>NC_092731.1:37312768-37654434 GCF_047496885.1 Scyliorhinus torazame
CCGGCCCGTCACGTCCCCCCCCATCTCACTGCCCCCTCCCCCCCCATCTCACTGCCCCAGCCTCCGTCAACTATCCCCCCCCATCTCACTGCCCCAGCTCCATCAAACTATCCCCCCCCCATCTCACTGTCCCAGCCTCCGTCAACTATCCCCCCCCCCCATCTCACTGCCTCCGGCCCTCGCGTCAACTATCCCCCCCCCATCTCACTGCCCAGCCTCCGTAAACTATCCCCCCCCATCTCACTGCCCCAGCCTCCGTCAACTATCCCCCCCCATCTCACAGTCCCCAGCCTCCGTCAACTATCCCCCCCCATCTCACTGCCCCAGCCTCCGTAAACTATCCCCCCCATCTCACTGCCCAGCCTCCGTCAACTATCCCCCCCCCATCTCTACAGTCCCAGCCTCCGTCAACTATCCCCCCCCCATCTCACTGCCCCAGCCTCCATCAACTATCCCCCCATCTCACTGCCCCAGCCTCCGTCAACTATCCCCCCCATCTCACTGTCCCAGCCTCCGTCAACTATCCCCCCCCCCATCTCACTGCCCCGGCCTCCGTCAACTATCCCCCCCCCCAGCCTACGTAAACTATCCCCCCCATCTCACTGCCCAGCCTCCGTCAACTATCCCCCCCCATCTCACAGTCCCAGCCTCCGTCAACTATCCCCCCCCATCTCACTGCCCCAGCTTCCGTCAATTATCGCCCCCCCCCCCCATCTCACTGCCCCAGCCTCCGTCACCTATCCCCCCTCATCTCGCTGCCCCAGCCTCCGTCAACTATCCCCCCCCTCATCTCACTGTCCCAGCCTCCGTCAACTATCCCCCCCCATCTCACTGCCCCAGCCCTCCGTTAAACTATCCCCCCACCCCCAATACTCCACTGTCCGCAACCCGCTTCTCACTCCCACCTTGGTCTGGGGTCCTGCATGGATCCCTAGGCTCTAGTGAGTGCCGCCAGTTGCTGTTGACAGCACAAGGATCTGTCAGCCTGTCACTGGCCAGCAGCTCTTGGCGGGAACTCCACTGCTGGCGAAGGCCCGACGGTGGTCATTTGAAGAGCACTTAATTCCATCGGAACCTACCCCGCTGCCTCTCCAACCGGTGGGCAAAGTTCTGTTGTTCAGACAGAATCCCCGGTCACTGTCTGTTCAGCCAGGCAGACTACCAAATAAAAAGGTTTGCAATCAGAATAATTCTATAGGCGGATTAATATCTCAGCCTGAAGTGGAGATTCCCCCCACCTTCCACACAAAAAGGCAGTGGAAATCTAGTTCCCCTCTTTCCCCAAAGCTGCCGAGATTTCCTGTCCAACAAAAGTCTACTTAAGATTTATAATAACCAGGGCAAGTGGACAAGAGTTAGTGCTGATCAATCGTGATCCACTTGAATGGTGGATAAGGCTCGAGCCATTTTTTTCCTTGTCCCATCTTCCTCCCTCGCTTGCGGACGGCCTCTCCGATGCTGAGGCAGACAGACAGTGACAATTGGCGACAGGAGTTAGAGGGAACAATCTTGACTTTCAATCACCGCAGAGCTACTAGTAAGTACCGATGTAAACCAGGGATGAAAGTAGCAAATATTCATCATCGATAAAACCACTGCCTAAAATTATCCGGATTTTTACACTGCAATTTATCGGCCATTTTAAGAACTTCTGGCCTTTACAGGATTTCGTTTCTGAGCTTTAATAAAGTGAAAGACACAAACTTTTTTTTTTCCTATTAAGGGCCAATCCACCTACCCTGCACATCTTTGGGTTGTAGGGGTGAGACCCACGCAGACGCAGGGCGAATGTGCAAACTCCACACGGATCAAACCAGGTCCTCAGCGCTGTGAGGCAGCAGTGCTAACCACCGTGCCGCCACACAAGAACACAAACTTAAGCTGGCACTGAAGAGACAGTAATTAAGTATTGTACACAGGAACAGCTAAGCCGTGTTGAGGTTTTGTTGTGTACGTTGCCCTGAACAGACAGCACAAGCTTGCAATTGTAAAAAAAATCATCAGTTTCGTAACATACCTTTATACGGTCCCTGCGAGATACGAACCGTCTGTCCAATCAGATCGTTATCTCTCCGGCCTCGACCGCGGCCCATTCCCCCTTGTCCTCCAAACCCACCACCTCGAGGGGCTGTAAAATCAAAATTTAATCTGTATCGTTGTAGAAGCCAAGAAAATAACTATAAATAAAACCACACGTAGAAGGGGATATGACACACACCGACACATGATTGCACTGGTCACGGAATTGCAATTATCAAGGATCAACCGGTTTGAAATCATTCATCTCAAACGTCGACAAATGGTCATGCGGAGAGGAACATATTTAAAACATTATACACTGGAATACTGATTTCACATTGCAGGTAAACTGATCACAGCAAACGTCCAGCAGTAAACTGGATTTCAGAACATTCAATTATTGAGAATATTAAGAATCACCACAAAGTCCAGTCTGGCTCCTACCCAGGTGCTACTAGAATCCATAGAATTCCTACAGTGCAGGAGGCCATTCGGCCCATTGAATCTGCACTGACCCTCTGTAAGGGCATTCTACCTAGGCCCCTTCCCCCGCCCAAACCCCATAACACCACCTAAACTGCACATCTTTCAACAATAAGGGGCAATTTATCGTGGCCAATCCACCTAACCTGCATATTTTTGGACTGTGTGAGGAAACCGGAGCACCCGGAGGAAACCCACGCACACACGGGGAGAATGTGCAGACTCCACACAGACAGTCGCCCCGAGGTCAGAATCAAACCCGGGTCCCTGGCGCTGTGAGGCAGCAGTGCTAACCACCGTAAGGCAGCAGTGCTAACCACCATGCCGCTCTATTAGTTTGGAAACAAAATTAATTTACAAAGTAACTGAAGTAGTTCAGCTATTCTTATACATATTGTTCAGTTAATATATATTGGAAGTGTAATACTGCATAAATAAGGGGAAAGCACTTTGAAAAGGAATTTCATTACTGGGACAAATTTCATCGACTTTTTGTGGATCCACAAAGCCGCCATTTCAATATGGGAGGGGAGTTCACTCAAAAAGGTCACAGGGAAGACGAACAATGACGTACAGCTTAGTATCAGCGTAGCGGTCAACAGATCGTCCCATTAAACCCGTTGTGGCTACCCATGCAAAACTTACAAACCAAAGGGCAAAAACTGCATTTGCAGGATATCAATGGAATATACAGCTTAGATAAGTCATCTTTGTCTACAGGAATAGTGCCAGAAGACTGGAGGATAGCAAATGTTGTCCCCTTGTTCAAGAAGGGGAGTAGAGACAACCCCGGTAACTATAGACCAGTGAGCCTTACTTCTGTTGTGGGCAAAATCTTGGAAAGGTTTATAAGAGATAGGATGTATAATCATCTGGAAAGGAATAATTTGATTAGAGATAGTCAACACGATTTTGTGAAGGGTAGGTCGTGCCTCACAAACCTTACTGAGTTCTTTGAGAAGGTGACCCAACAGGTGGATGAGGGTAAAGCAGTTGATGTGGTGTATATCGATTTCAGTAAAGCGTTTGATAAGGTTCCCCACGGTAGGCTACTGCAGCAAATACAGAGGCTTGGGATTCAGGGTGATTCAGCAGTTTGGATCAGAAATTGGCTAGCTGGAAGAAGACAAAGGTGGTTGATGGGAAATGTTCAGACTGGAGTCCAGTTACTAGTGGTGTACCACAAGGATCTGTTTTGGGGCCACCGCTGTTTGTCATTTTTATAAATGACCTGGAGGAGGGCGTAGAAGGATGGGTGAGTAAATTTGCAGATGATACTAAAGTCGGTGGAGTTGTGGACAGTGCGGAAGGATGTTACAAGTTACAGAGGGACATAGATAAGCTGCAGCGTTGGGCTGAGAGGTGGCAAATGGAGTTTAATGCAGAAAAGTGTGAGGTGATTCATTTTGGAAGGAATAACAGAAAGACAGGGCTAATGGTAAGATTCTTGGCAGTGTGGATGAGCAGAGAGATATCGGTGTCCATGTACATAGATCCCTGAAAGTTGCCACGCAGGTTGAGAGGGTTGTTAAGAAGGCGTAAGGTGTGTTAGCTTTTATTGGTAGAGGGATTGCGTTTCGGAGCCATGAGGTCATGATGCAGCTGTACAAAACTCTGGTGTGGCCACATTTGGAGTATTGCGTGCAATTCTGGTCGCCGCATTATAGGAAGGATGTGGAAGCATTGGAAAGGGTGCAGAGGAGATTTACCAGAATGTTGCCTGGTATGGAGGGAAGATCTGATGAGGAAAGGCTGAGGGACTTGAGGCTGTTTTCGTTAGAGAAAAGAAGGTTAAGAGGTGACTTAATTGAGGCATACAAGATGATCAGAGGATTGAATAGGGTGGACAGTGAGAGCCTTGTTCCTCGGATGGTGATGTCTAGCACGAGGGGACATAGCTTTAAATTGAGGGGAGATAGATATAGGACAGATGTCAGAGGTAGATTCTTTACTCAGAGAGTAGTAAGGGCGTGGAATGCCCTGCCTGCAACAGTAGTGGACTCGACAACACTAAGGGTATTCAAATGGTCATTGGATAGACATATGGACGATAAGGGAATAGTGTAGGTGGGCTTTAGAGTGGTTTCACAGGTCGGCGCAACATCGAGGGCCGAAGGGCCTGTACTGTGCTGTAATGTTCTATGTTCTAAGAAAGCAACAGGTCACCCAAACATAGCAATATCACGGAGTTAGGTCGATCCATTTGCACTCGGTCCTGCCTGTCAAAGGCCGCGCTCCACCAAAGCAGAAGTTTCAGAGTTCACTCACCTCCGCCACTGGGATGCATCGGGCTGCTGATCCGGGGGCTCATCGGGGCAAAGCCGCTCACCGTGAAATTGGTAACGTCCCTCGGCTGGAATGAACGATTAAAAAGAAAAAAGTGGTCGGTGAAGGAACGGTCTGTGTTAATCGTCAGGCAAGTTCAAGAGGCAGCCCCCACTTCAGAAAGGGAAACACCGTCATTTGTTTTCTCAACAACACTTGTCCCTCGTCTCCACGACGGCGCAACAAATCAAATATGATGCTACGGTATTGGGCGCACTCCAATAACGTGGACACGTAGTTGTTTATTCATGTACAAGCTGAGGGAGGGAGGCGGTCAGAACACAGCCAACCCGGGGACGGCACGGTGGCAGTGTTCAGCACTGCTGCTTCACAGCGCCAGGGACCCGGGTTCGATTCTGGCCTCGGATGACCGTCTGAGTGGAGTTTACACTTTCTCCGTGTGTCTGCGTGGGTTTCCTCCAGGTGCTCCGGTTTCCTCCCACAGCCGAAGATGGGCAGGATAGGGTGGACTGGCCATGATAAATTCCCCCAAAGATGTGCAGGTTAGGTGGGGTTACAGGGATAGGGCAGGGGAGTGGGCCTGGGTAGAGTGTTCTTTCAGAGGAGCGGTGCAGTAATGGTGGGCCGAATGGCCTCCTTTTGCCCTGTAGAGATTCTATGATTCAAGCCCAGAAATCACTTGGTGTCCACTTTCTTTCCGGCCAGATTGCAATCTCCCAAACCAATTATACACGGCATCCACGCCGCTGCCTTGCGTTAACTCAGCACAAAACCTGAAAGAGTCCTTCTGGTCCGAGGGGGGTCAACTCTCTATGCAAACAGGATAACAATCTCAACGCCAGCATTTCCGAGGAGAAAATCGCTCCGGAATTGGAAATGGACAGCAGGGTTGCCCAGTGTCCTAACAATCCCAGCCCAAAGATTAACCAATCAGTCTTTCCGTCAGATTCTGAGGTGACCTTCAGCACACCTCCAGCATCTTCTGCTTTTCAATGTTCCAAGTGGACAAACAGAAAGGACGACAGCAAACACCTCCAGTTCTGTTTCCTTCCTGCACCGCGTTCTAGACAGCGTATTAACACGCAAGTGGCAGAGATGCTAATGGATTCACAAATGACAATTAAACAGATTTTAATTTCCAAACTTAGCATGGATTCAGTTTTATCCAGAAACACCCATGCTACAATCACACGACTATCACCGAGAACAGGGAGACAGGCAGAATTCCAACTTTCCGTGAATGACAAGCTGCAAAGAGGTCATGAGTCAGATTTCTCTAAGGGAGCACCAACACACCATGGTTACCTTCAGGAAACCTCTTAGCCAAAAAATAATTGGGAGGCAATATTCCCGGAGTTGTAACCCAAGAGCTGGGATTCAGATTCTGACGTTCTTACTTTCCATAACTCCCAGTCTCTGAGCACTTGGGAGGTTGAATAAAGGTGGGACACACACGGTTCTTATTAAATTACTCACACATTCCTCCTGCTGGCCAGCGAAGAACCACTGACAATGTATAGACAACGGATAAATAATGGAGCGAGATTGCTCTACAGCACAACTGCCCACAATTAAGAACTGCCGCTAACTCCATTCTAGCGTGTCGCGTTACTTCCTGTGTCAAACATGTCACAAATACAGAATCCTAGGATCCCTGCAGTGTGGAAAGAGGCCATTCAGCCAATGGAGTCTACACCGAACCTCTGGAAGAGCACCAGGCCCATGCTCCCTCCCCATCCCCGTAACCCCACCTCATCCTTTCAACACGAAGCAGTAATTTAGCATGGTCAATCCACCTAACCTGCACGTCTTTGGAACGCGGGAGGAAACCGGAGCACCCATCGAAACCCACGCACACACGGGGAGAACGTGCAAAACTCTATGCCGGTTCCACCCAAGGTCGGAATCGAGCCCGGGTCCCTGCCGCTGCGAGGCAGCAGTGCTAACCACTGTGCCAATGTTTACATCACGATTTGACACTGCCAACACCGATTTAAACATTTGGAATAGAAATTCTCTATGTAAACAGGTGCCGGTCATGATGTAATTGCAGGCTCTTCCCAGTAGATGCCATTAGCATGGGACACTCCTCAGCACCTGCATCATTCCGGATATGTAAACCTATGATCGGCAACGTCACAGGCAATTTCCGAGCGTTACTTTAACAGATGATGTTCTTTTAAAAAGCAGAAATACTGGGATTTTATCACGGTTGTGTAATATTACTCTGCTTACCTTTGCACCACCAGCAAGCACCAAGTGTCGGGTTTTGCAAACGAATGTGCCGCCATTTTCCACCAATTTCTTGCAGTGCAGAAACGCAAAGCCTCGATACAAGTGTCTAATCTCACCCTCGCGACCCTGAGAAATACAAATTTCTTTCCTGGTTGTAAAATTCTGTCAAGCATGGTTTGTTTGCACATTTCAGCAAAAGATACATAAAACTTCAACGACATACAGAAACTAGGTAATCCCAGAGGGGACGGTAGTGTGGTGATGATGTTACTGGACCAGCAATCCTGAGGTCCAGGCTAGCGCTCCGCAATTTAAAAATCTGGAATTAAAAGCTAGTCTCAGTGACCATAAAAACCCATTTGCTTCACTAATGTCCTTTCGGGAGGGAAATCTGCCATCTTTACCTGGTCTGTTCTACTTGTGGCTCCAGACCTACAGTGATGTAGCCTAGCAAGACACTCAGCTGTACGAAGCCACGACAGAAAGGTTGATAGGGAATAAACCCAGGTGGTCTAACCGGCATCGACAAAGGCACCAGAGACGACAGTGGCACTCCCTGCCCAGTCAACCCTGCAAAGACCTTCTTGTAAACGTCCGGGAGCTTTTGCAAGAGCTGTCACATAGACTCATCAGGCAACAGCCTGACATAATCATACACCCCGAATCACAGCTATCTCAGACACCTCCATCACCATCCGTCACTGCGTAGGGAAGAGGAATCTGACAAAATAACAGTAGAAGCTGAAAACAGGCAGCTAAGGAGCGACTTGAAGATTGTGAAAGGTTTTGATAGGGCGAATAGAGAGATCAGGCGAGTACGGATGGTGTGGATGTGTGGTTGAAAACCCATCTCAAGGTCTAATACAGGGTCGCAAACATTCTGATTGAGCCTCAGTTGGTCGGCAGGAACAGAGATGAAATCAGTGGCGAAGGAAAGGAGCCTGGAGCCGGGAAAACGGTTTCACTCCTCCCAATACCTAACTGGAAGAAAATTCTACCAGCCCAGGACCGAATGTCAAACAAGCAGCCTGATCATTTGGAGATGGGGAGGAGTTGATGAGGATGGCAGAGCTGGGTGTTAACAGGTAACGCTATGTTTTCAGATGTGTGGTCAAAGGGGCAGCATGTAGATGAGAAATAGAGGGAGGGGGCTGGAGTCACCAGAGGAAATGCCGACGAAACACTTTGATTCAAAACGCTACAACTGGTGATCTTATTATAAAGGCAACAGGGCGGTCTTACCGAGTGCGGTCCATCAATGACTTTGACAATATCCTTCACGTGAATATTATTTTGCTCAGAGTCCAGGGCCACAGCAAAGCGATTGTCCTTCTTCCGTGTAATTGCCTGATGCCTCACAGTAATGACCTTCCCGTACATATTAAGGACCTATCAAAGACAAATATCAAATCAGCAAAGTGTCTGAATTTCACAGCCCAAGTATAAAAAGGACCAGCTTTCTATTTATATTACCAAAGGATACAATTTGCCATTTGCAAAAAATGCCTTCTAAAAAACAGCAAAGTCAGCAAGTTAAAGAGAGTTCACAAAAGGTTTGTCGTTTGTGGGAGTTTTGGTCAGGATTGTGTTTAATTTGTTGTTTTCCTTTGCCATCCCCGTGGGCCAAAAACAGGTGGCAACCCAAACTCTCAATAACACAGCCACATTTTAACGGGCCACTTCTTGAACAAACGTACGTCACAAGAATTTGTATTTCTTCAATTACTTTATTAATATGCTCGGTGTATGGGAAATGCAAATTGCGCTTATTCTTAATTCCCACATTTAATTGTAATTACAAAGAGTTCGCACCAGTAACAAGTGTAATCCAGACCATCGCTGGAATTCAGATGGTCAGTGTGATTTTGCAACGGAGCAGTGAGTAGACCAGTTCTCTCCTGTTCCCAAACTGCAGCCTGCTATCACACCTCATGACCATTCCGACGGAGGAGCGAGAGATGCGTGCGATACTTCCAAATCCGTACGGGAAACAAATCAATTACTTTGTAGAGCTGGCGATTTGACAGACAGCGCTCCTGTGGCTGCATAATTTGGGGTCTCAGACGTCCATTAAAGCTGCATGACAGCGTGAGCAAGGTGCGAGCGAGAGTGGTGGAATGAAACTGAGAGGAGGGCGAGGGTTGCCATTAGGTCAACGATATCTCATACTTCGGGGTGGTTATCACTGCACCGCAGGCAGCCGAATCTTCATTGCCAAGGCCCGAAACTCCGGATTCCCTCCCTGGGCCACCCTGCCACTCTCCTCCTTTACGACACTTCTCCCCGTCACTCTCTCCTCCTTTATGACACTTCTCCCCGTCACTCTCTCCTCCTTTACGACACTTCTCCCCGTCACTCTCTCTTCCTTTACGACACTTCTCCCCGTCACTCTCTCCTCCTTTACGACACTTCTCCCCGTCACTCTCTCCTCCTTAAGACACTTCTCCCCGTCACTCTCTCCTCCTTTACGACACTTCTCCCCGTCACTCTCTCCTCCTTTACGACACTTCTCCCCGTCACTCTCTCCTCCTTAAGACACTTCTCCCCGTCACTCTCTCCTCCTTTACGACACTTCTCCCCGTCACTCTCTCCTCCTTTACGACACTTCTCCCCGTCACACTCTCCTCCTTTACGACACTTCTCCCCGTCACTCTCTCCTCCTTTATGACACTTCTCCCCGTCACTCTCTCCTTCTTTACGATACTTCTCCCTGCCACTCTCTCCTCCTTTATGACATTTCTCCCCGTCACTCTCTCCTCCTTTACGACACTTCTCCCCATCACTCTCTCCTCCTTTCGGACACTTCTCCCCGCCGCACCACTCTCTCCTCCTTTACGATACTTCTCTCCGCCACAGCCTCCTCCTTTACGATACTTCTCCCCATCTCTCTCTCTCCTCCTTTACGACACTTCACCCCGTCACACTGCTCTCTCCTCCTTTATGACACCACTTTAAAAAAAAAATAATCCATTTAAGGGGCAATTTAGCGTGGCCAATCTACCTACTCTGCACATCTTTTTGGGTTGTGGGGGTGAGACCCACCCAGACACGGGGAGAGCGTGCAAACGCCACACGGACTTTGACTGGGGCCGGAATCGAACCCGGGTCCTCGGCGCCATAAGGCAACAGTGCTAACCACTACACCACTGTGCCGCCACTTTACAACAGTCCTTAGCGCTTACCTCTCAACCAGGATTTTTGTCCCCTGCTCTAATTAGTATATATGAGAAAGTTAACTATGAATATATTGAATAAAGATCTGCATATTAAAAGTCCTACGGTTAGCATAAGAATGCAATTTAAGTTGAGCAAATGACATTAATCAACAGTGTCAGAGACTTTTTCCCCGGGTAGAACAAACCATTACAAGGGGACATAAATTTAAGGTGAATGGTGGAAGATATAGGAGGGATGTCAGAGGTAGGTTCTTCACCGAGAGTAGTGGGGGCATGGAATGCACTGCCTGTGGAAGTAGTTGAGTCGGAAACATTAGGGACCTTCAAGCGGCTATTGGATAGGTACATGGATTACGGTAGAATGATGGGGTGTAGATTAATTTGTTCTTAATCTAGGACAAAAGTTCGGCACAACATCCTGCTGTATTTTTCTATGTTCTAATGTGTCAAATAACACACCGCAAGAGGATGTATTTTGTACCTGGAATGTCTCTCTCTCCAGCCGGACAATGACTCCCATAGTCTGTGGATCAAGTTGCACCAGTTCACCCCACTCATGCTGACCCCCTGCATCAACTCCAGACGCAGTCTCCGAGCACAGCTGCAAATCCCTCGGCAGCACTTTCAGCTAAAAGACAACAGGATCGGATAGCCTCAGAATAATCAACATCCTCAAAGCTGCTCCACCATGAAAGCTCGTCAACTGCACAAATCGTATATCACATGACAGAATAAAACACAACTGAACAGACAGTTGGCCAGAGACAGGGTCAACAGATGAAGCAATACAACTGTCCCCTGTACCTCTTGCACAGACACGATTCCTGCTTCTGATGGCCAGTTAATAACCTGTCGGAAAGTGCAAGATAGTGACAGGACCAACCTTAGATATTCCTGGTTTTAATTCTTTCATGGACTGTGGGCCTTGTTGGCAAGACCAGCATTTATTGCCTAGCCCTAATTGCCCCCTGAGACTGTGGTGGGTGAGCCGCCTTCTTGAACCGCATCAGTCCATGTGGTGTAGGTACACCCACAGTGCTGTTCGGGAGGGAGTTCCAGGATTTTAACCCACTGACAGTTAAGGAATGGCAATATGCTTCCAAGTCAGGATAGTGAGTGGCTAGGAGGGGTATTACACATCCCCATCACTGTAACCTACTCCCAGCTGAAAACCTCCAATAAGGCCGTGTGTTCCTGATTTACTTCACCCCACCGCGGGTCGCCACGGCTTCTGTCATCTAGGCTGCGAGCTCGGAATTCCTTCCATAAACAGCATCTGGTCTCTACTTCTCCAATTTTAGGCCGTGCTTAAAGCTTACTTCTTTACCCCTTCGATAAAACTTCCGAGTCAATGTCCTAACGTCTCATTTGGCCCAGCGCTAATTTTCGTCCATGTAACCTTGCTTTCAACGGCTTTGGAACATCCTCCCGTGTTCAAGGCGCTACATAAATATACATAGTAGTTTCTCTGAGCATGTAATTTGAATAGCCCTCTCGCTTTTCCTTCAGAGTATTGCATTACCTCGTGCATTGTTAGGTCCGAAAACAGAATGACAAAATTTTCTTCCACCCGCACAATCAGTCCTGTATCTCCCTCATATCGCCCGGCTATCACCTTCACGTGGTCACCCATTTTGAAGTACTTCCGCAATTCATGCGCTGGAAACTCTAGAGGATCCTGTAAATAAACAGAGGTTAAATTTGAAAACATTAATCACGGTGCCCCATGTGTGTATTTTAAAACCTACTCAAGTCCAGACTGGGTCAGTGGCCTGGTTACAAATCCTGTGAACACCGGCAGCACGGTGGGGCAGTGGTTAGCGCTGCTGCCCCACGACGCTGAGGTGCCAGGTTCGATCCCGGCTCTGGGTCACTTTCCGTGTGGAGTTTGCACATTCTCCCTGTGTTTGCGTGAGTCTCACCCCCACAACCCAAAGATGTGCAGGTTAGGTGGATTGACCACGCTAAATGGCCTCTTAATAAGGGGGAATAAAAGAATTGGGTACTCTAAATTTATTTTTAAAAATAAATCTTTTGAACAGACACCTTTTTCTAAGCTGAGATGCATCATTTCATCTGCTGCACAGCTGATATTTACATGTAGTTTCCTCTCCTCAGTGCTTTCGCTCCCAGCTCAGATATCTATCAATTGGTGCCCTCTAACACCTCTGAAATGGCCAGGATCGATACCGTGGTGGCACAGTGGTTAGCGCTGCCGCCTCATAGCACCAGGGACCCGGGTTTAGTTCCGGCCTTGGTGACTGTCTGTGGGGAGTTTGCACGTCCTCCCCGTGTCTGCGCAGGTTTCCTCCCTCAGTCCAATGATGTGCAGGTTAGGGTGGATTGGCTGTGCTAAATCGCCCCTTATTTTCTGAAGGTTGGGTGGGGGTTATGGGGATAGGACGGGGGAGCGGGCCTGGGTACGGATGCTCTTTCAGAGGGCCGGTGCCGATTTGATGGCCGAATGGCCTCCTCCTGCACTGCAGGGATTCTCTGGTTATATAGAGGTACAGTTCTCAACGGCGGCCTGTTGGGCACAAAGGGACATTGCAGCCGAGTCAAACCTGGCCTCACCGAATGTCCGCAAAGTCAAACTTTCAGCAGGAGCTGCTTTGCAAGCCACCCGGGTCCGCTGGTTTGATTTGCTTTGCCGGCTTCTCCCAAAGGAGTGGATTTCCTCCTTGGATTTGCACATGGTAAGAACAAAGTCTATTTCGTGACTGATCTTAACTGATGTGATGATCAGACCAGATTAGGACAGCAATCTTGGTTTAAAGTAGGCGACAGCGACCGAGCGACCAAACAGATTTCAGATGAATACATCTGCTATTCGTAAAAAGCCACTCCTTGCTGACCTGTAGGGATGAACTGATTCTCCATCAACATTGTTCAGTACCTTCAAATCCTCGTGTTTGGGCAGAATTGTGATCTTGTTGCCCTCCACGCTCAAAATTTTACCCTGCAGGTTAATCAATTCACCCTCGCAAACTTCCACGTTATCTCCAGGCTGCAAGTTGTGTTCTCTCTCTTTGCCTGCAAAAAGCCAAAACCTTCCACTTAAACTTCAATCAAGAGAAACCAAACAGCCCCAAGTTCATTGTTCCCAGTGCCCCAATTCGTCCATTGCGGCATCCAACTCAGTTTTGAAAACCCTTTGAGATAATCCCCCCCCTGGGTCAGGGTGTTCATATCTTTGTGACACGGTGACCTGATTTGAACGGGACACTCCAAAATGCGGCTGACTAGAACATTGTATTTTTAGAGAATAAATCTAGAGTCCTTCCAATTAAGGGGCAATTTAGCGTGACCAATCCACCTACCCTACACATCTTTGGGGTTGTGGGGGTGAGACCCACGCAGACACGGGGAGAACGTGCAAACTCCACACGGACAGTGACCCGGGGCTGGGATCGAACCCGGGTCCTCAGCGCCGTGAGGCAGCAGTGCTAGCCACTGCACCACCGTGCCACCCCTCATTGTAGCGTCTTAACATCTTCCAACTACTTCAGATTACATGGTTAGATTCCTTTCAGCACCACATACTAGGAACTGCTTGTAAAAAAAATAATGTCAGAGTTATCAGTTTACACTGAGCATCGGCAGAGCACATAAAAATATTTGGACTGATGACACTTCCATAGACAACTCAAAAATATTCTTAGACTGCCTAGGACAAGCTTGTACATCGGTATCAACACATCTTTAAAGTGGTACAGGCGGTGCTGGTTCCTTTGAAGGAACATTTGGATTCCCCCACCCCTATGATTTCCTTCCCCATTCTCTTCAGCTATCAAGTTTGGGGTGGTACATTTCTATAGATGCTAAACGTCCTCAAACACTCTTCCCAGTTTGTCCATTCTCCGCACACATGTTGATGGAGGCCCGGGGGCTACGTCGTTATGTTGCTGAGCCCAGTTCTGCACCCACATGGGCCAGTTCAATTCTTATTTTCACTCGTCCAAGGGCACCAAGGCTAAGGATTTCACAAACTCAGCTGGAAACAATGAACCAGCTGCACTTGGCTCAAAGGCCTGCTGAATTGACTAACACAGGGTACTGGAGAAAACAAGTTAGAAATCTTCCTGAGGCAATGAAAACACAAATATGCATTGTGTGTGTGTGTGGGAGGTGGGGGTTGGTGCAAAGCCCTCTGTCGAGTAGCCCTCCATTCTCTCTCCCAGAAACAAGACAACGTACCTGTTGTTTCGGTCACCACCTCCAGGTCAATGCCCTCCGGCTGGTCCTCGTACTTCTCGAGCTCAGACAGTGTGGGTTTCACTCCTTCAGTAATCTGGAATGGACAAATAATCACTCCAGTCATTCCAAGACCGGGAAGCAAAGGCATTTCCAGACAGTAAAAAACCACATGGACGGATAACCCACCAGTTCTCACACGCATCCCAGTGCCCAAATCAGCTGGGAACTGGTGGAGACCATGCAGCACCATCCACCAACCGCTTGGTCGGGAAAAGGAGCAACACGCACCATGAGCAACTTGTAACAAGTTTTATTTGGCAGATAGAAATTTGTCTAATTCTTAATATTGGAAGAATAAATGCAGTCAATTCAATCAGAAATGACTGTGAGGTGATACACTTTTGCAAGAGGTAATGTTATGGGCCAGGTTTAGAAAACTCCAACTGTTTATAGATTTTTGTTACGATGAACACAAGGGCCTACCTTTCAGGTGTTATTCAACAGAGGCCTTAAGCAAAAACAAAGTTTATTCTCCAAATTTAGTTAACATTTTTAGAAAGACACACAGTAAGCATTTTTATCAACTACCAACATAAATACCCCACGCAGCTACAGCACTCTATGTATAACCCTTAATAAATTTCCCCCTTAAGCTGTTCCAATTTAATAACAAGATCTCATAAACCAGGAAGCCCCTTTTCCAAGGTGTGGCCCAGCACTGACGACCTGGTCTAGATGCTCGTGTGTCCTTTCCAAAACCAAAGCTGGAGGATTACTGGAAGGAGGTGTTTAGGATAATCTCTAAAGTGGTGCATGTGAAACTGGACCCGGGCCCTCGGGAGGCCATATTCGGGGGTGTCGGACCAGCTTGGGTTGGAAACGGGCACGGGGGCAGATGCTGTAGCCTTCGCCTCGTTGATCGCCCGAAGGCAGTGGAGATCAACCTCTCCACCCTTTGCCCTGGGCATGGCAGGGGGGACCTGCTGGAATTCGTGACGCTTGAAACGGTCAAATTTGAGGGGAAGGATGGAGGGGTTCTACAATTCATGGGCGTTATACATTATGCACTTTCGACAATTGGATTACATCGAACATCAGAGGGGGGTTGGGGGAGGGGGACTGTATGTGTTAATGGTGACTATGGGTGATTCCTTGTCATTTGTTTATGTTAACATACGAGTTAATGGCTGGTTTGGTGGGAGGATGGGATTGCTGTTATTGATATGGGGATTGACATTACATTCGTTACTGATTATTCTTTATTGTTGGGAGTAAATTTGGGAGAAAATGTGAAAAAGGAGAATATAAAATATATTTTTTTTAAATGCAGAGAGAAAAAAACACCTTCTTTTTCAACTTGTGCTGTAAAAACCAGTTCAAACTCAAAGCGAAAGTAAAAGCAAAAAGTAAAAACCCAGTCCACAGCCCAACTCCACCCACACAATGACATCACTGAAGCCATGTGATAAGATAAAAACATTTCTTAAAGGGACACTCCCGTGACATTAATGTGACAAAGAAGTATTCAATGAATGGCCCGACACTACAAAGTTCTGAGGAACAAAGGGACCTTGGCCTGTTTGTCCATAGATCTCTGAAGGCAGAAGGGTGGGTTAATAGGGTGGTGAAAAGGGCCTGTGGGACACTCGCCTCTGTCAATCGAGGAATAGATTACAAAAGAAGAGAGATTACGTTTGAGTTGTATAGAACTTTGGTGAGGCCACAGCTGGAGTAGTGTGTGTAATTCTGGTCGCCACATTATAGGAAGGATGTGATTGCACTGGAGGGGATGCAGAGGAGATTCACCAGGATGTTGCCAGGGATAGAACATTTAAGTTATGAAGATAGGGGCAGCATGGTGGCGCAATGGTTAGCACTGCTGTCTCACGGCACGACGGTCCCAGGTTCGATCCCGGCTCACAAAACGTGGCACAAAAAAAAGCTTTGGGTTAGCATGTGACAGGAAGTGAGGGTGACACTTGCAGGACACCTGCAGTATCCCAAAGACCAGAGCGGATGCACTTAAAATTGCACCAGAACTACAACAACCACCATTCAGGAGGCAGGGGAAATGCCACAGTGCCAGGTGGCATCCTGGCGTGGGCACCACTCTGGCCTTCATGCCCTGTGCTCTTCTCAGTTGTATTGCTGGCTTTGCAGCAGCAGCAGTCAATTGCTCATCAACCTGAAGCGTGCGATCACCACAGAAAGCAAGAGGCTAGGAAAAGCTTGGAGAACGAAACAAAACTTCCATACAATATGGCACAAGAGATTCTATTAGAAGCATCACTTACAACTGCAGACATGGCAAAACTTTTGAACAAGAATCCTTTTCTGCTGTAGCGATTTCCCTCGAATATGAGGAAATCTCCATCCGTGGTTACGTCACCGCCCAGTGATCTGTGCAATTATAATTTCAATTCAAACAAATTAATTAAGTGTCAAACAAAAATGCAATGAAGTCCGCAGGAGTCCAGGCTCCCTCCGGGGCAATTGAAATGAAATGAATTTGCGCGGAATCTAGCAATACTCAGCTTCTTTAGGGTCCTCAGATTAACTCAATCTTTTGATCAGATTCTCATGTATCACTGGATAGAGGATATCATTGGTCGATTCGCACAGCATCCATTTTGGATTTGGGAACTATTCCTGTGTAAATCATAGAATTTACAGTGCAGGAGACCATTCGGCCCATCGAGTCTGCACCGGCCCTTGGAAAGAGCACCCTACTTAAGCCCACATGTCCACCCTATCCCCGTAACCCCACCTAACCTGCACATCTTTGGACTCAGGGAGGAAACAAGAGCACCAGGAGGAAACCAACGCAGGCACGGGGAGAAAGTGCAAACCCCACACAGACAGTCACCCAAGGCCATAATTGAACCCGGGTCCGTGGAGCTGTGAGGCAGCAGTGCTAATCACTGTGCTGCCCTAAAGACATAGCAACCGTTGCATTTGCTGCCACCGCAGCTGCAGGAGGCCGCACTTGCACCGATGCAGTCACAGTGCCTGCGACGTCACTGCCAGTGATCACGTAGGTAGCTGCCTGCATCTTTCCAGGTGGATAACCACGACAATGGCATCAGCAACACCGACTGCGCGTTCCAGCTGAGGTGGCAGGAGGTGCAATGCGTTTGTAAAGTTACAGAACGTGTATGAAATCTGTCGGAAAACAGGACAAGGCGATTTAGCGCCTTCAGATTGTCCCGACAGTCAGTTAGATCAACTGCAATCTGACTCTGTATATTCACTGTTGCTCCACATGTCTTGATATCTTTGGCTAACAAAAATCTATTTGCTGATTTTTCCTACCGTTTTCCCTATGGAGCTACACTTGAAGTTCTACAACATTAATTCTGACATGAAGCGGCTGGACTTCCATTTATTTTGGTAACCTGCAAAGTCTTCCATGATGGTGGCCACTGCCATATCCAACCACTGACACAACCTGGGGGATCCCATTGAGCAACACAAAGAAAGAAATGCTATCACAGAATTCCTGCAGTGCAGGAGGCCATTCAGCCCATCAAGGCGGCATTGACTCTCTGAAAGAGCACCCTACCTGGACGCACTCCCCTGCTGCCACACCTAACCTGCCCATCTTTGGACGCTAGGGGGCAATTTAGCACGGCCAATCCACCTAGCCTGCACATCATTGGACTGTGGGAGGAAACCGGTGCACCCGGAGGAAAACCCACGCACACACGGGGAGAACGTGCAGACTCCGCACAGTCATCCAAGGCGGGAATGGAACCCGGGTCCCTGGCGCTGGGTGCAGCAGTGCTAATCACTGTGCCACAAATGACAGAAAATATTTTAATTAATATTGAAAATATCATTGCAGAAAATATTGTTAGTGTGCAGCGACAGAAATGTACCGGTGAGCCAATGAACATAGCAACGCTGCCAGAAATCTGAGACAACTTGGACTGCTTGATGAACATCCTGGTGTCCCCCAAATTGGTCGAGGGTGCCCAATGGGGCCCTCCCATGGTTACCTCGGACAACTAACGAAGAGCTGTGCAGTCACGCTGCACACCCCCTGAATGTAATACTCAGCATTCAAAACACAACTATACCCGTAACAGTTACTGTCTCACTGTAAAAGGAGCTGCACTTTAAGTCGGACCTGATTTTTTCCGCGTCAAACAATCGCTGAAGTGGCCTCTTGAATCTCTTCCTTTTAGCAAACCAGTCTTTCTGTGGGATGAAATGTAAAAAAAAAAAAATATTAATGACATACCGAAAGGATGACAGTGTTCAATTAAAAATCGCTCGAAAATTTAGCAGCAGCAGACAATAAGTCTTCAGGACCAAGTGTTCAGATAGGATTGAGGAGGTCCGACACTGGGGAGAATCTCAACCTCCAACACAATTTCCCGATCTCACGATTGTTTCGTCAGGTAGCGCAAAACTCGGGGCATTTAATACAAATAATACCAACTACCAACACTTTGATCCAGTCTGAGTCCATTATCCGCGGAGTACACGAGTACACAAAGATGGGCTCTTACCAAACTCATTCGAGCTTTGATCCGCTCGTAATCAATTCTCGGGATTAATTTCAGGGAAATGGTGTTCTGGCTCGGCTCAACATAGTCCACCTGGAATAGAAAACAAATAGCAAGTTTGTGAAGGCCTTTCAGGTGAGGCAGGGAACCACGATAACCACCAACATTTATGTCCTCCGCCTTCGAAAGACAGTTTTAAAAAATTGATATTTAAAGAAGCTTGGATATTTTGAACAGTTTGGCACACAGGTTTTTGACTTGCAGTTAAGCATCAATTATGGTTTAGAGCTTCTATCTCGCGAGTGTACTCAACAATCATCGCATGCTGTACTGAACGGGCCCGGGTTCAAAGGCGGTGCAAGGTTAACACTCATCAACCACAGGTGGATTGAACTGCCTGTCAGCATCAACGGGGCCGAGGTGGAGATGGTTAACAGCTTCAAATTCCTCGGGGTACACATCACCAACAATCTGTCCTGGTCCACCCACGTCGACGCTACCACCAAGAAAGCACAACAGCGCCTATACACCCTCAGGAAACTAAGGAAATTCGGCATGTCCACATTGACTCTTACCAACTTTTACAGAAGTACCATAGAAAGGATCCTATCGGGCTGCATCACAGCCTGGTATGGCAACTGCTCAGCCCAGGACTGCAAGAAACTTCAGAGAACACAGCCCAGTCCATCACGCGAACCTGCCTCCCATCCATTGACTCCATCTACACCTCCCGCTGCCTGGGGAAAGTGGCAGCATAATCAAAGATCCCTCCCACCCGGCTTAGTCACTCTTCCAACTTCTTCCATCGGGAAGGGGATACAAAAGTCTGAGAACACGCACGAACAGACTCAAAAACAGCTTCTTCCCCGCTGTTACCAGACTCTTAAACGACCCTCTTATGGACTGACCTGAATTACACTACACCCTGTATGCTTCACCCGATGCCGGTGTTATGTAGTTACATTGTGTACCTTGTGTTGCCTTATTATGTATTTTATTTTATTTTGTTTTCATGTACTTAATGATCTGTTTGAGCTGCTCACAGATAAATACTTTTCACTGTACCTCGGTACACGTGACAACAAACAAATCCAATCCAATCCAAACGTGAAACAATGATGTCCCTTGGCAAAAAGAAACTCCCACCTTTCCCTTTTTAAAAAAAAAAAATCTTCTTTCAAAACCTTTGACGCACAAAGAATAAATTTGAACACTTCCCAAATGGTCTATCATACACAAACCAGTCTAATGACAAAGCCATACGAGAACGCTATTTTATCAAGTACAGGGTTTAAATTTATTTGTGGGACATGGACAGCGGATGGCCTATCTCTCGTCGTCCTGACAAAATTAAGCGTCGGCTACACAGTGCAGGAGTTACACGTAAGCCACATGAGGTTAAGAGGGAGGTTTGCGGACTTTCGGGTGCGGCGATGACCAGCTGAGTCGCACGTTTCGGCAGCTCCCGGTGAAACGGACTTTTGGGCTCTTGATAGGAGCCCCAACGGCAATTTTGACGGCTAAAAACACTGTGCGGTAAACCAGAAGGGAATCCCCCCTGGATACGGATGAAAAAAGGAGGAGAAAGTGGCCGGATTGCAGTGGATCCTTTAGAACAGCGGCAAGGAAAGCAAGCAAAAACCAAGATGGCGTCGGAAGGTGGCAGTTTAACATGGGGCCCTGAACAACAAGAGTTCTTGAAATGCTGTGTGGAAGAGATCAAAAAGGAAATGAAGAAAGAGCTGTTGGCTCCGATACTACAGGCGATCGAAGGGCTAAAGGAGGAACAAAAGACCCAGGAGCGGGAGCTTCGGGTCGTGAAGGCAAAGGCAGCCGAGAATGAGGACGACATACAGGGCCTGGTGGTGAAGACGGAGACGCATGAGGCACATCAGAAACGATGTGTGGATAGGTTGGAGGCACTGGAGAACAACGCAAGGAGGAACAACCGGAGGATTCTTGGTCTTCCTGAAGGTGCGGAGGGAGCGGACGTCGGGGCATATGTGAGCACGATGCTGCACTCGTTAATGGGAGCGGAGGCCCCGGCGGGTCCGTTGGAGGTGGAGGGAGCATACCGAGTGATGGCGCGAGGACCGAGAGCAGGAGAAATTCCCAGAGCCATAGTGGTGAGATTCCTCCGTTTTAAGGATAGAGAAATGGTCCTTAGATGGGCAAAGAAAACTCGGAGCAGTAAATGGGAGAACGCGGTGATCCGCGTTTATCAAGACTGGAGTGCGGAGGTGGCGAGAAGGAGGGCGAGCTTTAATCGGGCCAAGGCGGTGCTTCATAAAAAGAAGATAAAATTTGGAATGCTGCAACCGGCAAGACTGTGGGTCACATATCGAGGGAGGCACCACTACTTTGAGACGGCGGATGAAGCGTGGGCTTTTATTGTGGAAGAAAAACTGGAATGAGCGGGTTATTAAAAAGAACATTTGAACAAAGTGGTGGGGCGAAGAGGGGCGTTAAAAAGGGGGGAAAGAGGAGTTTTATGTACTAATCCTGCGATGTGGTAACTTTTCTCTCTTCCACAGGTGGTGATGGGGGGAGGAGGGGAGGTGGAGGAGATGGGGCGTTGGCCATTGGGGGCGGGGCCAAGGGAGAAGCGCGGGCTTGGTTCCCGCACTATGATAATCATGGCGGGAATAGAGAAGCAGGAAGGAGGGGGCGTCGCACGGTGCGAGCCGAGGTCACGGGGGGAAGCCGAGGTCGGCCAGAGTTTGCTGACTTCTGGGAGCAACATGGGGGGAGTAATTACGCTAGCGGGGGATCTAGCGGGGGGGGTGGGAGGGGGGAATTACTGGGTTGCTGCTGCTGGGGAGAGGGGGGAGCTGGTATGGGAGGGGATGGGCGGGGGGGCACCGCCTGGGGGAGATACAGCTGCGTGGGAACCGGGTGAGGAGCTGGAAAAAGGGGATCACGTGGAACGTGAGAGGGCTGAACGGGCCGATAAAGAGGGCACGGGTACTCGCACACCTTAAGAAACTTAAGGCAGATGTGGTTATGTTACAGGAAACGCACCTGAAACTGATAGACCAGGTTAGGCTACGCAAAGGATAGGTGGGGCAGGTGTTCCATTCGGGGCTAGATGCGAAAAACAGGGGGGTGGCTATATTAGTGGGGAAGCGGGTAATGTTCGAGGCAAAGACTATAGTGGCGGATAACGGGGGCAGATACGTGATGGTGAGTGGCAAACTACAGGGGGAGACGGTGGTTTTGGTAAAGGTATATGCCCCGAACTGGGATGATGCCAATTTTATGAGGCGGATGCTAGGACGCATTCCGGACCTAGAGATGGGAAAGCTGATAACGGGGGGAGATTTTAATACGGTGTTGGAACCAGGGCTGGATAGGTCGAAGTCCAGGACTGGAAGGAGGCCGGCAGCAGCCAAGGTACTTAAAGATTTTATGGAGCAGATGGGAGGTGTAGACCCGTGGAGATTTAGCAGACCTAGGAGTAAGGAGTTCTCGTTTTTCTCCTATGTCCATAAAGTCTACTCGCGAATAGACTTTTTTGTGCTGGGAAGGGCTTTGATCCCGAAGGTGAGGGGAACGGAGTATACGGCTATAGCCATTTCGGATCACGCTCCACACTGGGTAGACTTGGAGATAGGGGAGGAAACAGGAGGGCGCCCACCCTGGAGAATGGACATGGGACTAATGGCAGATGAGGGTGTGTGTCTAAGGGTGAAGGGGTGCATTGAAAAGTACTTGGAACTCAATGATAATGGGGAGGTCCAGGTGGGAGTGGTCTGGGAGGCGTTGAAGGCGGTGGTTAGAGGGGAGCTGATATCAATAAGGGCACATAAAGGGAAGCAGGAGAGTAAGGAACGGGAGCGGTTGCTGCAAGAACTTTTGAGGGTGGACAGACAATATGCGGAAGCACCGGAGGAGGGACTGTACAGGGAAAGGCAAAGGCTACATGTAGAATTTGACTTGCTGACTACGGGCACTGCAGAGGCACAATGGAGGAAGGCACAGGGTGTACAGTACGAATATGGGGAGAAGGCGAGCAGGTTGCTGGCACACCAATTGAGGAAAAGGGGAGCAGCGAGGGAAATAGGGGGAGTGAGGGATGAGGAAAGAGAGATGGAGCGGGGAGCAGAGAGAGTGAATGGAGTGTTCAAGACATTTTATAAAAAATTATATGAAGCTCAACCCCCGGGTGGGAGGGAGAGAATGATGGGCTTCTTGGATCGGCTGGAATTTCCCAAGGTGGAAGAGCAGGAAAGGGTGGGACTGGGAGCACAGATCGAGGTAGAAGAAGTGGTGAAAGGAATTAGGAGCATGCAGGCGGGAAAGGCCCCGGGACCGGATGGATTCCCAGTCGAATCCTATAGAAAATATGTGGACTTGCTCGCCCCGGTATTGACGAGGACCTTTAATGAGGCAAAGGAAAGGGGACAACTGCCCCCGACTATGTCTGAAGCAACGATATCGCTTCTCCTAAAGAAGGAAAAGGACCCGCTACAATGCGGGTCCTATAGACCTATTTCCCTCCTAAATGTAGATGCCAAGATCCTGGCCAAGGTAATGGCAATGAGAATAGAGGAATGTGTCCCGGGGGTGGTCCACGAGGACCAAACTGGGTTTGTGAAGGGGAGACACCTGAACACGAATATACGGGGGCTGTTAGGGGTAATGATGATGGCCCCACCAGAGGGGAAAACGGAGATAGTAGTGGCGATGGATGCCGAGAAAGCATTTGATAGAGTGGAGTGGGATTATTTGTGGGAGGTGTTGAGGAGATTTGGTTTTGGAGAGGGGTATGTTAGATGGGTGCAGCTGTTGTATAGGGCCCCGATGGCGAGCGTGGTCACGAATGGACGGGGATCTGCATATTTTCGGCTCCATAGAGGGACAAGGCAGGGATGCCCTCTGTCCCCATTATTGTTTGCACTGGCGATTGAGCCCCTGGCGATAGCGTTGAGGGGTTCCAAGAAGTGGAGGGGAGTACTTAGAGGAGGAGAAGAACACCGGGTATCTTTGTATGTGGACGATTTGCTACTATACGTGGCAGACCCGGCGGAGGGGATGCCAGAAATAATGCGGATACTTGTGAAGTTTGGGGATTTTGCAGGGTATAAATTGAACATGGGGAAAAGTGAGTTGTTTGTGGTGCATCCAGGGGAGCAGAGTAGAGAAATAGAGGACCTACCGTTGAGGAAGGTAACAAGGGACTTTCGTTACCTGGGGATCCAGATAGCCAAGAATTGGGGCACATTGCATAGGTTAAATTTAACGCGGTTGGTGGAACAAATGGAGGAGGATTTCAAGAGATGGGATATGGTATCCCTGTCACTGGCAGGGAGGGTGCAGGCGGTTAAGATGGTGGTCCTCCCGAGATTCCTCTTTGTGTTTCAGTGCCTCCCGGTGGTGATCACGAAGGCTTTTTTTTTTTTAAAAAGGATTGAAAAGAGCATCATGGGTTTTGTGTGGGCCGGGAAGACCCCGAGAGTGAGGAAGGGATTCTTACAGCGTAGCAGGGATAGGGGGGGGCTGGCACTACCGAGCCTAAGTGAGTATTATTGGGCCGCTAATATTTCAATGGTGAGTAAGTGGATGGGAGAGGAGGAGGGAGCGGCGTGGAAGAGATTAGAGAGGGCGTCCTGTAGGGGGACTAGCCTACAGGCTATGGTGACAGCCCCATTGCCGTTCTCACCGAGGAACTACACCACAAGCCCGGTGGTGGTGGCTACACTGAAGATTTGGGGACAGTGGAGACGGCATAGGGGAAAGACTGGAGCCTTGGGGGGGTCCCCGATAAGAAACAACCATAGGTTTGCCCCGGGGGGAATGGATGGGGGATATGGAATGTGGCAAAGAGCAGGAATAACGCAACTGAAAATCTGTTTGTGGATGGGAAGTTCGCGAGTCTGGGAGCGCTGACCGAGAAATATGGGTTGCCCCAAGGGAATGCATTCAGGTATATGCAACTGAGGGCTTTTGCGAGGCAACAGGTGAGGGAATTCCCACAGCTTCCGACATAAGAAGTGCAGGACAGAGTGATCTCAAAGACGGGTGGGGGATGGTAAGGTGTCAGATATATATAGGGAAATGAGGGACGAAGGGGAGACTATGGTAGATGAACTAAAAGGGAAATGGGAAGAAGAGCTGGGGGAGGAGATCGAGGAGGGGCTGTGGGCAGATGCCCTAAGCAGGGTAAACTCGTCGTCCTCGTGTGCCAGGCTAAGCCTGATTCAGTTTAAGGTATTACACAGGGCGCATATGACCGGAGCACGGCTCAGTACATTTTTTGGGGTGGAGGATAGGTGTGCGAGGTGCTCGAGAAGCCCAGCGAATCATACCCATATGTTTTGGTCATGCCCGGCACTACAGGGGTTTTGGATGGGGGTGACAAAGGTGCTTTCAAAAGTAGTGGGGGTCCGGGTCGAACCAAGCTGGGGGTTGGCTATATTTGGGGTTGCACAAGAGCCGGGAGTGCAGGAGGCGAGAGAGGCCGATGTTTTGGCCTTTGCGTCCCTAGTAGCCCGGCGCAGGATATTGTTAATGTGGAAAGAAGCCAAGCCCCCGGGGGTGGAGACCTGGATAAATGACATGGCAGGGTTTATAAAGCTAGAGCGGATTAAGTTCGTTCTAAGGGGGTCGGCTCAAGGGTTCACCAGGCGGTGGCAACCGTTCGTCGAATACCTCGCAGAAAGAATGATGGAATGGAAAAAAGAAGGCAGCAGCAGCAGCCCAGGATCAGAGGGGGGGGGGGGGGTTTGCTGTCTTGAAAGACACAGCTCTTTTGTTAATACAGCAGCATTCATGGTCATCTGTTCTGATGTCAGTTCGCGAATTAGCAGCTCATCAATTTCACAAACAGCTACGGGGGGGGGGAATTTGAACTCTCAACCTCCATGTTGCTAGTTCAGTCGCAACACCCCTCTAAATGGTTTTGTATGCAGTCTGTTCATTTGAAACACGCGACCACCTTAGCATTCCAAGATCATTAGAGGTGGTGTGTAGCCTCGGAGTGATGGATCTACACCTTCTCATGTATGAGGGTGGCTGACTAATCTTGAGCGGAATGACACAGACCCGCCTGCCTCGCGTGTGGACAACCAAGTTGTCACAGAGGGCTGATGTGTTTCCAATCTTCCACTTCTTGCCTTACAGTCAAGACCATCACGAAGACTTTCTACACTTGCCCAACCTCCCCTCCCAATCAGGTTATTCCAACTGGTGACAATGGATTACAGAAAAACGTCCAACACGGGCAAGATCAAATATATTTAGAAGACATAAAAATCAATTAAGAGAAGCAATATTGATTAATTTTCCTCTAGACTTGGTACACATTAGCACTGCTGCCTCACAGCACCAGGAACGCAGGTTCAATTCCGGCCTTGGGTGACTGTCTGTGTGGAGTTTGCACGTTCCCTCCCGTGCCTGCGTGGGTTTCCTCCGGGTGCTCCGGTTTCCCCCCACAGTCCAAAGATATGCAGGTTAGGTGGATTGATCATGCTAAGTTACCTCTTGGTGTCCAACAGCTAGGTGGGGTTATAGGGATAGGGCAGGGGAGTGGGCCTGGCCAGGGTGGGGTGCTCTTTCGGAGAGTCGGTGCAGACCCGATGGGCCAAGAGGGCACCGCAGGGATCAAGATGGTTCAAGCAAGCACTGCTGGACCAAAATATATTTGACTTCTCTCAAAACGAGAACAAAACAAAGAGAAATTTGGGCAATTAAGAGTAGCAGTTAATTCCAAATCTCAATGCAAGGTTCTGGGGATGCAATCATAGAATTTAACAGTGCAGAAGGAGGCCATTCGGCCAATCCACCTAACCTGCACATCTTTGGACCGTGGGTGAAACCAGAGCACCCGGAGGAAACCCACGCAGACACGGGGAGATTCCGCAGACAGTGACCCAAGCCGGGAATTGAACCTGGGACCCTGGCGCTGTGAAGCGACAGTGCTACCGTGCTGCAATCTCCATGATCTCTTTGTTGCGAAGCACAGATTTCTCCCCTTTCCCACTGACTCCATTACATAATCACACTTGACCACCCTGTACCAGGAATTGCTGGCGGAAGTCTATAAATCTTTGCATGAACAAAATCATGTCAAAGCTGACAGGATTGCATCGAATGGCGGAGCAGGCTCGAGGGGCTCAATTGTCCATTTTACAGTTCCTAGTTCTGGTGTTCTTAAGGTAATGGTTTCAGGCTGGGCTCCTCCGCTTTCGCAATACTTGTGGCACTCTCGCAAGGACGCTTAATACGTTCGCATTGGGTTGTCGGTCTGCTGCCTTGTGTGTAAGGCAGAAACTGCGAGAGAGAAAGGTTTTACCTGCGCAATGTCATCCTTGTAAAGGCCTCGCTTTAGCCGGACCCAGGATTTGGGTTTCAGGTTGGTCACCTCCTTCACCACCTTCAACACGTCTGTCATTTCCTTGATGGGCACCATCTGCTGGTTCCAGTAGCCTATCCGGAGGTTTCCCACGCCCTCAATGGTCTGCTTGACATGAGTCTGTTTGTACGCCTCCACATAAATGTACCCCTTCACGTGTTCGGGGGAAACGACAGACTTGATCTGGATGGGCTGCAGGTCGGAGAAATGAGGTGGGGGGGAGGGGGGGGGGGGGGGGAAGAGAAAAATTAAAAATCAAACTTCCTCATCCAGAAAACAAATTTCAATTTCAGCAAAAACATTCACATCAGAATCAACACCGTACCAGCGCCCGGTTTCAACTGACGTACTGCAGAGTTACGCAAACAAAACGTAGACATTTGAATGGTGGCAAGAAATACATTGACAGCTTAGTGAACACGGTCTTCCACTTCCACAACGTACACATCTCAAGCATCTGCCCAAGTTGCCGTCTTGGATAAATAAACAGACAATAGGACGGAGAAATCAAAAATACGCAATTGTTTCCAAGAGGATAAACATGATGTGGAGAATGCTAACAAATAATTATTTCCTTTTAAAAGGATTGTTGCATGTGGCATTCAGCCTTAAAGGCTGCTGGGCGATGCCACCTGAGAGTTCATCTGAAAGTGGCTGAATGGTTCCTGAACATTGTGCCGTCATCAGTGAACATCCCCACTTCTGACCTTACGATGGTAGGATGGTCATTGATGAAGCAGCTAAAGACGGTTGGGCCGAGGACACTACTCTGAGAAACTCCTACAGTGATGTCTGATGATTGTGCCAGGTAAGACTCCCAACTAGGCATGCTAGCACAGTGGTTAGCACTGTAGCTTCACAGCTCCAGGGTCCCAGGTTCGATTCCCGGCTTCGGTCATTGTCTGTGCCGAGTCTGTACGTTCTCCCCGTGTCTGTGTGGGTTTCCTCCGGGTGCTCCGGTTTCCTTCCACAGGTCCCATGGAAGACGTGCTGTTAGGTAATTTGGACATTCCGAATTCTCCCTCTGTGTACCCGAACAGCGCTGGAATGTGGCGACTAGGGAATTTTCACAGTAACTTTATTGCAGTGTTAATGTAAGCCTACTTCTGACAATAATAAAGATTATCAGTGAAGAACTCCCCCCTCCCCAGTTTTATGATTCCTTGATGCCAAACCCAGTCAAATGCAGCCTTGATTCCAAGGGTGTCATGTGAGAGTACCTTTGAGAAATGGATGTTTAAGCAATGTACTTTTAAGAAAACAGCGATGTCAGAGAATGGGTGGAGCTGAGCTCAGTTCAGCCATTTTGCAGTTTTTTAGTTTCAGTTTGAAAAGAGCTTGGGTGTGAGTCTGTGTTTGCAGTGAGCTGGATCTGCTGTGATCTCTGCCATGAAAGCATGAAAGACTATCTCTGGATAATTTGGGTGATTTAAACTCATAATAGTAAAGCCTTTAACCTGATGTGTTTCTGTTTAAATGTGTTAAGTCTCTCTTGGATGTTGAAAGGAATAACTGAAGGATTACTTAGTGTTGTAATATTTCCGGGGTTATCTTTGAAGTAAGGGGTGTTAAGAGATCCAATGTTTATTTAAGAGGTTAAGTTGAGTTCATGGAATAAACATTGTTTTGTGTTTAAAAATCCATGTGTCCATAATTGTAATCCCGCACCTAGGGAACAAGCCATGTGCTCGGAAAAACAACAAATACATTAAAGGGGACGTTGGTTGGACTTCATGATACATTTTGGGGTTCTGAAAACACCTCGCCCATAACAAGGGCAGTCACTGATTTCCCCAAACGTGTTCAGCTCTTTTGTCACATTTGGACCAAAGCTTTCATGTGTTTAGGCGTCAAGTGGCCTTGACAGAACCTAAACTGAGCAGGTTATCGGCAAGTAAGTGCAGCTTGATAGTACTGTCGACGACACCTTACATCACTTTGCTGATGATCAAGTGTAGCCCGGTGGGGCGGTCACAGCCAGGTTGGAGGTTACCTGCTTGTGGATAGGACAGAGAACTCTCCACATTGCTGGGTAGATACCAGTTTTGTACCTGTACTGGAACAGCTTGGCTAAGGGCACAGCTAACTCTGGAGCACAAGTCGTCACTTCTTATTGCCCATTTATTATCAGGGCCCACAGCCCTTGCAGTATTCAGTACTTTCTGCAGTTGATCTCAGAGTGCCTCAGAGATGGGTCTGGCACTTTTCCCAAAGAGCAGCAAGACAACTGCTTTCTTGGGAGTGCAGCAATTCATTAATTAAAACTTCTAGGATGTCTCCATATTGTAAGTCAGTATACATCTTAAGAGAACAGGAAACAGAGTCTCAAAGTAAATCTGCTGTCCAAGTACGATGAAAAGATACCTACCGAATCTGTAAACTGATAGGCCACAAACTTCCTCATCAGTGAAATGGCAGTAGCTCGTTCTTCACCAATCTGCGAAAAGGAAGAACGTGTCACCGAGCAATTCTCAATTTCACCAACTACAAATCCAGATTTTGAGATGACCTTTTATTTCTAAATTAGAGAATCAAGGTGCAACTGAAATTCATACGCGTGGTGCCGAACACGAATGTGGTCTATGCTTGGGGGACACGCGGGTCTGCTCGAGACACGGCCACTCTCAAAGGTGCAAGTTCTTTTTTGTTTCAAAAAGTATTTTAATTGGACTTTTCACATTTTATATCAAGTTACAGAACAAGACCAAACCAAAGCATGTATCAAAAATTACAACACCACTACAAGATTCAACTATCCTACACAGTGTACAGTCTCGACATGTAAAACGTATATTACGAGGGGCCCTTATTTAGCCCAAAAACTGAAAAAGGATACACAAAATACAGAAAACAAAAAGATAGCTGAGCACCAGCTGGGCCAGACAGAGGCCCCGAGGTGGGCCCACCAGGTTGTGTGGGGCCAATGGCCGAATGTGTTCCCCTGGGAGGGGGCTACTGAACGGTCATAGGGAGCCCCCAGTGGGCGGCATTTACCGCTGTGCGGTGTTGCTCACCCCCACCTTGGCTGTCTCCTGGCCCTGAGCCGTGCTGGGGGGGGCTCTGGTTTTAACTATAACCAGAAGTTCTTTGGATTACAGAATTTCAAAATTGCGCCGATTTCCGCAAACAAAGATTTGTATTTGTTCCTTCCTCGGTATCAAATGTAAGGAAGTGTTGGGAAAGGTTCAACCATCCCAGCCCTGCCCACATTGTCCACTAGATGGTGCACTGCACTCCAATTCCACACAGGGCATCAAAAACCATCGGCGGGATGCTCCGCCCCGCCACATTTCTGCCTCACCCTGCCGGCGGGATGCTCCGTTACGCCAGCCAGTCAATGGGGTTTCCCATTGTGAGGCAGCCCCACGCTGTCGGGAACCCCCCCCCCCCCCCGGGCTGCCGGCAAAACGGAGCATCCCATCAGTGGAGGATCCAGCCCCATTTCTTTAAAACCATCAACTTCAGCAGAAACGCTACTCAATTCACCACTCTCTGAAGCCTCGAAACAAACTCCTGATTATACCACACACATCAATGGGTGTGCTTCAACTAACCCCACCCCTGCCCATCAATAGACGACTGGAGAGCTATTTCCACCCACCCAGCTAGTTCTGAAGGGCACAGTTTGCACTGCAATATCTTTCATGCCCATCAGGAGCTCATGGCGTTTTTACGAAAAGGGAAATCATCTTCAACAAATTTATTATTTAAATTTTGAGGATGTAACTAGTCGGGTAAAGGGGAAACCAGTAGATGTAATAGACTTGGGATTTCCAAAAGGACATTTAACAAGGTTAACTGGGAAAATCAGTGTACATGGTAACATATGAAGCATGGACAGAGGATTGGATAACGGACAGCAGGAGCAGCACGGTGGCAGAGTGGTCAGCACTGCTGCCTTACAGCGTCAGGGCCCGGGTTCAATTCTGGCCTTGGGTGACTGTGCATTCCCCCCGTGGGTGCGTAGGTTTCCTTCGGGTGCTCCGGTTTCCTCCCACAGTCCAAAGATGTGCACGTTAGGTGGATTGGCCATGATAAGTCGCCCCTTGGTTCCAAAGATGGGCAGAGTAGGGATATGATGGGGAGCGGGCCCGGGTAGGGTGCTCTTTCACAGGGCCGGTGAAGACTCGATGGGCCGAATGGCCCCCTTCTGCAACGTAGGAATTCTATGGTTCTACTCTGTGGTTAAATGGGGCATTTTTAAGTTGGATGTAACCAGTGGAGTTCCACAAGATTTAATATTGGGGCCTCAGTTATTTACAATCTATATTAATGACTTAGTCACGTTACTCTATGTCTCTTTGACGAAATTTGTTTCCAATTCAACGCTAGGTGAAAATATAAGCTGTGAGGAGGACACAGAGATAGAACAGATGAAGTGAGCCGCCAACAAGGCGGTAAATATAGCATAAAGTGGGGGTCATTCACATTGGCCTTAAGAATAGAAAACCCATTTGCTAGAAATGTGATCTGCAGCAAGTGTTTTCTTACATGGGGAGAGAGCCTGGAACGATAGCAAATAGTTTGATTACTAAAACAGCAATTAATTGTTTCTAGATATGCATTAAATTGTTGTTGACAATATATTGCTTTTTGACTTGTTGCAATACTCCCTGGAAATGTGTAACGTCCCATAGGTTTAGCTTGTACATCTAGGAATAGCCTTACCTTACACTTCACAGTCCACAAGTTAGGGTCCCTGTGCAAGGCGGGAAAGAGAAACCAAACAGAATTAGCTCAGAGAATGCAGGGGAATTTGACACACACTACAAATTTTGGAAAGTTTAGTGTTTACTGAGGAATCACTTACTTTACACCGGGCAGTAACTGCTGCTGGGTGATGTCATCTGAGAGTTCGTCTGACGCACCGTAGAAACTAACGGAAAGAAGGACAAGTTAGCAGACACAAAACGACTCAGACATCAGCTTGGGCCACAGACAGCCCCGTCTGCAGGAGGGTGGATGGAACTGGATCAGAGCAAGCTAGGCAAGGCCAGTCAAAAACAGCTGGGACGATACAATCGCGAGGGGCTTATACATGGAAATGCAAGTTTGAAATGCAAGTTTAAATCTGTAAAAGGCACATTAATGTCTTCTCATTGCCGTTCTGTACTGCTGTCCAGTGACCAACGTAAACCCTGGCTCTGGGTCACTGTTGCCTAACCTTATATATCAGGGAGATGGGTGGAACAATTATTCAGCCACAGAGAAGTACAACGGGCGCTTTTTTGTGTATAACTTTAGAGTACCCAATTATTTTTCCAATTAAGAGTAATTTAGCGTGGCCAATCCACCTAGCCTGCACATCTTTTTGGGTTGCGGGGGTGAGATCCATGCAGACACAAGGAGAATGTGCAAACTCCCCACGGACGGACGGACGTGGGGGGCTAACAAGATTGAAAGCTGTGCAATATTTTAACACCAATTTGTAAATGGGGGGGGGGGGGGTTAAAAGTCACAGATGCTCCAGGCTCGTCCCTTTATGTTCCACAGTTCATGGCACCAAGAAAGGTCAAGTAAGCTTGGTAGACAAAGGACGTTTGCCCCATCCTTTCTACAGTCCTTACGGATCACCAATATTGTGGAGCCAAGCGGCTTTCCCAATCCCCCACACTCAGCACTCGTTTCCTATTCTACAGGAATCAGGCTGTGAAATCAATTCCCTTTGATGGCAGATCAACCCCACAGCAGTGGAAGTAAACCCGTTACACCGGCCCTCAGGTTCTGCGATACAATGGGTTCAGAATCGGAACATCTGCTCATTTTTTTTTTAAAAGAATGTCCAACAGAGTACTTACTGATCTCCTGCAGTTGGCTTGGCATACTTATTCATATAGTATTCACCAAGTTCCTCCTCCCTTTTGTCCCTGTAAAATACACAAGAGTTGTTAGCTGTGGCATTCAACTGAGTGCAACACCCAAATGGGTGCAAAAACACGAAGCATATAACATAATTATTTTAACATGTTAAGAAGTACAGCAGCAGAACGGTTAAATTACTGGCCTAGCAATCCAGAGACGCAAGTTTAAATCCCACTACAGCAATAAATCTGAAATTTTAAAAAACTAGGATCAGTAATTGTGACCACAGAACGACCAAATATCCATCCATTTATATGGCAGAGAGGTCAGTGACTAGGGGGCATAGATTTAAAGCGATTACAGGGGAGATCATAGAATTAACAGTGCAGACGGAGGCCATTCAGCCCATCGAATCTGCACCAGCCCTTGGAAAGAGCGCCCCACTTCAACCCACGCCTCCACCCTATCCCCGTAACTCAATAACTCCCACCCAAACATTTTGGACACCAAGGGCAATCCACCTAACCTGCACATCTTTGGACTGTGGGAAGAAACCGGAGCACCCGGAGGAACTCCGCACAGACAGCGATCCAAGCCGGGAATCGAACCTGGACCCGTGAAGCAACTGTGCTAACCACTGTGCTACCGTGCTGAGGGGGAAAAGATTAATCAGAGTTGTGGGGTCTGGAACTCACTGCCTGAAAGGGGAGTAGAGGCAGAAATCCTCAATTCATTAAAATGTCCGGACACACACCTCAAGTGCCGCAACCTACAGGGCTACGGACCAGATGCTGGAGAGCGCGATTCGCCTGTGGGCTTGTTTTTCTTTGGCCATTGCAGCCACGATGGGCTGAGTGGCCTCTTTCTGTGCCGTCACAACCTTCTATGATTGAGGTGACTCCAGACCATAGAGCGGTTGACTCTTGCGTCACAGGGATTTTTACAAGAAAATGCATCTGTTGCAATGCGTGCGCAACCATGAATTCCCATCTCAGCCGTGCCAGTGCGAGAAGGAACCAAAAGAGAAGTATGAGGATTATTCTCGAGCCAATACTGTTGGAAAGCGAGGAGCAGGTGGCCTGCTTTCTTGGCAAAAGGTGACAACATCAGAGGTGGCCATCAGAGATAACGTCCTTAAAGTGTAAGGGGAAGGATGAAAAAGGATTACCTCCAGTGATTCAGCAATCTTCGTGCCCCTGAATGATCTTCATCAAGGACCAGGTTGTCAATGTTGGAGGCTACAGAGTACAATAAAGAAGATGAAGAGACAACGCAATGGCGAGCCAATAAAACCTCATTTGTCCACCACTAATTAGATAATACTGCAGGATTGAACTTCCCAATTTTTGCTCTCTCCACGTTGTAGCTCCCCTAACAATACACGGATTGAATACCTATAGGGGCAGACAGATCAACTCATGCCCCATCAACCAATGCAAGTCAGGCTCAAACCAACATTCAGGAAGAGGCTCATGATTTCCTCAACTGGAAACATTTTCAATAAGATGGAAGCACAGTACTAACCCCAAATTATGCCTTGGAAAGCCACACGTAAAATCACATTCCTGGGTTTTAGTTTTATAAAGGTAAAGTCGCCATAGTCCCAGATGACCAAAGGCTGCTTTTGTTTTTGGGGGTGGGGGTGAAGAGATTGGGATTTTAATTAAGATGGTAGCCGCAGAGGAGGGCCACAACGTAAGACTACTGGAACTGAGAAGCAGAGTTTGTCGTTATTTTTAATCCATGCTGCCTGGCAGAAGCTGGGAGTTACTGACTCAATTTTGACCTTTACCAGAAACGAGCTAAGGCTCCAAAATTCTTTGTAAAATGCCATCAGGGAACAGGACGGGCTTGCACTCGGGTTGCAAGGACAAGGACTTGTTTCCCACAGGGTAGGCATTCTGCACCCCAAGGAATAACTGATCAAAGCTTCTCCTCTACAGCAATGATGCTGGCATTGGACTGGGGTGAGCACAGTAAGTAGTCTTACAACACCAGGTTAAAGACCAACAGGTTTGTTTCAAATCACTAGCTTTCGGAGCACTGCTCTTTCCTCAGGTGAATGAAGGAATGAAGGATTCCTCACCTGAGGAAGGAGCAGTACTCCGATATCTAGTGATTCGAAACAAACCTGTTGGACTTCAACCTGGTGTTTTAAGACTTCTTACTGTCCTCTACAGCAAGTACGAGAAAGTAATTTTCTGTTTTTGTTTCAGATTCCAGCCGCCGCTGTAACTTGCTTTTTTAAAAAAAAGTTTAGAATACCCAAATTATTTTTTCCAATTAAGGGCCAATTTAGCATGGCCAATCTACCTATCCTGCACATCTTTGGTTTGTGGGGGTGAGATCCACGCAGAGAATGTGCAAACTCCACACGGACAGTGACCCAGAGCCGGGACCTCGGCGCCGTGAGGCAGCATTGCTAACCACTGCACCTCCGTGCTTACCGTAACTTGCTTGTATCGAGAAAGCAATGGGTAGATACGGGGGCCTGAACCCCTTTTCTAATTAATGCATCTCAATCCAGACAGAGAACAAGTATTCCAGAAGAGTTGCCATTTTGAATTTGCCAGTTTATAAATCATCCCATATTGATCCAATGCAATAAAGATGCCAGGCAGAGAAGGCGAGGAAAGAGGGAAGGCACTGGGACATTCTCATAGCCAAGTCAACCAGCTCTCGGGGCTTCACTTATGAGACAATACTTGCCAGAGGCAATTCGCCCCTTTTCAGAAGTGGCAAATACCTGTGGAGAACTCCCAGAAAGGAGGGGGGGGGGGGAAAACACCACAAGTTGATTTATCCAGGAGCAACATCTGTGGGAGGTCACAATCCAGATTTACCATATTAAGGAAATGTTAATCAATCATCACGGGCATTGAGGGCAGCACGGTAGCATTGTGGATAGCACAATTGCTTCACAGCTCCAGGGTCCGATTCGATTCCGGCTTGGGTCACTATCTGTGCGGAGTCTGCACATCCTCCCCGTGTCTGCGTGGGTTTCCTCCGGGTGCTCCGGTTTCCTCCCACAGTCCAAAGATGTGAAGGTTAGGTGGACTGGCCATGATAAATTGCCCATAGTGGCCAAAATTGCCCTTAGTGTTGGGTGGGGTTACTGGGTTGTGGGGATAGGGTGGAGGTGTGGACCTTGGGTAGGGTGCTCTTTCCAAGAGCCGGTACAGACTCGATGGACCGAATGGCCTCCTTCTGCACTATAAATTCTATGATGATCTATCACAAAACAGCATAAATTAAGATCTGAAAACATCATCGCATTCATTTAAAAATGATTTAGATTCCCAAACTGGAGATATTTACCACAGGCTGGGCTCTAACACTGGGAGACGACAAAAAAAATCTCATGTTGTGTAGCCATTGGCTAACCAGCCAGTGTGTGTAAGCGTCCGGGGAAAGGAATGCAGATGGCGCAGTAAGCGATTCCTCGTGCTGGGAATTCTCGTTGCGGAGTCAAGAGGTGGATGCAGAGTAGCTCATCGAAGGGAGGAGGCAAAACGGATAAACATGAAGCACTGGTGGAAACCTGGGGCCGGGATTTCCATCACCTTTGGGTGAGTCGTGAATGATGCAAGATGGATTATGATTGGTATGCTCCATGAATGAAACACCGACAAACAACCCACATTCGGGTACCAAAAATGCGATATCCCAACCCGTGCTGGATTTCTATCGTAGTCCGTTATTCAATTGATAAAGCCATTTCTTTGCTGGAGATATCGGAGGCGAAACCAAAGATATTTGCTACGAAAGTGCTTAGTCTCATTCCGAATCTTTTTTTTTTGTGTACATGTACACTAACAGCACCCAGCCCTGCTTCATTGACACCTGTCTGAACTCCTCCGCGGTCTCCAAGTTGGCAGACTGCTTGCCCGAGGTCCAGTACTGGATGAGCAGAATTTTTCTCCCCTTAAACGTTACGGAGACCACGGTCTTCGGACCCCACGACCAACCCTGTTCTCCGGCCCTCCCTATGGTGATTGAGGATGAACCAGACTGTGCACAACAATAGTGCTATATCGGGTCAAAAGACGAGCTTTTAAGTACATATCCAGCAACATTTCCACTTGGTGACACCATTAACCTCGGTAAGTTCAGTTGGTGAAATTCATAATTCCTTTGATATTCTAACATCCTCCTGCTCTACCCTCTGTAAATCTGAGGCCACCCAAAACTCTGCTGCTTGTGTCCTTACTTGTCCCAAGCTCCCGCTCATCCGTCATCCATGTGCTCGCTGGCCGACATCTGCTCCCAGTCAAGCAACAGCTCCATTTAAAAATTCTCCTCCTCAAATCCCTCCATGGTCTTGCACGCTTCATCTCTGCAACCCCCCAGTCCTCTCTACCTCCAGATGCTCCCTAAAACCCAATCCATTTGACAAAGCTTTCCAGCTTTCTGCCCTTTCCGGCTCGGTGTCAAATTTTGCTTGATAATGTGCCAGGGAAGCAGGACGCTTTATTACGTAAAAAGGTGCTGTAGAAATACAAGGTGTTGTTGCTGAATTTAATTATGTGGCAGTGGAACTTGAACCATGACCGAAACAGTCCATCGAGCAAAAAGACATTGGTGTTGCTTGTAGGAAAGCAAAGATGGATCAGTGTGATACAACATATAAATCAACCGCAAGCTTGCATATATAAACGCACCTGGGCCTTGAATTTACCCTGTGCTAATATTAAAACTGGAATATTTCAGAAATTAATGCTTTTTTTTTTACAGTCTATCAATATTGCCCATTCTCCTCCAACATTCTCCAATAGAGCCCCCGCTGTTACGCCAATAGAAACGTTCATGCAAACTGATTCATTAGAATAGAATTCCGTCAATATTCACACAGCGCAGTTTCAAAGCCCTGAATAACTCGCGAGCCACCGGCCAATGTGTGTCAAACCCAAAGCAATGTACGGAAGCATGCACGTACCTTCAATTTCTTCTGTTGAGAAGGCAACACAGTAAACAGCCAAACAATATCACCAAAATCAACCACATGGTGAATGGGGAAACAAAAAAAAAATGTAAGGACAAAAAAATTAAAACATGGCACATAAGCAGGAATGTATGATGCACAATCAAAACAGAAATGAGAAATACACACGGGCAAAATGGACATGCTTTCGACGAGAACGCCCGCAGACTGAGATGGTAAACTACTCTTACACTCGGGCTTTGATTAGGCACACACCCTGTTAAAGCAACATTCTTGGTTTTCGAACAACATTCCCATTCACCTATTTGATCACGGCGATTGGAATGGAGCTCCAAATGCCTGGGTAGCTAAGGTTTACCTGCAGCAGGGACACCTACAGCTGCCAATGTATATTCTGTGGTAACTAACAGTGAAGCACTCCTATGCCTTCGACACACACACCAAATCCCCCAGCTGACACTTTGAATTGGTAACATATACAGGGCAGTTTGTGCTATTGACAGCAAACCCAAACTCCAGGACAACCATAGGACTCCTACAGTGCAGGAGGCCATCCAGTCTGCACCAACCCTCTGCAACAGCACCCTACCTAGGCCCACTACCACGCCACCACCCCATAACCTCACCTAACCTGCACATCTTTGTGACACTAAGGGGCAATTTAGCGTGGCCAATCCACCCAACCTGCACATCTTTGGACTGTGGGAGGAAACCCCACGGAGATACAGGGAGAAAGTGCAAACTCCACACAGTCAGTCACATTATGGGGCATGCAGGCAGGAGGAAGTGCACCTCGCTGACAAGACTTTTAATATGTGCATATTTTACGAATAAAAGCACTGGTTTGGTAAAGACTCTGGCACATCCATTTGGTAGAAGTCTATCATTTTGCAGCTTTACATGGTACATGTGCACCAACATAGTTCCAAACTGTTGACCTATCTAGGAAGGCAAAGGTATCACCCAACTGCAGGCCTAGACCGAGGGAAGAATCTAACTGGAAGATGTCCATTTGAATCAGAGACGTTTATCTTTTAAACATTGTTTTACTTACCTCTTTCCCGGGTGGTTGCTTGTGTGCGAGGTATTTATATATTCACCATTTATATTTGTTGCATATTTAATTATTATTAATAAAAGTTAACTGTGTTTAAATTTATAAACCTGGTGACTGTAGTTATTGGGCAGCCAAAGACTTATTTTTTGAACATTAAGAGTTAATTTCAACTGTGTTTCAAGTCCGGGTCAAGTGGGGCTCGCCCAGTGTATCGTGACACCAGTAACACACACACAGGGACAAATACAGGCTCATTGTGTAAATGAGCGCACAGAATTTAGAAACAAAAGTAGAGAGAGACTTTTTTTGAAGTGTGTTTTCTTAGGTTCAGTTGCCCCTTAGACAGTAGCTAAAAGGATCAAGCGTAAACATTAAACGGGTCATTTAACATGTAATAAAATGAATGACCACATAATTCCGTCATTTAATCCAGCTCGATGCAGCTGAAGCACTAAAACTTGTGATCCTTGAAACTAGACAAATCTACTTGGTGACCTCAAACTGACTGCCGTGGTGTACAGCAATTACATAAAGTTGGGTTTATAGCTAACTTTTAGAAGTATGGATGATCGATCCCATTTAATCACATCCTTTCAGAATACCAATGCAGTTCATAAGATATAGGAGCAGAATTAGGCCACTCAGCCCATTGAGTCTGCTCTGCCATTCCATCATGGCTGATACTGTTACTTGCAATGTTACAGACCTACAATGTTACAGACCAAGAGCTGGATTGTGAAATCAGCCAGAGTATCTCCTCCCTGGAACACATGACCTCGGAGGGGGGAGTTGGCAATTTAGCCTCCCGAGCCTAACACCCTCAATGTGATCAACGCTGATCCCAATCCTGGCCTCAACTCCACCGTCCTGCCCGTTCTCCATAACCCTTCAACCCATTCCCAATTAAAAATCTGTCTAACTCCTCCTTAAATTTACTCACTGTCCCAGCATGCACCACACTCTGGGGGGGCGAATTCCACAGATTCACAACCCTTTGGCAGAAGTAGTTTCTCCTGAACTCTGTTTTAAATTAGCTACCTTATTCTAAGATTCTGACCTCTCGTTTTAGAATGCCCCACAAGAGGAAGCATCCGCTCCACGTCTACTTTATCCTTTTAGCATCTTGTATGCCTCAATTTGATCGCCCCTCATTCTTCTAAACTCAAGAGAGTATAGGCCTAAACTGTTCAACCTCTCCTCGTACGACAAGCCCCTCAGCTCTGGAATCAATCTGGTGAACCTCCTCTGAACTGCCTCCAATGACAATACATCTTTCCTCAAATAAGGGGACCTAAACTGTGCCCAATATTCCAGGTGCGGTCTTACCAATGCCTTGTGCAGCTGCACCAACACTTCCTTACCTTTATACTCTATTCCTTTTGCTATAAATGCCGAACATTCCATTCGCTTTCTTTATTACCTGCAGTACCTGCATGCTCGTTTTCTGTGATTCATGCACGAGGACACCCAGATCCCTCTACACGGAGCTCCCCGAAGTCTCACCCCATTTAGATAATAAGTTGCCTTCCCATTTTTTTGTCCAAGATCCATGAACACTCTCTTATCCACATTAAACTCCATCTGCCACATTTTGGTCACTCTCCTAACCTAGCTATATCCATTTGTAAGGTTATTTTCTCATTGCAACTTACTGTCCCACCTATTTTCTGTCCTCTGCGAATTTGGCAATAGAACCTTCTATCCCTGTATCCAAGTCATTAATATAGATTGTAAATCGCTGGGGCCCCAAGGACCGAACCCTGGGCACCCCACTAGCTGCATCTTGCCATCCAGAAAAAGACCCATTTATCCAACTCTCCGTCTCCTGTCCGTCAGCCAGTCTTCTATCCAAGCTAATAAGTTACCCCCTAATCTCATGTGATCTCACCTTGTGAATTAACCTTCTGTGCGGCACCTTATTAAACGCCTTCCAGAAGTCCAGATATACTACATCTACAGCATCCCCATTATCCACTTTGCTTGTTACATCTTTGAAGAACGCTAGCAAATTAGTCAAACATGATTTGCCTTCATAAAATCACGCTGACTCTGATGGGTAGCGCTTTGGCTATCGAAATGTCCTGATATTACATCCTTGATAATTGATTCCAACAATTTTCCAACAACAGATGTTAAACTAAATGGTCTGTAATTTCCCACATTCTGCCTCCCTCCCTTTTTGAATAAGGGCGTTACATTCGCATTTTTCCAATCCACTGAAACCTTTCCTGTGTCCAGTGAATTTTGGAATATCATAACCAATGGATCTACCATCTCCGCTGCCACTTCCTTTAACACCCTAGGATGTTGGCCATCAGGCCCTGGGGACTTGTCTGCCCTTAAACGCAGAGTTTGTTGAGTACCGTTTCCCTATTGATGCTGATTGTTCCAAGTTCCACCCTTTCTCTTACCTCTGAAATGCCCGTTCCTATAGGAAAGGTACTAGTGTCCTCCACCAAGAAAAATGAGGCAAAGTATTGATTTAGCATCTCTGACGTTTCTGTGTTCCCCCCCACCCCGATTAACTCACCAGTTTCATCTTCCAAGGGGCCAACATTCACCTTAGCTTTTGCTATCCTTTTTGATATTGTGAGCTAGTTTTTTTGGTAATTTACCTTAGCTTTTTTTGTTACTTTTTTAGCATCTCTTTGGGTTTTTTTCTTTTTTTGAAAGTTTCCCAATCCTCCAGCGTACCACTGGTCGTTGCAATATGATATAGCTTAGTTTGTGTCTTTATTATGTCTTTGACGTTGTTTAGCCATGGATGTTTTTCCAATTAAGGGGCAATTTAGCGTGGCCAATCCACCTAGCCTGCATATCTTTGGGTCGTGGGAATGAGACCCATGCAGACACTTTGCATTTAGATACAGTTTTAAAATTTGTTTTAATGTTAAATTTCTCTTCTCTCCTATAATTCCTTGGTGCATGAAGACATTCAACTGTTCTGTCCCTCACTTCTATTTTCTGGTAACCATCCACTACATTGCTAACCTGCACGCTTACCTCCTCATTTAAATTGGGTTTTCTACATTCCCCTACAACTAACTAACCCCCCCCCCCATTTAGAACATAGGAACTAGGAGCAGGAGTAGGCCATCTGGCCCCTCAAGCCTGCTCCGCCATTCAATGAGATCATGGCTGATCTTTTGTGGACTCAGCTCCACCTTCCGGCCCGAACACCATAACCCTTAAGCCCTTTATTCTTCAAAAAACTATCTATCTTAATCTTCAAAACATTTAATGAAGGAGCCTCAACTGCTTCACTGGGCAAGGAATTCTATAGATTCACAGCCCTTTGGGTGTGAAAGGATTTAAACCCTTTAGTTTAAAGCCCTATCTAAAGCCCTAGTCACGTGATTTCCTAGGACTCTGGTCCCAGCATGATTCAGATGAAGACCATCCCATCGGAACAGGTTCCCTCTTCCCCAGTACTGGTGCCAATGTCCCATAAATTCAACCCCATTTTTCCCACACCAATCTTTGAGCCATGCATTTACCTCCTTAATCTTATTGACCCTGTGCCAATTAGCTCGTGGCTCAGGTAGTAATCCAGAGATTATTACCTTTGTGCTTCTGCTTTTTAATTTAGCTCCTAACAGGGCGGCACGGTAGCGCAGTGGTTAGCACCATTGCCTCAAGGTGCCGAGGACCCGGGTTCAATCCCGGCCCCGGGTCACTGTCCATGTGGAGTTTGCACATTCTCCCCGCGTCTGCGTGGGTCTCACCCCCACAACCCAAAAAGATGTGCAGGGTAGGTTAAATTGGCCACGCTAAATTGCTCCTCAATTGGGAAAAAGAAGAATTGGGTACTCTAAATTTAGAGAGAAAAATATTAGCTCCTAGCTCTTCATACTCTCTTAGCAGAAGCTCTGTCCTTGTTCTACCTATGCCGTTGGTACCTACATAGACCACGAAAACTGGGATCTTTACCCTCCCACTCCAAATTCCTCTGCAGCCCAGATGAGATTTCCCAAACCACAGCACCAGACTGGCAACACAACCTTCAGGATTCTTGATCCTGGTCACCAAAAACAGTGTCAATGCCCCTATCTTATACCATCCCCCGTTTCTTTTTTCTGCCCCCACTTGAACGGCCCCCTGTACCACAATGTTGTGGTCAGTTCGCTCATCATCCCTGCAATCTCTGTTCCCGTGCATACAGGGAGCAAGAATCTCAAACCTGTTGGACAGGGACAAAGGCTGAGGTTCCGACTCCTCCTGGATCCCTCTAGCTGCCTCACTCTCCTGTTCCTGACCACTGGCTGAATTCAAGTTAGTTGGCCTAAGGGGGTGCGATTGCCTCCTGGAACACAGCGTCTAGGTACCTCTCCCCCTCCCAGATGTGTTGCACAATAAGCTTCACATTCACCTAACAAGCAGAGAGACCACACTGAAAATGTTTAATCTGAATGAAACAGCTCCACTCTCTCGGCTCCAAAATTCAGCTTCAGCTGCCAACATTATCACAGAGACATCCCAGTTCCTGTCAGGCTTCCTCACCCGCGAGGAGTTAAATAGCTCCTGGAAATACCACTACTGAACAATGCCATGACCTCACCATGACGGGGATAGGAAGGGTACCTGGCTCAATCTAGACCACCTGTTCCCTTCTATTGTCTGCCATAGATTCCCGAGTCTCGCACCTACAGCAGGTCTTGGAATAATTATTAATTATAATTATTATTATTAAAGCAGTATGAGGAAATGCAGAGAATGAGAGATGGAGAGAGAGTAGCCAGACGGAAGGAGACTTACAGAAAGAAAGAAATGAGTGAAAATATGTGGGGAAAGAGAGGAGGCAGGGAGAGCAAGAGTAGAAAACACACTGGAACGGGAAGACACTTAAGAGTGGGATAGAAGGAGAGACATAGTTACAGGCAAATAACTTTTAAAAAAGTATATATATTTTCCATCAACTGGTTGCCATCTCAAGGCTAGAGTCTAGTCCAGGACTAGTATGCGAATGTGTTACTCCACCTGTGAACAAGCTGATTAAATAGACTCTGACAAATGCTTCTGCCTATTTAACGTGGTAACTATTAAGTTAATGTGAATACCAGCAATGCCCTCAATTAAATCAATCTCTAACTTGTAAACATTTTTTTGAACAGACATAATTCCCAACTGTTACATTTTTTGGTTACTGTAAGTAATGAGGTCTTACAGGTGAATGCAGAATACAAAGCCGCTTATTTTATACGTTGCGTTTACAAAATAACGTGCACTGGCCTAGCACACAACAAACCAGAAGAGGGGCAGCATGGTGGCACAGTGGTTAGCCCTGCAGCCTCACGGCGCCGAGGTCCCAGGTTCGATCCCGGCTCTAGGTCACTGTCCGTGTGGAGTTTGCACATTCGCCCCGTGTTTGCGTGGGTTTCACCCCCACAACCCAAAGATGTGCAGGCTAGGTGGATTGGCCACGCTAAATTGCCCCTTAATTGGAAAAATGAATTGGGTACTCTAAATTTTTTTTTTAAAACCAGAAGAGATGGGAAAAGCCACGTTTGCGCTAAGTTATTCATATTTCAAACTGCCGTCAGAAAAGTACATAAATGGACAAACCTTTCTCAAGGATATCCTCGGCTCCATCCTCCCACTGATCTTCGTCTTCATATTCATCGTCCACATCTTTTAGGAAGAAGAACAAAAGTTCAATTTTTCCTGATATTCAATCAACCCACGTTACCTTTTGAAAGAAGACATTTGAGCTTTATTAACCAGCGCAGTATCTTTCTCGGCAATCACCTCCATGCCTTTGGGAATGATTCTTAAGGGTGTGGAGGTGGTACCTGTCGAATGGATTGTTAGGGAGAAATCAGTTTAGGAGGGAGTGCTTTAAACCTAAAAATATTCGTATCCAAATGAAAATCACATCTGTCAACAGAGCAATGGAGGGTGGGCAGACAGAGGGTCTACTATCAGAACAGTTACGGAAGGAGAGCAGTTATATTGCTAGGCCTGAGGTACAGAGCTTTTCTCCCAAACGTTTGAATGATTGCTGAATCTTTTATGTTAAACAGAGCATTGAGCTGGCTTGCCACCTCCTTAACATGAGGACGGTTCCAATGAAGTGCATGAACCTTTTAAATTTCATCTGGCGCACAACTACCGTAGGTGTGAAGCCAAAGCAGCATAAGACTGCCTCCTGCCAGTGCTCAAATGCTGTTGGGTAAATTGTGCCTTCACTGATTCACATGCTAGTTACACGTGTGTGCTTTGACGTGAAGTTTTATGTCAGCAAGTGTGGATAGCATAACTGGCTCATTGAAATAGAATGCATCTTTTCCCTGCCACTGTTATATCCTTTCCTTTCAATAATCAGATAAGCATGTCTTTACTTTTTACACATTAGCAATGTTTCAATAGAGTTAAGAACAAGCACACGGAGAAATGGTGCAAATTCCAGTGAATGTGTTGCAAAGATGAAAGGTGTGTCATTCTCTCACAAAAATGTGACAACTCTAACAAAACAAATACGGCCAAGCTGAAAAGATATTCTGCAATACTGCAAACATTCGCAGACTATAAATAATGCAACTCAGTAATGAAACAAGATGATCAGAACCCCCTTATCAGGTATGTAATCATCGAAAAATACAAGGCGAGTTCAGTACCAGCTTCATCCAAGATGAATCCTCCATGTCGTGGTTTCTTCTTGGGTCGGTCATCATCTTCTTCTTCGTCATACTCTTCCTCTTCCTCCTCCTCCTCCTCTTCCTCCTCCTCCTCATCCGCTTCTTCAGCCTCTTCTTCTACCTCCCCTTCGCCCTCTGCTTTCTCGCTGCCCCTACTGGCTTGCTCTTCCTCCTCCTAATGACAATAAGAAGGGTCAATGACAAGATAGACACTCGGTAAATTAAGAGGTAGCAGGGAATCTGTAAAAAAATAAATCAAAGTTAAGAGGCTGCAAACATCTAGATAGATGGAGCAGGCGGAGGCCCTTTTCCTAGAAAACACCTGATAAGAGCTATTTTATGAAAGGAGGGAAACGCTCAAAATATTTCCACTTGTGTGAGACACCAATAACAAGGCATAGATTCAAGAATCACTAATAGAACAAATAAAGAAGTTGGGAGGCACTTCTTTACACAGAGAATTAAAAAGCCACACCCCAAAGCGGTTGGAGCAGATAGCCATGATGTATTTAAGGGGGCATCTGATATACATTTAAGGCAGTAGGGAATAGAATACAAGGGTAAGGTAGGAAGAGGCAGGGAGAACACCCACGTGGTGTATAAATGCCACCACAGAGTGACTTGTTTGAATGTACTGCCCAATCTACACAATCCTGAGGTACAGTATAATCAAACTGGAGACCCCCATGTTTATTCTACTATAGCAGAACCTGCCAGTGAGATTTTCTGTACGTGTGATAAACACCAACACCATAATCACACATTTTACCCTTCCAAACTGGAGCTTTATTTAGAAGGGAGGTTGAGCTGCATGGCACTCGTACAAGTAACTATTCTAAAAGGGTTTGGAAAGTGTGTCAGAGAAGTTTGGGGTGGTGAGATAAAAGAGAGAGAGATTATAGCACAGGTAAAAAAAGATGGATTTTTAGGAGACTTTTGAGGCAGAGAAAAGGCTTTACAGGCAGATTTCCAGAGGGCAGGCGTCTGATGACGGACTGAATGCAGCAGTGGGCCAGCAGTGATGTGAGGTCGGGGAGCGGAGAGCATGGGTGGCAATGTAAAGCTGCACAAGGTTTCTCCAGACAGCAGGTTGAGAAAATGCAAAGATAATAAAAATGGATCTCATTCATTCAACAGGGCAGAGTGAACAAGCAGATCATGCAAAAAAAAACAAGTTAAAGAGTGCGGAGACCATTGCGTGGGACAGGACACTGATGAGTGAATGATTCCATTAGCTATGGCTACTGGGGACTGAAGACGGTGAGTTAAGATCAGTCCTCGAGATGATGCGGACTGGATTCAGATCTCTTTCTTTTTTTAAATGTTTCCAATTAAGGGGCAATTTAGCGTGGCCAATGCACCTTACCCTGCACATCTTTGGGTTGTGGGGGTGAGACCATGGGGAGAATGTGCAAACTCCACACGGACAGTGACCCAGGGCCGGGATCGAACCCGGGTCCTCGGTGTCGTGAGGCAGCAGTTCTAACCACTGCGTCACCGTGCCGCCCTGTGTACTCAGTACGCTGAATGGTGGAGCGGCCTCAATCAGCTGCCTCCTCCTGTTCCTATTTCTTAAGCTGTGCTCTGGTTACATAGAACATAGAACGATAGAGCGCAGTACAGGCCCTTCGGCCCACGATGTTGCACCGAAACAAAAGCCATCTAACCTACACTATGCCATTATCAGCCATATGCTTATCCAATAAACTTTTAAATGCCCTCAATGTTGGCGAGTTCACTACTGTTGCCGGTAGGGCATTACACGGCCTCACCACTCTTTGCGTAAAGAACCTACCTCTGACCTCTGTCCTATATCTATTACCCCTCAGTTTAAAGCTATGTCCCCTCGTGCCAGCCATTTCCATCCACGAGAGAAGGCTCTCACTGTCCACCCTATCCAACCCCCTGATCATTTTGTATGCCTCTATTAAGTCTCCTCTTAACCTTCTTCTCTCCAACAAAAACAACCTCAAGTCCATCAGCCTTTCCTCATAAGATTTTCCCTCCATACCAGGCAACATCCTGGTAAATCTCCTCTGCACCCGCTCCAAAGCTTCCATGTCCTTCCTATAATGAGGTGACCAGAACTGTACGCAATACTCCAAATGCGGCCCTACCAGAGTTTTGTACAGCTGCAACATGACCTCCTGGCTCCAGAACTCAATCCCTCTACCAATAAAGGCCAACACTCCATAGGCCTTCTTCACAACCCTATCAACCTGGGTGGCAACTTTCAGGGATCTATGTACATGGACACCTAGATCCCTCTGCTCATCCACACTTCCAAGAACTTTACCATTAGCCAAATATTCCGCATTCCTGTTATTCCTTCCAAAGTGAATCACCTCACACTTCACTACATTAAACTCCATTTGCCACCTCTCAGCCCAGCTCTGCAGCTTATCTATGTCCCTCTGTAACCTGCTACATCCTTCCTCACTGTCGACAACTCCACCGACTTTAGTGTCGTCTGCAAATTTACTCACCCACCCTTCTGCGCCTTCCTCTAGGTCATTGATAAAAATGACAAACAGCAACGGCCCCAGAACAGATCCTTGTGGTACGCCACTTGTAACTGAACTCCATTCTGAACATTTCCCATCAACCACCACCCTCTGTCTTCTTTCAGCTAGCCAATTTCTGATCCACATCTCTAAATCACCCTCAATCCCCAGCCTCCATATTTTCTGCAATAGCCTACCGTGGGGATCCTTATCAAACGCTTTACTGAAATCCATATACACCACATCAACTGCTCTACCCTCGTCTACCTGTTCAGTCACCTTCTCAAAGAACTCGATAAGGTTTGTGAGGCATGACCTACCCTTCACAAAGCCATGCTGACTATCCCTGATCATATTATTGGTTACATCCCATTTAGTGATTTCCGACAATCCCCAAACACCACCACATGAATTTGGTTTGCTCACTGAAGACTTTGTGAAGTGTCAATTAATACAGCAGCAGCGTACCCCACCTAGAGTTCAGAAACTAAAAAACAAAAATGACTTGCATTTGTGTAGCACCTTCCATGATCACAGGGCGTTCCCCAAAGCACTTTACAGCAAATGAAGTACTTTTGAGATGTCGTCACTGTTGCAGTATCGGAACATAGGGTAGATCTTTTGTCAGTTCCCACAACACGGCAATGAGAATATAATCTGTTTTTGTGATGAAGATTGGCCAGCATGCGTGGGATAGCTCCTCTCCTCTTCAGGACAATGCTATGGGATCCTTCAAGTCCACCTGAGCTGGCAGGCAGGGCCTTGGTTTAATGCCTCACCTGAAGGAGTATGTGTAGCACTCGCTCAGCAATGGAGTGTCAACCTAGATTCTTGCATTCAATACTTCATTTTCTTCAAATACAAAAGTATCTCACTGCGCAAGATTTGAACATTTTCATGTACCTCATTTTCCTCCTGCTCCTCTGCCTCGCTGCTGCGGGAACTCTCATCGTCGGTGAAGTTGCTACCTTCACTGTCAGACATCCTGGAGCCTCAGTTGAAAACCTGAAATGGGAAGGAACCTTAAAATAAGACACATGATTTGCGCAACGTCCTATTGAGGTGCTTCTGTGGTTTTGTATGCAATATTTCACTTGAGTGCACAAAAGAACGTCAGATGGGAGGGAGGGGAAAGTAGAAGTTGAAGGCTCTTTTCAACAAGGTACCCCTGAGAAGCACACAAAAATTAAAATCACTAAATTGGACAGTGGACCAAAACAAGCAGTATTTGAGGACGTGAAAGAGAAAGACTTAGCATTGCGGTCAGTGACCTTTCATCAGGACTGGCATGTGAATGACAATCCGATTTGCTCCATCTCCCAGCTGAATGAGAAAACTTCTGATAACTGCTCAATGCACACTCCCAATGGGGCAGCACGGTAGCACAGTTGCTTCACAGTTCTAGGGTCCCAGGTTCGATTCCTCGCTTGGTCACTGTCTGTTCTCCCCATGTCTGCGTGGGTTTCCTCTGGGTGCTCCGGTTTCCTCCCACAGTCCAAAGATGTGCAGGTTAGGTGGACTGGCCATGATAAATTGCCCTTAGTGTCCAAAAAGGTTAGGTGGGGTTACAGGGGTGGGGTGGAGGTATGACGAACCTGTATCCCAGATCTCTTTGTTCTGTAATTCTCCCCAACTCCCTATCATTAACTGAGTAGGTCCTACCCTGATATGATCTACAAAAATGCATCACCTCACATTTATCCAAATTAAACTCCATCTGCCATTCATCGTTCACTGGCCCAATTGGTCAAGATCCTGTTGCAACCTTCTTCACTATCCATTATGTCACCAACCTTGGTGTCATCTGCAAACTTACTAACCATGCCTCCTACATTCTCATCCAAATAATATATATATATATATATATATATAAAACAAATAACCGATCCCTGAGGCACACTGCTGGTCACAGGCTTCCAGGTCGAAAAACAATCCTCCACAACCACCCTTTGGCTTCAGTCACCAAGCCAATTTTGTACAGGAGCAGTGCAGGAGGGGGCCATTCGGCCCATCACGTCTGCACCGACACTCCAAAAGAGCCCGCAACCTGGGCCCACTCCCCCACCCTATCCCTGTAATTAACCCCACCTAATCTACACATCTTTGTTCACAAAGGGATAAATTAGCACGGCCAATCCACCTAACCTGCACATCTTTGGACTATGGGGGGAAACCCATGCAGACACGGGGAGAACGTGCAAACTCCACACAGCCAGTCACCCATGGCTGGAATTGAACCCGGGTCCCTCGTGCTGTGATGCAGCAGTGCTAACCACTGTGCCACCATGCCGCTGGAAGGAGAAATATATATTGTTAAAACTGAATCCTTGCACAGAATGTACCTGTGCATTAAAATACAATGGTATAAGACCATAAGATATAGGAGCAGAATTAGGCCATTTGCCCCATCGGGTCTGCTCTGCCATTCAATCATGGCTGATATGTTTCTCATCCCCATAACTCCTGCTCCCCTTATTAATCAAGAACCTATCTATCTCGGCGGCATGTGATGCAGTGGTTAGCACTGGGACTGCGGCGCTGAGGACCCGGGTTCGAATCCCGACCCTGGGTCACTGTCCGCGTGGAGTTTGCACATTCTCCCCATGTCTGCGTGGGTTTCGCCCCCACAACCCAAAGATGTGCAGGTTAGGTGGATTGGCCACGCTAAGTGGCCTCTTAATTGGGAAAAAAAATAATTGGGTACTCTAAAAAAAAATTTTTTAATTTTTAAAAAAAGAACCTATCTCTATCTTAAAGACACTCAGTGAATTGGCCTCTACAGCCTTTTGTGGCAAAGAATTCCACAGATTCACCACCCTCTGGCTGAAGAAATTCCTCCTCATCTCAGTTTCAAAGGATCGTCCCTTCAATCAGAGGCTGTGCCCTCGGGTGTAGTCTCCCCCACAAGTGGAAACATCCTCTCCACATCCACTCTATCCAGGCCTCTCAGTATTCTGTAAGTTTCATTCAGATCGCCCCCTCATCCTTCAAAACTCCATTGAGTACAGACCCAGAGTCCTCAATCGTTCCTCATGACAAGCCCTTCATTCCAGGGATCATTCTTGTGAACCTCCTCTGGATCCTTTCCAAAGCCAGCACATCCTTCCTTAGATACGGAGCCCTAAACTGCTCACAATACTCCAAATGGGGTCTGACCAGATACTCAGACGCACATCGTCCACACAAACCTGATCTAGGACTCCCAGGACCTAGGGACCCAGGGCTGCAGTTCCTGTTCTGTCCACCGCAGCTTCTGGTGCTGCAAGGGCTACAAAACTTCTGGCCAATCAGATTGACTGGCAGCTTTCCAAGGCAGGGCTTTCTCGCAGGTGAGGGGTAGAAGTCCCATCTCCAGCCAATGAATGCTTGTTGGAGCGTGTACCCGCTGTGGGGCAGGCAGTAATGGCAGGGATGTGTTCTCCAAGAACTTTTCAAATGGCAGGAAAGGGAAACCCCCGACCATCCTCGAATTCCCACCCCATGAAATTGCTCAACGGTAGCACACAGACATCGAAATGCAGTTTCGGCACCCTGATTACAATCAGGAATGATAAATAGATGGAGTTAGTTGATCGCTCACTGAAAACACAGAACAGTACTGGGCAAACCCCAGGTGATATTTTAATCATTCATTTAATGGCTGTAATTTCATTCTTGTTATTGTGCTATATTGGTCAAGGTGACATCTCTCTTTCACCCATTGGATAGTGCAGTAGGCAACCTGTATTGTTTCTCGTGCGTGGGGTTACAAGAACGTGCTATTTGGCTTGCAGCACACAAACCCATGTACTACTTAAATTTGCTTTGTGTGGCCCCTTGTTCCGCACTGTCACCAATCACTGTTTGTCGATGTACCATTTGTCAATGTTCTCTGTTGATTATTCCTTTTGTCTACTATGTACGTACTGTGTACGTTCCCTCGGCCGCAGAAAAATACTTTTCTTTGTACTTCGGTACATGTGACAATAAATCAAATCGAATCAGGTGAATTTCCATTCTTAGCAAACTGACTATTAAATGGAGCACTAATGGAGTATTGTAATGGCGCCTCAAATATGAGGACTGGATTTCTGTTCCAGAGGAAAAAACACAATGGTTGAAAATACACTGATTTCCATACTCTGGAAGTTATATATTGACTGATCCAGTTTGTCAGGCAATCTTTCAACAGAGAGGCATCAATTCTTTTGAAATCCTCATGTCCCAAATTAAGTACACTGTATTGAGCATTAGCTATGAGGAGCGGTTGAATAAACTCGGTTTGTTCTCACTGGAAGGACGGAGGTTGAGGGGCGACCTGATAGAGGTCTACAAAATTATGAGGGGCATAGACAGAGTGGATACTCAGAGGCTTTTCCCCAGGGTAGAGGGGTCAAAGGTTTAAGGTGCGAGGAGCAAGGTTTAGAGGAGATGTACGAGGCAAGTTTTTTTACACAGAGGGCAGTGGGTGCCTGGAACTCGCTGCCGGAGGAGGTGGTGGAAACAGGGCCGATAGTGACATTTAAGGGGCATCTTGACAAATACATGATTAGGATAGGAATAGAGGTATACGGACCCAGAAAGTGTAGAAGATTTTAGATTAGACGGCAGCATGGTCGGCGCGGGCTTGGGAGGGCTGAAGGGCCTGTTCCTGAGCTGTACTTTCCTTTGTTCTTTGAGACCATTTTTCTCTAATCTTCTCCCATTATTGGAAGATATGCAAGTGTATTTTGACATGGTTCAAGAACACAAGTTCCCAACAGATTATAACATCATTTTCTATGGTGGGCCGGCTAGTCTGTGACAAAGAACAAAGAAAAGTACAGCACAGGAACAGGCCCTTCGTCCCTTCAAGCCTGCACCGACCATGCTGCCCGTCTAATCTAAAGCCTTCTACACTTCCAGAGTCCGTATCCCTCTATTCCCACCCTATTCATGTATTAGGTAATTTGGACATTCTGAATTCTCCCTCAGTGTACCCGAACAGGCGCCGGAATGTGGAGACTAGGGGCTTTTCAGAGTAACTTCATTGCAGTGTTAACGTAAGCCTACTTGTGACACTAATAAAGATTATTTGTCAAGACCCGCCCCTTAAACGTCACTATCATACCTGCTTCCACCACCTCGCCCCGCAGCGAGTTCGAGGCACCCACTACCCTCTGTGTAAAAAAAACATCCCTCGCACATCTTTATTTTAAAAAATAAATTTAGAGCACCCAATTCTTTTTTTCCAATTAAGGGGCAATTTATCGTGGAGAATTTTAGCTATGAAGAGAGATTGGATAGACTGGGGTTGTTTTCCTTGGAGCAGAGGAGACTGAGGGGGGACATGATTGAGATGTATAAAATTATGAGGGGCATAGATAGAGTAGACAGGAAGAAACTTTTCCCCTTGGTAGGGGGATCAATATCCAGGCGGTATAGATTTAAGGTAAGGGACAGGAGGTTTAGAGGGGATGTGAGGAAAAACCTTTTCACTCGGAGGGTGGTGGGAGTTTGGAACTCGCTGCCTGAAAGGGTGGAGGAGGCAGAGACCCTCATAACATTTAAGAATGATCCCAGGGCAGATAAGGCTATGGGATAACGGCGCTGAGGACCCGGGTTCGAATCCCGGCCCTGGATCACGCCTATCCATGTGGAGTTTGAACATTCTCGTGTCTGTGTGGGTTTCACCCCCACAACCCAAAGAGGCGCAAGGTAGGTGGATTGGCCACGCTAAATTGCCCAATTGGAAAAAAATAATTGGGTACTCTAGATTTATTTTTAAAAAGGCTGTGGGACAAGTGCTGGAAATTGGGATTAGTCTGGCACAGACATGCGTTTTGTGTGCTTCAGACCTCGCTAACACTATGACGTGACTTTACTTTATCTCAATCTCTCTCTCATAGAATCCTACAGCGCAGGAGGCCATTCGGCCTATCAAGTCTGCACCGACACTTCAACTTCAAAAGATCACCCTACCTCGGCACAATCCCCACCCCATTCCTGCAACCCCACCCTATGGGGAAATTTAGCATGGTCAAACCACCTAAACTGCCCATCTTTGGACTGTGGGAGGAAACCTGAGCACCCGGTTAAACCCACGCAGACATGGGAGAATGTGAAAACTCCACACAGTCACCCGAGGTCGGAATCGAACCCAGGTCCCTGGCCTTGTGAAGCAGTGGTGCCAACCACTGTGCCACCGTACCACGCCGTAAAGTCACACAACATGGAGGGTATGCTCACTGAGAAGGCGGAACTTTGGCTACACCAGGATTGTGCATTTGGCAGGAGGGGTAACAGAGAGGAGGAAGGTCCTTGCCCTTTTTGACCAGATGACATGAGGCCTCGTGGGATCCGGAGGCAACATTGAGGACTCCCAGGACAACTCCCTCTCAAAATGTATACCACTGTGCCGCCACCTCTGTCAGTGGGACAGGATTTATTTTACTTGTCTTTCTTTTATAATATTAAGCTCAGTCTCCATTGACGTCACAGTGATTACACATCTCATCAATCTCTCAATTTTACATTTACAGTCTCGCAAATGAATCCTAAACATATCTCTCGCTACACGTGCAAAAACTTTGAATATCTCCACTGTACACCTGATTCCGCTGCAGAGTGCTGCCTCCATCCACCAATTCAACCCACCAAAGTGTGAACAGACAGAAACCGTGTATTGTCAAATTATTTTTCCGGAATAAGAACTGACATTCCTCTTAATCAACCCTAATTCCTTCTTCCAAACATAACCAGTTTCATATGTTAATTGCAACATTTGCAACTCCAATATCGAGTTGTATCAAATTAAAACACCTATGGTATGGAGGGAAGATCTTATGAGGAAAGGCTGAGGGACTTGAGGCTGTTTTCGTTAGAGGGAAGGTTAAGAGGTGACTTAATTGAGGCATACAAGATGATCAGAGGATTGGATAGGGTGGACAGTGAGAGCCTTCTTCCTCGGATGGTGATGTCTAGCACGAGGGGACATAGCTTTAAATTGAGGGGAGATAGATATAGGACAGATGTCAGAGGTAGGTTCTTTACTCAGAGAGTAGTAAGGGCGTGGAATGCCCTGCCTGCAACAGTAGTGGACTCGCCAACACTAAGGGCATTCAAATGGTCATTGGATAGACATATGGACGATAAGGGAATAGTGTAGATGGACTTTAGAGTGGTTTCACAGGTTGGCGCAACATCGAGGGCCGAAGGGCCTGTACTGCGCTGTAATGTTCTATGAAGATCGTTCTTAAGAGTAAAGTACGTTTTGAGGCTTATTTAAGACTTTTCTCGAATATATTGCAAGAGTTTAGTTAACTTTTCTCTTGCAAGCACACCAACGCCTTGGATGTGTAATTCTTTGTGCACAATAAGAAAGCACATCAATCCAGAAATCACAAACTACTTAAAACAGATCAAATTGAAGATTTTTGATACAAATTGCAAGGGTGAAAGAAAAGAGGATTACAAAAATAATTCAAGTGAGGGACTGAGGAAGTGGAGGGGCGAAACTCGGCACCAGTGAGAAAACGAGAGACACGGGGAGAATAATTGGGATGGAAGAAATAAGTGAGTCAAAATGAATATAAAAATAAATGAGAACATTTAAAGTGATCAGAAAGAAATATGCAAGAGGTCACACGGACTGGGTCAGTTTCAAAAACTTGCCAAAATATCAGTCACCTGATTTTCTAATGCGGATATATCTCAAATGTATGATTGTCAGAAAACAGTTTACATCTGGCTGTCCAATTTTAAAAGTTTGGCCTTCTTGCCGAGTTATAGAATATTACAGCACAGAAAGAGGCCATTCAGTTCATCTCTGCAAGAGCCACTTTCCTCCTAGCCCTGTACATTGTCTCTCTACGGGATCTTATCCAATTCCCCTTTGAAAGCCACAGTTAAATTTGCCTCTGCCACACGTTCGGACAGTGCACTCCAGATCCTAACCACTTGCTGCCTAAAAATAGGGGTTTTCCGCGTTTCACCTTTGGATCTTTTGCCATTCACCTTATATCGGTAGCCTCTGGTTGTTTGGCATCCTGACAGGGTGGATGTGGAGAGGATGTTTCTTCTTGTGGGGGAATCTAGAACTCGGAGTCACTGCTTAAAGATAAGGGGTCACCCATTTAAAACGAAGGTACGGTAATTTCTTTCTCTGAGGGTTGTAGTCTTTGGCACTCTTCCAGAAAAGGCAGCGAAAGTAGGGTCTTTGAATATTTTTAAGGCAGAGATGGATGGTTTCTTGGTAAGGGGGTGATAGGTTACTATCAGATCAGCCATGGGCAGCACAGTGGTTAGCACTGTTGCTTCACAGCACTGGGGACAGGGTTCGATTACCGGTTTGGATCACTGTCTGTGCGGAGTCTGCACTTTCTCCCAATGCCTGCGTGGGTTTCCTCCGGGCGCACCGGTTTCCACCCACAAAGTCCCAAAAGACGTGCTTCTCAGGTAAATTGGACATTCTGAATTCTCCCTCAGTGTACCCGAACAGGTGCCGGAGTGTGGCGACTTGGGGATTTTCACAGTAACTTCATTGAACAATAAAGATTATCTACTTAAATGAGCCTGAGGGCGCTGGTGACGGCACCGCTGCCGCTCTCGCCGACAAGGTACACCACGAGTCCGGTAGTGGCGGAAACGCTAAAGATCTGGGGGCAGTGGAGACGACATAGGGGTGAGATGGGAGCCTCGGTGTGGTCCCCGATCCGGGAGAACCACCGGTTCGTCCCAGGGAGGATGGATGGGGGGTTTCGGAGCTGGCATCGGGCAGGGATCAGAAGGATGGGGGCCCTGTTTATAGACGGGACGTTTGCGAGCCTCGGGGCGCTGGAGGAGAAGTTCAGGTTACCCCCGGGAAATGCGTTCAGGTATATGCAAGTGAGGGCGTTTGTGAGGCGGCAGGTGAGGGAATTCCCGTTGCTCCCGGCACAGCGGATCCAGGACAGGGTGCTTTCGGGTGTATGGGTAGGAGAGGTCAAGGTTTCGGCGATATATCAGGAGATGAAAGAAGAGGTGGAGGCTTTGGTGGAGGAGCTGAAGGGCAAGTGGGAGGAGGAGTTAGGGGAGGAGATTGAAGAGGGTCTATGGGCGGATGCCCTGAGTAGGGTCAATTCCTCTTCCTCGTGTGCCAGGCTTAGCCTGACACAGTTTAAGGTTATTCACAGAGCGCATATGACGGGGGCAAGGCTGCGTAGGTTCTTTGGGGTGGAGGATAAATGTGGGAGGTGCTCGGGAAGCCCGGCGAATCACGTCCACATGTTTTGGTCGTGCCCGGCACTGGAAGGGTTCTCGAGGGGTTTCGCGAGGACTATACCCAAGGTGGTGAAAGTCCAGGTCAAACCAAGTTGGGGGCTGGCATTATTTGGGGTGGCGGACGAGCCGGGAGTGCAGGAGGCGAAAGAGGCCGGCATTTTGGCCTTTGAGTCCCTGGTAGCCCGGCGGAGGATCTTGCTGTCATGGAAGGACACGAAGCCCCCCAGTGTGGAAGCCTGGATAAATGACATGGCAGGGTTCATTAAGCTGGAGAGGATAAAGTTTGCCCTGAGAGGGTCTGCGCAGGGGTTCTTCAGGCGGTGACAACCGTTCCCTGACTATCTCGCGGAGCGCTAGAAGGAGCTCAGTCAGCAGCAGCAGCAACCCAGGGAGGGGGGGTAGGAGGAGGGGGGTATTTCTTTCGGGGGGGCGGGGGGGGGGGGGAATATTTGGGTGGGTGGGGTGGTTTTTTTTTTCACAGGTAGTATTTGTACAAACATAGGGGGGGGTTAATATGTGTGGGAGAAACCCGTTGTATAGGTTCTGTACTATGTTTGCTTGATTTTTTAGAATTTACAGTGCAGAAGGCGGCCATTTGGCCCATCGAGTCTGCACCGGCTCCCGGAAAGAGCACCCTATCCAAGGCCAACACCTGCACCCTATCCCCATAACCCAGTAACCCCACCCAACACTAAGGGCAATTTTGGACACTAAGGGGCAATTTATCATGGCCAATCCACCTAACCTGCACATCCTTGGACTATGGGAGGAAACCGGAGCACCCGGAGGAAACCCACGCACACACGGGGAGGATGTGCAGACTCTGCACAGACAGTGACCCAAGCCGGGAATCGAACCTGGGACCCTGGAGCGGTGAAGCATTTGTGCTATCCACAATGCTACCGTGATATGTTTATGTTTTGTTTTGCTCTTTTATGTTACCGGGGGGGGGGGGTTTAACTGGTTGAAAAACTTTGAATAAACATATTTTTTTTAAAAAAGATTATCTACATAAATGGCGCAGCAGGCTCAAGGAGCCAAATGGCCTACTCCTTGTTCAAATGTTCTTGCATTCTGCTTCTGAACGGACTGACATCAAGGCATGCTTCCAAAGGATTCCCCTTCCGAACTTTGCTCAAGTGATTTCCCACATGCAAAGCTGGTTAATGAATTTTGATGGGCTGCGCAACTATCGAGAGCATCATATGCAATCCTATCCACATCCAAATACTTGCACAAATAGAGAAGAGGTAACTGGGTAGGAAACGGCCGACGTCAGCATCTTAACCTGGAAGCAGTAAGATAATCTGAAAGTTCCCCCACAATGAGATGAAAGCTTCCATGGTCTTCGAAACACATTTTTCCTTTGTGGGCTGTGATAACATTCAGCAAAGAAGGTGGTCATTCAAGAAGCCCACACAATTGCCTGGGGAACAAAATCAGCACTCTCTTCTAATGCAGTATAAATTGTTGTTCCCATGTTACATTTGGTAGTTTTTGGCAAGCTATGCAAATAAGTGAAAGATGAAAAGCTTTGATTGCATATATCTTTTCTCACAACAATTTTGGAAAGTGTTCCTTAAATCAATAAGTGGCTGTTTTTTTCTCATTTTTCCCCAAAAACCGTTTTCTTCGAAGTTACCATTCAGTCCAACTCCACCAACATTTCTGGCAGTGTTTCCAGATCATAACCTAGTACGTAAAAATATATTTCCACTCTGGGTCTTGTTAGCAATCGTTTTAAATATGCAATTTAAGGGCACAGTTTCTCCCTCTCTATTCTGTTCATTGGTTATTTGAACACGAATTAAATCTCGGCTCAGCCTTCTTTGCTCAAAGATGAACAATTCCAACTTCCGAAATCTCTCCACAAGCTCCTCATCCCTGAAACCATGCAAACAAACGTCCGCTGTATTTTCTCCATGGCCTTGATATCGATAACTAGCATTAGAAAGCTCTAACTGGGAGGCACGGTAGCACAGTGGTTAGCACTGTTGCTTCACAGCACCAGGGACCCAGGTTCGATTCTGGCTTGGGTCACTGTCTGTGCGGAGACTGCACGCTCTCCCCGTGTCGGCGTGGGTTTCCTCCAGGTGCTCCGGTTTCCACCCACACGTCCCGAAAGACATGCTTGTCAGGTGAATTGGGCATTCTGAATTCTCCCTCTGTGTACCCGAACAGGCGCCGGAATGTGCTGAGATGGGGGTTTTCACAGTAACTTCATTGCAGTGTTAATGTAAGCCTACTTGTGACACTAATAAAGATTATAACTCACTTACCTACACGTGCAATTTTACTTCAGAGCGGTATCTAATTACAGCAAAACATCTTCAAACTCCCAAATCAAAAAGCGAGGAGCTACCGAGGGCCCCTCAATGACATGACCCGAACACACAGCTTCAGTCTCTTTCGCTCGTCTCTCTCTCTCCAGTCTCTAAACTCTCCCGTCTCCCTCTCCAGTCTCCAAACTATCAGTCTGTTTGTCTGATATCCAGTACTGGATGGGCAGAAATGTCCTCCTATTAAATATCAGAAAGACTGGACCTATTGCCTTCTGTCCCTGCTACGAACCTCCTTCCCTAGCCAGACTCCACCCCTCTCCCTGGTCACATTCTGACATTGAACCAAACTGTTTGAAACATCGGGTGTGTTATATTTGACTCCGAGATGGGCTTCTGGTTACTTATTTATACTTTACAAGTACTTCATTAGACGTAAAGCACTGTGAAACCGGTGGGTGCAAAAAGGCGCTATATAAATGTAAATATTTCTCTTATAGCCCTGCTATCACCAAGACTGCTCATTTCCACCTGCGTGATGCTGCTCAATTCTGGTCTTGCTTCAGTACAAATCATTGCTGAAACCATCACGTGTTTGGTTAACTCCAGATTTAACTATTCTGTTGTACCCCTGGCTGCACTCTCACATTCTACACTCCAGAATCTTGACGTCGCCCAAAACTTTGCTGCCGGTGTCCTGATTCACACCAAATCTCATTCACCTCTCATCAGCGAAACCAGCCAAACGAAGTTTCAAAATTCTCATCTTGTCTTTGTGAATTACCTCCAGCCCTACAACTTTCCAAGATATCTGTGCTCTTCCAGTGTTGACCTCTCCAGCATCCTGTTTAAATCATTCCACAGTCAGTGGCCGTGTCTCCAGCCGCCGAGGCCCTATACATTGGAAGTGTCTCCCTGAACCCCTCCACTTCTCTTTTAAGATGCTCCTCAAAATCCACCTCTTTGACCAAGAATTTTGTTAATTCGCTCGATTATTTCATGAGGCTTGGGTGTTAAGATTTGCTTTGATGCTTCATTATGTTGAAGGTAGGAGAGGAACCTAGGAGCAGGAGAGGACATTCCACCTTCAAGCCTGCCCTGTCATTCAGTATGATCGTGCCTGATCTGATTGCGGTATCAACTACACTTCCCTGTCTTCCCCCATAACCCGTGACTCATTTGTCTACCAGAAATCTGTCCAACTCGGCATCGAATAAATTGAATGACGCAACCTCCACTGCTCTCTGGAGGAGAATCCCAAATACAAATGACCCCCCCCCCCCCCCCCAAAATAGAAAATGTTGCTCATCTCAATCTTAAAACTTATTCTTAAACTGTGTTCCCTGGTTCTAGTCTCCTCCACAAGTGGAAACAGCCTCTGGGTGGCCACCCTATCAAGTCCCTCGGGGTCTTGTATTTTTCAAAAAGATCACTTCTCATTCTTCTAAACCCCGATGAGTACAGGCTCAACCTGTTCAATCTTTCTTCGTGGGAAAAGCACCGCCCCATCCCAGATTTGAAGTGAACCTTCCCTGAACTGCTTTGATTGCAATTATATCCTTTTTCAAATAAGGAGATCAATACTGTACATATTACTCCAGATGTGGTCTCACCAAGACCCTGTACAGCTGTAGTAAAACATTCCTACTTTTATACTCCATTCCCCTTGCAATCAATTTCACGTCACACAAGTGACAACAGAGGATCTAACCACCGCCCCTTGACATTCAATGGCATTACTGTCGCTGAATCCCCCACATCCTGGGGCTTACCATTGATCAGAAACTGAACTGCACTAGCCACATTAATACTGTGGCTATCAGGGCAGGTCAGAGGCGAGGAATCCTTCAGCGAGTAACTCACCTCCTGACCCTCCCCAAAGCCTGTCCAACATCTACATGGCACAAGTCAGGAGTGTAATGGAATGAGTGCAACTCCAACAACACTCAAGAAGCTCGCAACCATCCAAGACAAAGCAGCCACGCTTGATTGCTCCGCCTTCCACAAACATTCGAACCCTCCACCCCGATGAACAGTGGCAGCCGTGTGTACCATCTACAAGATGCACTGCAGGAACTCACCAAAGTTCCTCAGACAACATCTTCCAAACCCAAAACTGCTATCATATAGAAGGAAGAGTAGCAGAAACCTGGGAACCCCACCACCTGGAGGTTCCCCTCCAAGTCACTCATCACCCTGGCTTGGAAATATATCGCCGCTCCTTCACTGTCGCTGGGTTAACATCCTGGAACTCCCTCCCTAACAGCACAGAGAGTGGACCTACACCTCAGGGACTGCAGCGGTTCAAGGCGTCAACTCACCACCACCTTCTGTAGGGCAACTAGGGACGGGCAATAAATGCTGGCCTAACCAGTGATGCCAACATCCTGTAAATGAATTTTTAAAAAAAATCAATGCCAACATTCAATTTGCCTTCCTAACCCCTGCCTGCAGACCAACCTTTTGCGATTACTGTACCAGGACACTCCTCTGTACGAGAGTTCTGCTTTTCTAATCTTCCTGCCAAAATGGACATGTTAAGGCGGCACGGTGGTGCAATGGTTAGCACTGATGCCTACGGCACTGAGGACCCGGGTTCAATCCCGGCCCCGGGTCATTGTCTGTGTGGAGTTTGCACATTCTCCCTGTGTCTGGGTGGGTTTCACCCCCACAACCCAAAGATGAGCAGGGTAGGTGGATTGGCCATACTAAATTGCCCCTTAATTGGAAAATATATATATATTTTTTTTAATTAGACATTTTCCTCACATTATACTCCATCTGCCAGATTTTTTTTCTTCTTTTTTTATAGAGTAGCCAATTATTTTTCTTTCCCAATTAAGGGGCAATTTAGCGCGGCCAATCCACCTAACCAGCACATCTTCGGGTTGTGGGGGTGAAACCCACGCAGACACGGGGGGAATGTCCAAACTCCACACGGACAGTGACCCAGGGCGGGGACTTGAACCCGGGTCCTCAGCGCCGCAATCCCAGTGCTAACCACTGTGCCGCGTGCCGCCCCCAACTGCCAGATCTTTGCCCACTCGCTTCATCTATGTCCCCTCATAGCTTATTTCAGTTCTCTTCTTCACAACTTTTTTATTAAATTTAGTGTCCCCCATTAGTTTTTTCCAATTAAGGGGCAATTTAGCGTGGCCAATCCACCTGCCCTGCACATCTTTGGGGTGTGGGGACGAAACTCACGCACACGGGGAGAATGTGGAAACTCCACACGGACAGTGACCCAGAGCCGGAATCGAACCTGGGACCTCGGCTCCGTGAGGCAGCAGGGCTAACCCACTGCGCCACCGTGCTGCCCTCTTCACAGCTTACTTTTCTACCGATCTTTGTATCATCAGCATATTTAATAATAATCTTTGTCACAAGTAGGCTTACATTAACACTGCAATAAAGTTACTGTGAAAAGCCGCTAGTCGCCACATTCCGGCGCCTGTTCGGTACACGGAGGGAGAATTCAGAATGTCCAAATTATCTAACAGCACATCTTTCGGGACTTGTGGGAGGAAACCGGAGCACCCGGAAGAAATCCACGCAGACACAGGGAGAACATGCAGACACCGCACAGACAGTGACCCAAGCCGGAATCAAACAGGAGACCGTGGCGCTGTGAAGCAATAGTGCTAACCACTGTGCTACCGTGCTGCCCTACCTTCGGTCTGTTCATCCAAGTCATTCATATAAATTGTTAAAATATTGAGGCCCCAGCACTGATTCCTGTGGCACACCCCTCGTCACATCCTGCCAAACAGAAAAATACCCTCTATGGCTATCCCCTTGTTTACTGTTAGCCAGCCAATCTTCTATCCATACCAATATGTTACCCTACACCAAGATCTTTCATTTTCTGCAAGAACTGATGTGGAGCCTTCTGAAAATCTAAGTCCAGGACATCCACTGAATCCCCTTTATCCACAACACATGCGACTCCGTCAAAGAACTCCAATAACGTCATAAATAACAGATACCAACATTTTCTCTATGACCAGATGTTAAGCTAACTAGCCTATAGTTTCCTGCATTCTGTCTCCCTCCATTTTTGAATAAAGAAGTTACATTCGCTATTTTCCAAACCAATGGTACCTTCCCCAAATTCAGGAATTCCTCTATAATGAAGAGCGATACAAATACTTGTTCAATTAATCTGCCATCGCCTTCTTTTTCATTATTAATTCCCTACGCACTCTTTCTCAAGCACCAACGATCACTTTATTACCTCTTTTCTTAACTATAAGTATCCATACTAAACTTACTATCCGTCTTTATATTTCTAGCTATTTCGATCATTCTTGTAAATATTTTTTGCACTTTCGTCAGTGGCACTAAATCCGTTTCATGATAGGGGCCAGAATTGTTCACAGTATTCCAAATGTGGTTTTTCTGTGGTTTAATACAAGTTTAACCTCTCTGGTTTGCGAATCAGCACCGTGATTAGCGCTGCTGTCACCTCCAGCCGTGGGTGACTTGTCTGTGTGGAGTCTGCACGTTCTCCCAGTGTCTGCGTGGATTTCCTCTGCTCACTAACGGAGCCCCAACGGAACTTTTGATAAAGACAACCCGTGGGGAAGGAGAAAGGTCCCCTACTAACCTGCATGGACCGGACCCGCAGCGAAACGGCGAAAAAAGCGGCCCTGAAGCAGCGGGAGAAGAAAGAGAAAAAAAGCAAAATGGCGGCGCCCACGGACAAAGAGGAGATGCAGGAGTTCATCAAGCGCTGCTTCGAGGAGCTGCGCATGGAGATGGTGGCGCCTATGCTGGCAATGATTGAAAGGCTTGGAGCAACCCAGAAAGCCCAAGAGGCGAAGATCCAGGAGATCCAGGAAAAAGTGAGTGAACACGATGACGAGATTGTGGGCCTGGCGGAGAGAGTGGAGCGGCACGAGGGGCTACACAAGACGTGGGCGGGAAGACTCGAGGACCTGGAGAACAGGTCGAGGAGAAATAATTTGAGGATCCTGGGTCTCCCAGAAAGAGTGGAGGGGGCCGATGCCGCGGCATATGCGGGCACAATGATCGGGACGCTGATGGGTGCGGAGGCCCCCCCGGGATTGCTGGAGCTGGAAGGGGCGCACGAGTGCTGGCGAGGAAGCCCAAGGCAAATGAGCCGCCAAGGGCGATGGTGGTGAGATTTCACCGGTTTACGGACAGAGAGAGGGTCCTGAAATGGGCCAAGAAGGAACGGAGCAGTAAGTGGGACAATGCAGAGATCAGAATATACCCGGACTGGAGCACGGAGGTCGCTAAGCGGAGAGCGGGTTTCAACCGGGCCAAAGCGGTGCTGCATCGGAAAGGAGTGAAATTTGGAATGTTGCAGCCAGCGCGACTGTGGGTTACACACAATGGCCAATACCACTACTTTGAAACGCCCGAAGAGACGTGGACCTTTATACAAACTGAAAAGTTGGACTCTAATTGAGGGTTTGTGTGGGAGGGGGGTGTTTGAGGGTTGAAGTATGATGGTTGTTGTATATAGGGGGTCAACCACGCGCAGGAAATGTTATATGGGCTGGGGAAGAGAGACAAGGCCATGACAGGAGCTGCGCCATAGGGGGCGGGGCAGGCTCTGGAAAGCGCTGGGGTTTTTTTCCCGCGCGCGGCAAGAAAGGCGGGAAGGGGAACAAAGGAATGTACATTGATTGGGAGACTCCCACACGGGGGGGGGGTCAAAGGGATGGCGGGGGAAGCCGTGGTCAGCAGGTGTAAGCTGACTTACGGGAGGGATATGGGGGGAGCAAAAAAGCTAGACGGGGATCTAGCGGGGGAGAGGGGAGGGGGGGGGGGAGGGGGGAAGGGGGGGGGGGGGGGGAGAAGGGTTGCTGCTGCACTGGCCGAAAGAGAATCCTCCAATCCGGCTGATAACGTGGAACGTGAGGGGCCTGAATGGGACGGTGAAGAGGGCTCGAGTGTTCGCGCACTTAAAGGGACTGAAGGCAGAAGTGGCAATGCTCCAAGAGACACACCTGAAGGTGGCGGAACAGGTCAGGTTAAGAAAGGGATGGGTAGGACAGGTATTTCACTCGGGATTGGACGTGAAAAATAGAGGGGTGGCAATTCTGGTGGGAAAGCAGGTGTCATTTGAGGCCAAGACTATCGTAGCGGATAATGGAGGGAGATATGTGATGGTGAGTGGGAGGTTGCAAGGGACGTGGGTGGTGTTGGTAAACGTATACGCCCCGAACTGGGATGATGCTGGATTTATGAAGCGCATGTTGGGGCGCATTCCGGACCTGGAGGTAGGAGGATTGATAATGGGAAAGGACTTCAATACAGTGATGGACCCAGCACTGGACCGCTCCAGATCAAGGACGGGAAAGAGGCCTGTGGCAGCCAAGGTGCTCAGGTGTTTTATGGACCAGATGGGGGGAGTGGACCCATGGAGGTTTGCAAGGCCGCAGGCCAGGGAATTTTCTTTCTTCTCCCATGTACACAAAGCCTACTCCCGGATAGATTTCTTTGTTCTGGGTAGGGCGCTCATCCCGAGGGTGGAGGGGACGGAGTATTCGGCTATAGCCGTTTCGGACCATGCCCCGCACTGGGTGGAACTGGAGCTGGGAGAAGAGAGGGACCAACGCCCGCTGTGGCGGCTGGATGTGGGACTGCTGGCTGATGAGGTGGTGTGTGGGAAGGTGAGGGGGTGTATTGAAAGGTACTTGGAGGCCAACGACAACGGGGAGGTGCGAGTGGGGGTGGTATGGGAGGCGTTGAAGGCGGTGATCAGGGGACAGCTGATCTCCATCAGGGCTCACAGGGAGAAAACAGAGGGCATGGAAAGGGAGAGGTTAGTGGGGGAGATCTTGCAAGTGGACAGGAGATACGCAGAGGCCCTGGAGGAAAGATTACTTGGGGAAAGGTGACGGCTCCAGACGGAGTTTGACCTGTTGACCACGGGCAAAGCGGAGGCACAGTGGAGGAAGGAGCAGGGGGCGACCTACGAGTACGGGGAAAAGGCTAGTCGGATGCTGGCGCACCAGCTCCGTAAGAGGGCGGCAGCGAGGGAAATAGGGGGAATCAAGATGGAAGGGGAGCCACGGTTCGAAGTGCAACGAAAATAAAGTATTCTAGGCCTTCTATGAGCTGTATAGATCCGAGCCCCCAGGAGGGATGAGACGATTCCTAGACCAACTGAGGTTCCCGAGGGTGGAGGAGCAAGAGGCGGTTGGTTTGGGGGCACCAATTGGGTTGGAGGAGTTGAGTAAGGGTTTGGGGAGCATGCAGGCGGGGAAGGCCCCGGGGCCGGACGGGTTCCCGGTGGAGTTCTATAGAAAATATGTGGACCTGCTGGCCCTGCTACTAGTGAGGACCTTTAACGAGGCAAGAGAGGAGGGAACCCTGCCCCAGACAATGTCAGAGGCGACAATCTCCTTGATTCTAAAGCGAGACAAGGATCCACTGCAACATGGATCGTACAGGCCGATTTCGCTCCTCAATGTGGATGCTAAGCTATTGGCAAAAGTATTGGCCACCAGGATTGAGGACTGTGTCCCGGGGGTGATTCATGAGGACCAAACGGGATTCGTAAAGGGCAGGCAGTTAAATACCAATGTGCGGCGGCTCTTAAACGTGATAACGATGCCATCGGAGGAGGGAGAGGCGGAGATAGTGGCAGCTATGGACGCGGAAAAAGCTTTTGACCGAGTGGAGTCGGAGTACCTCTGGGAGTTATTGCGCAGGTTTGGGTTCGGGGGAGGGTTTATTAGATGGGTTAAGCTCCTTTACAGCGCCCCGGTGGCGAGTGTAGTGACGAACCGGCGGAGGTCGGAGTACTTTCGGCTGTACCGAGGGATGAGGCAGGGGTGCCCCCTGTTGTTTGCATTGACGATCGAACCACTGGCCATATTACTTAGGGAGTCTAATAAATGGAGGGGGATAGTCCGCGGGGGAGAAGAGCATCGGGTATCGCTCTACGCGGATGACCTGCTGTTATACGTGGTGGACCCAATGGAGGGGATGGTGGAGATCATGCAGACTCTGAAGGAGTTTGGGGAGTTCTCGGGCTTCAAGCTTAATGTAGGGAAGAGTGAGCTTTTTGTATTACATGCAGGGGACCAAGAAAGAGGGATAGGGGACCTACCGCTGAGGAGGGCGGAGAGGAGTTTTCGTTATCTGGGGATCCAGATAGCCAGGAGTTGGGGGGCCCTACATTAACTGAATTTGATGAGGTTGGTGGAGCAAATGGAGGAGCTCTCGCTGGCGGGTAGGGTGCAGTCGGTCAAAATGGTGGTCCTTCCGAGGTTTTTGTTTGTGTTTCAGTGCCTCACCATCGTGATTACCAAGGGCTTTTTCAAGAGAGTAGGTAGGAGTATTATGGGGTTTGTGTGGGCAAATAAGACCCGAGGGTTAGGAGAGGGTTCCTGGAACGCAATAGGGACTGAGGGGGGTTGGCTTTGCCAAACCTAGGGAGCTACTACTGGGCAGCAAACGTGGCGATGATCCGCAAGTGGGTCATGGAGGGAGAGGGGGCGGCATGGAAGAGGATGGAGATGGCGTCCTGTAAAGGAACGAGCCTGGGGGCATTGGTAATGGCACCGCTGCCACTCTCGCCGACAAAATACACCACAAGCACGGTGGTGGCGGCAACACTAAGGATCTGGGGCCAGTGGAGAAGGCACAGGGGTGCAACGGGAGCATCGGTGTGGTCCCCGATCAGGGGTAACCACCGGTTTGTCCCGGGGAAGATGGACGGGGTGTTCCAAGGTTGGCATCGGGCGGGGATTAGAAGAATGGGGGACCTGTTCATCGACGGGGCGTTTGCGAGCCTAGGGGAAATGCCTTTAGATATATGCAGGTGAGGGCTTTTGTGAGGCGACAGGTGAGGGAATTTCCGTTGCTCCCGGCACAAGAAGTTCAAGATAGGGTGATTTCGGGGGTATGGGTCGGGGAGGGCAAGGTGTCGGAAATACACCAAGAGATGAAAGAAGAGGGGGAAGCGCTAGTAGAAGAGTTGAAAGGTAAATGGGAGGAGGAGCTGGGGGAGGAGATTGAGGAAGGGCTATGGGCTGACGCCCTGGGTAGGGTTAATAGCACCTCCTCGTGTGCCAGGCTCAGTCTGATACAATTTAAGGTGGTTCACAGAGCGCATTTGACGAGGGCGCGGCTGAGTAGGTTCATTGGGGTAGAGGATAGATGTGAAGATGTTCAGGGAGCCCGGCGAACCATGTCCATATGTTTTGGTCATGCCCAGCATTGGAGGGGTATTGGAGAGGAGTGGCGGGAGTAATATCCTAGGTGGTGAAAGTCTGGGTCAAGCCAAGCTGGGGGCTAGCAATATTTGGAGTAGTGGGTGAGCCGGGAGTACAGGAGGCGAAAGAGGCCGGCATTCTGGCCTTTGCGTCCCTAGTAGCCCGGCGAAGGGTCTTGCTATTGTGGAAGGAGGCAAAGCCCCCTAGCCTGGAGGCCTGAATAAACGACATGGCGGGGTTCATAAAATTGGAGAGGATTAAGTTTGCTTTGAGAGGGTCTGCGCAGGGGTTCTACAGGCGGTGGCAACCGTTCCTAGAATATCTCACGGAGCGTTGGAGGAAGGTCGGTCAGCAGCAGCAGCAACCCGGGGGGGGGAAGAGAACGAGAGACTGTTTGAGGGGATGGACGAGCGGGAGATGGCATGGAGGGTGGGAGAAATGGCACGTGCGGCCAAGAGCCAGTGTATAAAGCTATGTAAATATACCATCTTGCCATGTATGTATCTTGCTCAGGGTGATTTTGCGTTATTTTGTTACCGGGGCGGGGGGCGGGGTTATTGGTTGTAAGGGGAAAAAATTGTGTTGTTAAAAACCTTTAATTAAAAAAAATGTTTTTTTTAATTTCATTCAGGCATTAGAGTGCAGCTATTTATATAACGCTTTAATGCAATGAAGCGTCGCAAGACACTCCACAGGATCATTGTAAAAAGCTGTAATGTTCTATATTCTAAGGTGTGACACCAAACCACATAAGCAGATTTCAGGTCAGGTGGTCAAACTGGTCAGCTTAAAGAGGCATCTTAAAGGAAGAAAGTGAGGGAGAGAAGCGGAGGTTGAGGGAGAGAATTTCAGAGCTTGGGGCCCAAACACCTGAAGGCTGCAACGATGGAGCGACTATAATTAGGAATCGTCAAGAGGCCAGAATTAGAGATGTGCCAATATCTCATAGGGTGAGGGGCTGGAGGAGATTAAGAGACGGGAAGGGGCAAGGCCATGGAGGGATTTGGAAACAAGGATGAGAATTTTTTAAAACACACTTGAAAAGTAGCGCATTGCTGGGATGTGGTTGGGGGTTCAGGCATATTGCTGGAGCAATCGGAGATGGGTGTCCATAGACAACCTGAACTGGGAATGTTCCAAAGTGGAATACTCTCTGGTATAACTTTACCCAGGTCAGTGATGCCTACCAAACTAGGGAGTATTTATTTTCCCCAGAATGGACATCCGTCAATGAGTATGAAAAACTACCAAAAGCGAAACAGATTCCAGATTGACGTGCTTTCCAAAGTTTCAAACAGAAAATAAATAAACTTTCAAAGGGATGCAGCAGTTCAATCAATGGCAAACATTCAAAGTCAGTGTCGCGACACTAAAAAATTGTTGGTACCTTTCATCAGAAACCATAAAAATCGACTTCCGGGTGCGGCTATGCAGAGCTAGGTCGCATATTCGGCAGCTCCTGCTTGGAACGGACTTTTGGGCTCTTTTACAGGGCCCCCACGGCATTTGTTTGACATTTCCCGGTGTGGGAAGAAGGCGGCAATATTCCCCCGACAGTGTCCCCCAGGAAGGGTATGTCTCTTGGTTGCCAGACACACGCAGAAACAGTGAAAGATTTGGCTGCAACTACAGGATAAACAGGGCCTCTTCCAGCATGCAGGCGGGGGAAGGGCAAGCTTAAAGCTGCAAGCTGACCTGAGGGCCTGTATCAAAGGTGAATTCTAGCAGCAGAGGGAACAACTGTGAAAAGACCTCATCAAGGCCACTGAAGGGACTTCCGGTTGCGGTGATGCCTAGCTAGCCGCACGCTTCGGCGGCTCCAGCTCCGACGGACCTTCGGGCTCTTTTAAGAGCCTCAACGGGGAATTTTTCGACGACGCAACCCGGTGTGGGGCGTGTGAGAAGGGAGTCCCCCCCAAACGAAGGAGGAAAAAACCGGCGGCGGCGGCTGCAGCGCGAGGAATCGTCGACCAAAGGGTCAGAAAGAGAGAAGTACAAGATGGCGGCGGAGAAAGCGCAGGCGACATGGGGGCCTGAGCATGAAATTGTGAGACGGTGCGTGGAGCTGCTGAAGAGGGAGGTGCTGACCCCGTTGCTACAGGCAATTGAGGGGCTCAGGGAGACATTAAAGACCCAGGAGACAGAGCTCCGTGTGGTGGAGCAGAAGGTGACAGATATTGAGGACGAGATCCTGGGCCTGGCGGTTAAGACACAGACGCACGAGGCACTTCATAAAAAGTGTACTGAAAGGATCGAAGCCCTAGAAAATGGAGCGCGAAGGAAGAACCTTCGGATACTGGGTCTCCCTGAGGGTGTGGAAGGAGTGGACTGTGGAGCGTACGCAAGTACGATGCTGAGCTCACTGATGGGTGCTGAGGCCCCTACGGGCCCCTTGGAGGTGGAGTGGGCAAATCGGATTCCGGCGAGAAGACCAAAAGCGGGAGAACCACCCAGGGCGATAATCGTGCGATTTTACCGCCTTAAGGATAGAGAAGAGGTCCTGAGATGGGCTAAAAAGGTGCGGAGTAGCAGATGGGAGAATGCAGTGGTACGGGTATACCAGGATTGGAGTGCGGAGGTGGCGAGAAGGAGGGCGAGCTTCAACCGAGCCAAAGAGGTGTTGCATAAAAGGAAGGTGAAGTTCGGGATGCTGCAGCCGGCAAGACTATGGGTCACGTATCAGGAGAGACACCATTATTTCGAGACGGCGGAGGAAGCATGGACCTTCATCAAAGAAGAGAAATTGGATCGGAACTGAGGGTCTGATGCTGCAGGAAATGTTATTGTTAATGTTACGGTGGAAGTTAATTGAGAAGTAAACAGGGAAGGGGGAGACATTGGGGAAATGTGGGCGCCGGTGAGGGGGGAAAGACGGGACATAGTTGGAGAATGGGGAAGGGGAGGGGGAGGGGAAAGGGAGCTGCGCCATAAGAGGCGGGTCAGGTAAAGGGATGTTCCCGCACCAGAAAGAATAAGGCGGGAAGACAGGCGCAAGGCGGATGGGAGTTCCCCACATGGGGAGGTCGAGGAGTGAGCAGGAGTAGCCGGGGTCAGTTGAAGTCAGCTGACTTACGGAAGTAATATGGGGGGGAGCAATCAAGCTAGAAAGAGATCTAGCGGGGAGGGGAGGAGGGAGGGAGAGGGGGGGGGGGGGGACAACTGGGTTGCTGCTGCGGAAATCCAAAAGGAAATGGCTAAAGAGTGGGTGGGCGGGGATGGTGTGCGACGCTGGGGGAGCGAGCGGGAGCGCGGAGGCGGGATATGGGACTGGCCTAGAGAAGGTAATGGCTAGTCGACACGGGAGGGGGGCAGGTAGCCCCCTAGTGAGGCTGATCACGTGGAACGTGAGAGGCCTGAACGGACCGATAAAAAGGGCCCGAGTGCTCGCGCATTTGAAAGGACTAAGGGCAGACGTGGTTATGCTCCAAGAGACGCACCTAAAGGTGGCGGACCAAGTTAGGCTAAGGAAAGGATGGGTGGGACAGGTGTTCCACTCAGGACTGGACGCAAAGAATAGAGGGGTGGCCATTTTGGTGGGGAAACAGGTCGCATTTGAAGCAAAGAACATCGTAGCAGATAGCGGAGGTAGATATGTAATGGTGAGTGGCAGGCTGGAGGGAATGGAGGTCGTGTTGGTTAACGTGTATGCCCCAAACTGGGACGATGCGGGATTTATGAGACGGATGCTGGGGCGTATACCGGACCTGGAGGTAGGAAACTTGATTTTAGGAGGGGACTTTAATACGGTGCTGGACCCGGGGCTAGATAGATCCAGCTCAAGGACCGGAAGAAGGCCGGCAGCGGCCAAGGTACTTAAGGGGTTTATGGACCAAATGGGGGGAGTGGATCCATGGCGATTTCTTAGACCTAGGGCTAGGGAGTATTCCTTCTTCTCCCATGTCCATAAAGTGTACTCCCGGATAGATTTTTTTGTTTTGGGAAGGTCGTTGATCTCTAGGGTGGAAGAAGCTGAGTACTCAGCCATAGCGGTTTCGGATCATGCCCCACATTGGGTGGACCTGGAATTAGGAGAGGAAAGGGAGCAGAGAACACTCTGGCGATTAGATGTGGGACTGATGGCGGATGAGGGAGTGTGTGCAAGAGTGCGGGGGTGTATTGAGAGATACCTGGAGGTCAATGACGACGGCGAGGTCCCTGTGGGAGTGGTATGGGAAGCACTAAAAGCGGTGGTCAGAGGAGAGCTGATCTCCATTGGGGCCCACAAAAGGAAAACAGAGGCCAAGGAAAGGGAAAGATTACTGGGGGAGATTTTAAGGGTGGATAGGGAATTTGCAGAGACCCCGGAGGAGGAATTGTACAGGGAGAGGAGACGACTCCAGACGGAATTTGACCTTCTGACCACCAGAAAGGCGGAGGTACTGTGGAGGAAGGCACAGGGGAGGAGGTATGAATATGGGGAAAAGGCGAGTCGCCTGTTGGCTCATCAATTGCGAGAGAGGGCAGCAGCGAGGGAAATAGGAGGAATTAGAGACGAAAGGGGAGACACGGTGCGAGGGGCGGGAAGGATGGGTGAGGTGTTCGGGACCTTCTATGAGGAACTGTATAGGTCTCAACCCCCAGAGGGAGAGGAGGGGATGCGGCAGTTCCTGGACCAATTGAGGTTCCGAAAGTGGAGGAGCGGGGGGTGGTAGGCCTGGGGGCACCGATTGGGGTGGACGAGGTTATTAAGGGACTGGGAAGCATGCAAGCAGGGAAGGCCCCCAGGACCAGACGGGTTCCCGGTGGAGTATTACAGAAAATATGTGGACTTGTTGGCCCCGTTGATGGTGAGGACGTTCAATGAGGCCAGGAAAGGGGGGACTCTACCCCCCGACGATGTCGGAGGCGACGATATCGTTAATTTTGAAGAGGGATAAAGATCCGTTGCAGTGCGGGTCCTATAGACCCATTTCATTGTTGAACGTGGACGCCAAATTGTTGGCAAAGGTACTGGCATCGAGGATAGAGGACTGTGTCCCGGGGGTGGTGCACGAAGATCAGACAGGGTTCGTAAAAGGGAGACAACTGAATGTTAACGTGCGACGACTATTAGGGGTGATTAATGATGCCCCCGGTGGAGGGGGAGGCAGAGATAGTGGCGGCAATGGACGCAGAGAAGGCATTTGATAGGGTGGAGTGGGAGTATTTATGGGAAGTGTTAAGGAGGTTTGGGTTGGGAACGGGTTTATTAGCTGGGTTAGACTTCTTTATGGGGCTCCAACGGCAAGCGTAGTTACAGGTCGACATAGATCGGAGTATTTCCGACTATATAGGGGAACAAGACAGGGATGCCCGCTGTCTCCATTGTTGTTCGCGTTGGCAATTGAACCTCTGGCCATGGCGTTGAGAGACTCCAGGAAATGGAGAGGGGTGATTAGAGGGGGAGAAGAACACCGAGTCTCGTTATATGCGGATGACCTATTGTTATGCGTGTCGGACCCGGCGGGGGGAGTGGTGGAGGTTGTGCGGGTTTTGGGGGGGTTCGGGGATTTCTCGGGGTGTGGGCTGGGCATGGGGGGGAGTGGGCTGTTTGTGGTGCATCCGGGGGGACCGGAGTGGAGGGATGGAGGGCTTGCCTCTGGGGGGGGTGGGGGGGGGCTTCCGGTACCTGGGGATTCAGGTCGCTGGGGGCTGGGGAGCCTTGCGCGGACTTGGTCTGGCACGGTTGGTGGAGCGGGTGTGGGGGGGACTTCGGGAGGTGGGACGTGCGGCCTCTGTCGCTGGCGGGCAGGGTGCAGGCAATTAAGATGGTGGTCCTCCCGAGTTCTTGTTTGTGTTTCGGTGTCTCCCTATACTAATCACTAAGACCTTTTTTAATAAAGTGGACAGGAGCATCACGAGCTTCGTGTGGGCAGGGAAAGTTCCGAGAGTAAGGAGGGGGTTCCTTCGGCGTGGTGGGGGCGGGGGAGGATTGGCGCTACCGAACTTGGGCGATTGCTATTGGGCCGCCAGTGTGGCAATGATACGTGGGTGGGTGGTGGGGGGTGAGGGAGCGGCGTGGAAGGACTGGAGGGGGGGTCCTGTGGAGGGACGAGTTTGGAGGCGCTGGTGACGGCGCCGCTGCCGATCTCACCTAGGGAGTTTGCCGCGGGGCCCGGTGGTGGCGGCGGCATTGAGTGTCTGGGGACGGTGGAGGCGGCGGAGGGGGGTGCGGGGAGCCCTGGTGGGGTCCCCAGTCGGGGGCGGCCATGGGTTCGCCCCGGGGGGAGTGGATGGAGGATTTCGGAGCTGGTTCCGGTTGGGAGTTGGGAGGGTGGGAGATTTATTTATGGATGGGGCTTTTGCGAGCTTGGGAGCATTGGAGGAGGGGTGTGGGGTTGCCCCGGTGGAAATTTCTTGAGATGTGTGCGGGTGGGGGCGTTTGCTACGGCGGGGTGAGGGAATTTCCATTGCTCCCGACGCAGGGGGTGCGGGACGGGGTGCTTTCGGGGGTGTGGGTCGGGGAGGGCGGGGTGTCGGAGATTTGCCGGGGGATGGGGGAGGAGGGGGAGGAGTCGGTGGGCGAACTAAGGGGAGGGTGGGGGGAGGAGCTGGGGGGGGGGGATGGAGGAGGGTGTGTGGGCTGGTGCCCTAGGCAGGGTGAATTCCTCTTCCTCATGCGCCAGGCTTAGCCTGATTCGGTTTAGGGTGCTGCATGGAGCGCACATGGCGGGAGCAGGATTGAGCGGGTTCTTTGGAGTGGAGGACAAATGTGGGGGGTGTGGCGGGAGCCCGGCAAGCCACGCACATATGTTTTGGGCATGCCCGGCACTGGAAGGGTATTGGAAGGGAGTGACGGGAGTGATTTCGCGGGTGGTGAAGGCCCGGGTCAGGCCGGGCTGGGGGTTGGCTCTATTTGGAGTTGCGGAGGAGCCGGGGGTGCGGGAGGCGAAAGAGGCCGACGTTGTGGCCTTTGCGTCCCTGGTGGCCCGGCGCGGGATCCTGCTCATGTGGAAGGAGGCGAAACCCCCCGGACTGGAGGCCTGGGTAAATGATATGGCGGGGTTCATTAAAACTGGAGCAGATAAAGTTTGCCCTGAGAGGATCGGCTCAAGGGTTCACCAGGCGGTGGCAGCCATTTCTCGACTACCTAGGGGAACGTTAGAGGGAAGACAGATGACCAGCAGCAGCAACCCAGGGGGGGGGGGGGGGGGGGGGAGGGGGGGGTTTAGTTTAGGTCAAAGATAAAGGGGTTTTGTTACTTGTGTATTGTTTAAAATTTCTGTATTGTTATTGTTGCGTTTGTTTTGTAAGAGGGGAAAAAATTGTTGTTTGGGAAAAAATTTTCAATAAAACATTTATAAAAAAAAAAAAAAAAAAAAAAAAAAAAAAAAAGAAACCATAAAAATCCAAGTAGCTACATAAATCTCTGCAAAACAACAGTAACACTGATTGGACAACGAATAATCTAGATAAGAAACCCATTATTTTTCATAAATATTTTCCTCCTTCTCTGAAGTCACAGATTCTTGCTTAGGTACAGTTCCCCAGATACAAGTGGGGAAGATACATACTTGTGACAATAAGAGATTTATTTCATTTTTCAATTCATTTCAATGCGACACAGGGACAACATGCAAACTCCACAGACAGTCACCCAAGGCCAGAATAAAACCAGAGTCCCTGGCGCTGTAAGGTAGCAATGCTACCCACTGTGCCACCCTCCAATTTAAATTTATGCCCTCATCACTGGTGTTTCCCCTCACATTTGCTGTGGTTTGTCATTAATTCCCTATCATTTAATCATGCAACAACTTGGTTAGTAAAAGGCAAATAGATGGACTGCGGTGTCCTATTGTCCAGCAGCTCCTCTGTAATTTCACGTCCTTATATGATATACAGCCCCATTGTTGTGAGGTGGGAGAACACAACCTTGTTATACTCTTGTTTTCTTGCAGCCTTTAATGCGGCTTCGTCTCTGGGGGGGGGGGGGGGGGGAGAAAGAGTGCCTTCCACACATGCTCCGATAGGAAAATAACATTATCTTGCTTAATAGACGAACATCCATTCTCCGCCCCAATAGGTAGGTGCTGAAATCACTGCAAGCCTATTTCTGGAAGGAAGACCGCTTTTTCTGTGACCAGGTCCCTTCCATTAAAAAAGTCACCAGACTGACCTAAACCATCATGCATTAGACAGGAGCTGAGCAAAGGGGCTGCATGTCCCCAGCTTTGACAAAAGTGTCACCCAGACTCAAAATGTTCACTCCCTTCCCTCTCCAGGGCAGCACAGCGGTCAGCACTGCTGCCTCACTGCACCAGGGAGCCAGGTTCAATTCTGGTCCCGGGTCACAGTCTCTTCTCCCTGTGTCTGCATGGGTTTTCCTCCGGGTGCTCCGGATTCCTCCCACAGTCCAAAGACATGCAGGTTAGATGGATTGGCCATGCTAAATTTCCCGAATTATCCAAAGGTTAGGTGGGGTTACGGGGATAGGGTGGGGGGGCAGTGGGCCGAGATAGGGTGCTCTTTCAGAGGGTCAGTGCAGACTCGACGGGCCGAATGGCCTCCTCCTGTACTGCTCCGGGTGAGAAAAAACAGGGATTCTGTGATTCCACAGACGCGGTCAGGACCGTTGAGATTGTCCAGCATCCGCGGTAACTTTCTTTCTATAGGGAATCACCTCCCTTCCCGGCTGGGCCAAACCAGGAGGGTGGCGGGTGATGGAGGGCTGAAGGGCTGGAGGGGTGAAGGGGTGAAGGGCTGGGGGGGGTGAAGGGCTGGAGGGGTGAAGGGCTGGGGGGGGTGAAGGGCTGGGGGGGTGAAGGGCTGGAGGGGTGAGGCTGGAGGGGTGAAGGGCTGGGGGGGGTGAAGGGCTGGGGGGGGGGGGTGAAGGGCTGGGGGGGGGGTGAAGGGCTGGGGGGGGGGGTGAAGGGCTGGGGGGGGGGGTGAAGGGCTGGGGGGGGGGTGAAGGGCTGGGGGGGGGGGTGAAGGGCTGGGGGGGGGGGGTGAAGGGCTGGGGGGGGGGGTGAAGGGCTGGGGGGGGGGGGTGAAGGGCTGGGGGGGGGGGTGAAGGGCTGGGGGGGGGGGGTGAAGGGCTGGGGGGGGGGGGTGAAGGGCTGGGGGGGGGTGAAGGGCTGGGGGGGGGGGGGGTGAAGGGCTGGGGGGGGGGGGGTGAAGGGCTGGTTTAGCATAGTGGGCTAAACAGCCAGCTTGTAATGCAGAACACCAGCAGCGCGGGTTCAATTCCCAGACCGGCCTCCTCAAACAGGCGCCGGAATGTGGCGACGAGGGGCTTTTCACAGTAACTTCATTGAAGTCGACAATAAGTGATTATTATTATGAAGGGGTGGAGGGGGGAGGAAGATGGAGTGATGGTGGAGGGATAGTGGAGGGATATAGTGGAGGATCCCCCCTTTCCCGCTGCCCCTGGAGACACAGCCGGGCGAGGGTGGGGGAACTGGACCGGCTGAGCGCCGCGGCCTAGCTGCCGACTCGGAGCCTGGGCTGGGAGTTTGGTGTGGAGCCGCCACCTCAGCCGAAGGGGGACCGAGCCCAGCAGCGGTGGAAGAGGCCCGCTGTCCCCGGTAACAGTTACCGCTCACTCACCGACAACCGCCGGCCCTGCCGCGGGCGGGGGGGGGGGACCCACCAAAGCCGTGCACCGTCCGCACCGCGCCGCCAGCACCTCGGGGACCTGACGTGCGCGTCCCTGCCTGCGTGCGTGCGTGCGTGCGTGCGCGCTCCCTCAGGCCGCGTGCGTGCACCCTCCGTGCGCGCGCGCTCCCTCAGGCCGTGCGTGAGAGTACCCGCCCTTGTGCGCGCGCGCGCCCGCGTCCTCCTCGGCGGCGGGGTGTGGACACGCCCCCCCTCGAGGCGGCTCGGCCCGTCGCGCCCGTGCCAGCCCCTCGGGCCATGGGGCTTATACAGCGCGGGCCGGGCCCCGGCCCCTCGGGGCACCCGTACCGCTCCCGGGCCTCGCCTGCCACCTCTCAAGTGCTCATCTAAATACTTCTGAAATGGCGGGAGGGCTCCCAACCCCGACCTGCCTTCCGCAGAGACCGCCCCGCTTCTCCGCCCTCTCCCCCACATAGCCCCCACCCCTGCTGCCACCCCGTCACTGCCCCCCCCCGCTTCAGAACTCGCGCTTGCGGACTCTCATTGTCTTCCGATCTTTGAAGGGTGGCAGCCAAATTCCGAAGGTGGGCAGCACGGCAGCACAGTGGGTTAGCACCGTTGCTTCACGGCGCCGGGGTCCCAGGTCCGATTCCCCGCTGGGTCACTGTCTGTGCGGAGTCTGCACGTTCTCCCCGTGTCTGCGTGGGTTTCCTCCGGGTGCTCCGGTTTCCTCCCACAGTCCACAGATGTGCAGGTTGGGTGGATTGGCCGTGATAAATTGCCCCTTAGTGTCCAAAAAAAGTTAGGTGGGGTTACGGGGATAGGGTGAAGGTGTGGGCTTAGGCAGTGTGCTCTTTCCAAAGGGCCGGTGCAGACACGATGGGCCGAATGGCCTTCTGCACTGTAAATTCTGTGTCCCTCTTCATCTTTTCCAGTGACTAGGATATCATCCAGATAGTACTGGACTCCACTTAGTCCCGTCAGGATCTGATCCATTTCTCTTTGAAACAATGCCGGAGCTGACGACTTGCTAAATGGTCATCTTCGGTTACGAAACAAACCTTTATGTGTCCACAATTGTTAGAATCATAGAATCCCTACAGTGCAGAAGGAGGCCATTCAGCCCATCGGGTCTGCACCAACCCTCTGAAAAAGTACTTCACCCAAGCTCACTCCCCCACCCTATCCCATTAACCACTTAAAGTAAACTACACATCTTTCTGGGCACTAAGGAACAATTGATCATGGCCAATCCACCTAACCTACACATATTTGGACTGTGGGAGGAAACCGGAGCACCCGGAGGAAACTCACGCACATATGGGGAGAAAGTGCAAACTCCACACAACAAGTCACCCGAGGTGGGAATCGAACCCGGGTCCCTGGCGCTGTGAGGCAGCAGTGCTAACCACCCTGCCACCCTAGAAGTCCCTGTCACATCTGGCCAGGTGGCGAGCAAGCGCCGTTCGTAGTCCTCGTCGCCAGTTTTTGTGCTGTGTATTGTGGAGAACTGATGCTGGGAAGCACAGAAGGTCAAAAAGTATCAGAGCTTTATTTACAAGGTGTTTTCACGCTACCGGCTGCTTCCTCACTGGCAGTTTCCCGTACTAATGACCCGTGATGTCACTTCTGGCGACATCATGTATATATTAATATACAATACAAACTATTAAGACTCAATACGAATACATAGTACTGTTCCAGTCCAGCTCAGCTACAACACTAACATTTATCCGGCAATGTGGAAAATTGCCCAGGTATGTCTTGTACACAAAATTAGGACAAATCCAACCCGGCCAATTGTCGCCCTATCAATCTTCTCTCTATCATCAGTATGATGGAAGGAGTCATCAACAGTGCTATCAAGCGGCACTTACCTAACAATAACCTGGTCACTGACGCTCATTTTGGGTTCCGCCAGGGTCACTCAGTTCCTGATCTCATTACAGTCGTGTTTCAAACATGGGCAAAAGAGCTGAATGCCAGAGGTGAGGTGAGATTGACTGCCCTCGACATCAAGGCAACATTTTGACTGAGTATCTCAAGGAGCTCTAGCTAAGCTGGAGGCAATGGGAATTAGGTGGGAAAACTCTCCATTGGTTAGAGTCATACCCCGCACAAATGTAGATGGGTGGGTTTGTTGGAGGTCAGTCATCTCAGTCCCAGGACATCACTGAAGGAACGATAGTGACATTTAAGGGGCATCTTGACAAATACATGAATAGGATGGGAATTCAATGGCATTACCATCGCTGAATCCCCCACTATCAACATCCTGGGGGTTACCATTGACCAGAAACTGAACTGGGCCCAGCCACATTAATACTGTGGCTACCAGGGCAGGTCAGAGGCTGGGAATCCTGCGGTGAGTAACTCACCTCCTGACTCCCCAAATCCTATCTGCCATCTATAAGTCAGGAGTGTGATGGAATACTCCCCACTTGCCTGGATGAGCGCAGCTCCAACAACACTCAAGAAGCTCAACACCATCCAGGACAAAGCAGCCCACTTGATTGCTCCCCCTTCCACAAACATTTGAATCCACCGCCACCGACGCACAGCGACAGCTGTGTGTACCATCTACAAGATGCACTGCAGCAACTCACCAAGGCTCCTTAGGCAGCACCTTCCAAACCCACGACCACTACCATCTAGAAGGACAAGAGCAGGAGACACCTGGGAACCCCACCACCTGGAGGTTCCTCTCCAAGTCACTCACCGCTCTAACTTGGAAATATATCGCCGTTCCTTCACTGTCGCTGGGTCAAAATCCTGGAACTTCCTCCCTAACATCACAGTGGGTGTACCTGCACCTCAAGGACTGCAGCGGTTCAAGAAGGCGGTTCACCACCATCTTCTGAAGGGCAACTAGGGATGGGCAACAAATGCTGGCCTGGCCCTGCGAAAAGGAACTCACCCCAACCCCCTGTGGCGGGATCCCCGGTGACTGTTTGGGAGAGCGATGATAAACTGGCATAGACTTCGACAGAGCCGGAAGATCCCATTGCCGGCCAAGGACAAGCCACCCATTCTGCTGGAAAACCCGCCATGGTGGCGGGGCCAGAAAACCTGGGCCTTGTCTGCCAAAATGCTCGTTTTCTACCGAGCTGCCACACTTTCGACAGGCAGCGGGGTCACGGGATGGCGTGGGAGGTCAGGTGGGGTCATGGGGAGGAAAGGAAAGTGGAAGCCACCCAATTGTATTCATGTTTTTTCTTTTTCTTAAATAGTTGATTTCCAATTAAGGGGCACTGTCTGTGTGGAGTCTGCATGTTCATTAGCGGGGCCAGTCCACCTACCCTGCACATCTTTGGGTTGTGGGGGTGAGACCCACGCAGACACGGGAAGAATGTGCAAACTCCACACGGACAGGGACCCGGGGCGGGATCGAACCCGGGTCCACAGCGCCGTGAGGCAGCAGTGCTAACCACTGTGCCAAAATGCCACCCCGATTTTATTTGCGTTTGACGGGAAAAACTCGGATTTTCTAGAGAGCACAAGGCTTGGGGCGGGATTTTACGGGCGTGGCAGCGGAGATGGTCCCTGATTGGCTGGCAGTGGGACCTCCTGACCCTGCCGCTGCTAACGGGGTTTCCCTTGGAATGCACACCTCACTATGAGGAAACGCGCGGCGGTGGTGTGCTGTGGGCAGGGCCGGTAGATCCCGCCGGTGTGAATGGCCCACAAAATTCCACCCTACTGTTGATATCCCTGCCCTGTCCCAGCAGGGGAAAGACTGAGAAATCACAACATTGAAACGAGGGGTGGCAGCTCTGTCTTGAACATCATCCCAGTGGGCTGACACGTGATGTTTCTCTAATGTTGCTCCTTAACCACAATGCCTTGGAGATCAATCTCCAATTCTTTGAAGGCATCAGGATCGTACTGGAGGGCTGGCAACTCCTAATTGAAACCGCGAAGGTAATTATGTTTATTTTGTAAATAATAATCTTTATTGTCACAAGTGGGCTTACATTAACACTGCAATGAAGTTACTGTGAAAATCCTCCAGTCGCCACATTCCGGCGCCTGTTCGGGGGCACAGAGGGAGAATTCAGAATGTCCAATTCTCCTCACAGCACGTCTTTCGGGACTTGTGGGAGGAAACCGGAGCGCCCGGAGGAAACCCACGCAGACACGGGGAGAACGTGCAGACTCCGCACAGACAGTGACCCAAGCCGGGAATCAAACCCGGGTCCCTGGCGCTGTGCACCAACAGTGCTAACCACTGTGCTACCGTAAATAGGAAAACATTGAAACAAAATAAAACCTGAATCGTATCTGCTTGGTTTAAACCTGGAGCGAATTATATAACTCAATATATTTGAAGAGTTATTTGTCTCTACAACTAAATCAGCTGACCTCCTGTACATCCCCAATTTTGAACGCTCCACCATTGATTGTTGTACTTACAGTAGCCTGATCCCTAAAAGCCATCCATAAACCTCTCCGTCTCGCCTCCTCCTTTGAGAGACTTGATTTGTTTCATAGAATCATAGAATTTACAGTGCAGAAGGAGGCCATTGGGCCCATCGAGTCTGCACCGACTCTTGGAAAGAGCACCCTACCCAAGGTCCACACCTCCACCCTATCCCCATAACCCAGTAACCCCACCCAACACTAAGGGCAATTTTGGCCACTATGGGCAATTTAGCATAGCCAATCGACCTAACCCGCACATCTTTGGACTGTGGGAGGAAACCGGAGCACCCGGAGGAAACCCACGCACACACGGGGAGGATGTGCAGACTCCGCACAGACAGTGACCCAAGCCGGAATCGGACCTGGGACCCTGGAGCTGTGAAGCATTTGTGCTATCCACAATGCTACCGTGCTGCCCCTGTTTCCGTGGTAGGTGAAGGAAATATATTTATTCGTCAGTCTTCACTGGATAAGCAAAACATTATTGACTTACTCCATTTAATTTTATAATTTTAAAACATCTGTGAGCAGTTCCATTGGGGGCTTGTATGAAGTCTCATATTTGATACACACTTTTACCATCACACCATAAATTTCCCCTTAGTTGTGGGGATTGGGCAGGGTTATGGGAATCAGTCAGGGGAGTGGGCCTAGGTCGTAGGCCTAAATTGCAAAAATAAAATCCTACTCGTTTAAATGAAAATCGAAAATCGCTTAGTGTCACAAGTAGGCTTCAAATGAAGTTACTGTGAAAAACCCCTAGTCGCCACATTCCGGCGCCTGTTCGGGGAGGCTGGTACGGGAATATTGTGAACGTGGAAGCCATTGCTTTTGTTCCCCGCTCCAAACACTGTTCCCTGGCTACCGACTCAATCCCTCTCCCTGACAACCGTCTGAGATTAAGCCAGAGTGTTCGCCGCCTCGGTCTCACATTTGATGCTGGGGTGACCTTCCGACCTTACAGAATTCCGACAGTGCAGACTGAGGCCATTCAGTCATCGAATCAGCACCGACCCCCTGAAAGAACACCCGACCTTGGCCCACACCCCTGACTGATTCCCATGACCCTGCCCAATCCCCACAACTAAGGGGCAATTTATCACAGCCAATCTACCTAACCTGCACATCTTTGAACTGGGGGAGGAAGCCGGAGCACCCGGAGGAAACCCACGCAGACACGGGGAGAACGTGTAAACTCCATCCACACAGACAGTGACCCAAGGCCAGGATTGAACCAGGGACTCCGATGCTGTGAGGTATCAATGCTAACCACTGTGCACCGATTATATATCCATAATACCACTAAGGCCGCCTAGTTCCACATCCGTAACTTCCCCCGACTTTGCATCGTCTCGGCTCATAGATCCAAGAAAAGTTACGTTGCCGAAAGAGGCCCATTGTGCCTGCGCCGGCCAAGAAAGATAAAATAGAAACTAGCCACTAATTTGATTTGATTTGATTTGATTTATTATTGTCACATGTATCAGTATACAGTGAAAAGTATTGTTTCTTGCATGCTGTACAAACAATGCACCGTCCATTGGGAAGGAAGGAGAGACTGCAGAATATAATGTTACAGTTATAGCAAGATGTAGAGAAAAGATCAACTTAATACGAGGTAGGTCCATTCAAAAGTCTGATGGCAGTAGGGAAGAAGCTGTTCTCGAGTCGGTTGGTACGTGACCTCACATTTTGGTATCTTTTTCCTGACGGAAGAAGGTGGAAGAGAGTATGGCTGGGGTGCGAGGGGTCCTTGATAATGCTGGCTGCCTTTCCGAGGCAGCGGGAATTTTAGATAGAGTCAATGGATGGGAGGCTGGTTTGCGTGATGGACTGGGCGACATTCACAACCTATTGTAGTTTCCTGTGGTCTTGGGCAGAGCAGGCTCCATACCAAGCTGTGATACAACCAGAAAGAATGCTTTCTATGGTAAATCTGTAGAAGTTGGTGAGGGTCGTAGCTGGCATGCCAAATTTCCTTAGTCTTCTGAGAAAGTAGAGTCGTTGGTGGGCTTTCGTGACTATAGTGTCGGCACGGGGGGACCAGGACAAGCTGTTGGTGATCTGTACACCTAAAAACTTGAAGCTCTCGACCCTTTCTACTTCGTTCCCATTGATGTAGACAGGGGCATATTCTCCACTACGCTTCCTGAAGTCGATGACAATCTCCTTCATTTTGTTGACATTGAAGGAGAGATTATTGTCGTTGCACCAGTTCACCAGATTCCCTATCTCATTCCTGTACTCTGTCTCATCATTGTTTGAAATCCGACCCACTACGGTGGTGTCATCAGCAAATTTGAAAATCGAGTTGGTGGGGAATTTGACCACACAGTCATAGGTGTACAAGGAGTATAGTACGGGGCTGAGGACACAGCCTCGTGGGGCACCGATGTGGAGGATGATCGTGGAGGAGGTGTTGTTGCCTATCCTTACTGATTGTGGCCTGTGGGTTAGAAAGTTCAGGATCCAGTCGCAGAGGGAGGAGCCGAGGCCAAGGCCACGGAGTTTGGAGATGAGTTTCGTAGGAATGATGGTGTTGAAGGCTGAGCTGTAGTGGATAAAATAGGAGTCTGACATAGGTGTCTTTGTTATCTAGGTGTTCCAGGATAGAGTGCAGGACCATGGAGATGGCATCTGCTGTGGACCTGTTGCAGCGGTAGGTGAACTGTAGTGGACCAAGGCAATCCGGGAGGCTGGAGTTGATTCGGGCCATGACTAACCTTTCGAAGCACTTCATGATGATGGATGTCAGAGTCACTGGACGATAGTCATTAAGGCACGCTGCTTGACTTTCTTCTGATACAGGGATGATGGTCGTCTTCTTGAAGCAGATAGGGACCTGATTGTTGTAAAGAGAGGTTGAAGATGTCTGCGAATACCCCCGCCAGCTGATCCGCGCAAGACCCGAGTGCTCGTCCGGGTACCCCACCTGGGCCAGTGGCTTTCCGGGGGTTGACCTTCGAGAAGGCTGCTCTGATGTCTGCAGTGGTGATCTCAGATACAAGTTCATCCGCGGCTTCTGGGGTGGAGGGCTCGCTCTCGCTGACCTCTTGTTCAAAGCGGGCATAGAATGCGTTGAGCTCATCAGGGAGGGGTGCGTTGGAGCCGACGATATCACATGCCTTCATCTTGTAGCCCGTTATGTCTTGCAGACCTTGCCAAAGACGGCGGGGATCCGTGTGGCTAGCCTGGGACTCGAGCTTGGTCCGGGACTGCCTTTTGGCATCTCTGATGGATTTCTTTAGATCATATCTGGCTTTCTTGTCGAGGTCAGGGTCGCCTGACTTGAACGCCTCAGACCGAGACTTCAGCAAGCAGTGAATATCCCTGTTCATCCGGGGTTTCCGGTTGGGAAACACGCGGATTTGCTTCTTTGGCACACAGTCTTCTACACACTTACTAATGAAGACAGTTACTGTAGTGGTGTACCCGTTCAGACTGGTCGCAGAGTTTTTAAATACTGACCAGTCCACCGACTAAGCAGTCCCGTCGGAGATGATCCGATTCCTCAGACCAACAATGCACGACTTTCTCCGACGGATTCTCCCGCTTCACTTTTTGCTTCTCAGCCGGGAGCAGGAGCAGAGCCTTGTGGTCAGATTTGCCAAAGTGTGGGCGGGCGATAGAGCAGTCGGCATGTTTGATATTTGTGTAGCAGTGGTCCAGGATGTTTGGGCCTCTGGTGGAACAGGTGACGTGTTGGTGGTAACTTGGTAGTACGCTCTTGAGCTTGGCCTGATTGAAGTCCCCCAGCTCCAATGAACAAGGCCTCGGGATGTTTCATTTCAAGGCTATTTGTGGTGGTGAATATTTCGTCCAGTGCGATTTTCACGTCCGCATGGGGTGGGATGTAAACTGCCGTCAGGGTAACGGAGCTGAACTCCCGCGGAAGGTAGTAAGGGCGGCATTTTAGCGTCAGGTATTCTAGATCCGGGGAGCAGAAACTCGCCAGTGTTGCTACATCTAGGCACCAAGAGATGTTGATTAGGAGGCAGACCCCACCGCCCCTTGTCTTCCCTGTGGCCGCCGGTATGGTCCATTCGGTGGATTGAGAAGCCCTCTGGTTGTAGGGCACAGTCCGGTGAAGCAGGGGTGAGCCATGTCTCCGTGAAACAGAGCACACAGCAGTCCCTTAGGTCTCTTTGAAAAGTGAGTCTGGCTTTAAGTTCGTCCAGCTTGTTTTCTAGAGATTGGACATTAGCTGGGAGTAAGCTGGGCAGAGGGGCTTTGGGGGCTGCGTTGTTTCACTCTCACCTGCAGGTCTGCACGTTTTCCCACGCTTCCTGGAGTGACGGCTTCTTTTCGAGCCTGGGAGACGGTGAGAGTACGCAGTGTTCAGGGAATAGTTGTGTCCAATGAGGTTATTCACTCTGGTCGGTGTGTGGATGGAGGATTTATTGCCTTGCTTGCGGTTCCTGCGTCGGTAGGTGGGTCTGCGCGGTCGAGCGTTCCGGGTCGCTGTCGGGCTGCGGTTTGTCTTCGCAGGTCACAGCCCTTCAGATGCAGATCCAGGTACCTTTTAAATGAGTTGAATATTCCAGCCTCAACCACCAACATAGGCCGGGAATCCCAGACACCCACCACGTTCTGGGTGAAAACGCACCCCCCCCCCCCCCCCCCCCCCCCATCCACCCCTCCCCCGCCATGTCCCCTCTAGTCCTTCCACCAATCATCTTAAATCTGTCCCCTTGGCAATTGACCCCTCAGCTTGGGAAACAAGTCTTTCCTGTCTACCCTATCCAGCGCCCCTCATAATTCTGTACCTCAATTTGGTCACCCCCTCAGTCTCCTCTGTTCTCAGGGCCTAGCCAATCTCTCCTCATAGCTGACAACATTCTTGTAAATCTCCTCTGCCCTCTCTCCAGAGTAATTATGTCCTTCCATAGAATTCGCAGCCCATTGAGATTGCACCGACCCACCCTAGGTCCACTCCCTGCCCTATCCTCGTAGCCCCACCTAACCTGCACATCTTTGGACTGTGACGTGGTGACCAAAACGGTACACAAAATTCAGCTGTGGCCTAACCAGCGTTTTATACAGTTCCAGCAATAAATCCCTGCTTTTGTATTCAATACCTCGCCCAGTAATGGAAAGAATGTCATATACTTCCAAATTCTTCTCCCAAAAGGTTGTGAATCTGTGGAATTCATCCAATGCCAGTGCTTATGTAGTTACCTTGTATATGTTGTGTTGCCCTATTATGTATTTTCTTTTATTCCCTTTTCTTCTCATGTACTTAATGATCTGTTGAGCTGCTCGCAGAAAAATACTTTTCACTGTACCTCGGTACCCGTGACAATAAACAAATCCCAATCCCAGAGTGCGGTGGATGCTGGGACAGTGAGTAAATTTCGGGAGAAGTTAGACAGATTTTTAATTGGTAATGGGTTGAAAGGTGATGGATAACGGGCAGGACGGTGGAGTTAAGACCAGGATGAGGTCAGGCATCACTGCTGCCTCACGTCGCCGAGGTCCCAGGTTCGATCCCGGCACTGGGTCACTGTTCATTCTCCCCATGTTTGCGTGGGTCTCACCCCCACAACCCAAAGATGCGCAGGGTAGGTGGATTGCCTAAATTGCCCTTTAATTTAAAAAAAAATGAATTGGGTATATTAACCTTCTTGACCACCTTGTCCACCTCTCCTGTCACCTTCAGGGATCTGTGGACATGCAATTCAAAGTCTCTCTCACTTCCTCAAGCCCTCTCAATACCTTCCCGTCTATTGAGTATTTTGCCAGCTTTGTTTGCCCTCCTCACACTTTTCTGGATCGAATTCCATTTTCCACTTCTCTGCCCATTCAACCAAACCATTGATATAATTCTGGAGTCAACAACTATCCTCTTCACTGTCAATTACATGGTCATTTTTTTGTGTCATCTGCCAATCAAGCGGGGGGTGGGGGGCTGCCTTGTCCTGGATGATGTTGAGCGTCTTGAGTGTTGTTGGAGCTGCGCTCATCCAGGAAAGTGGAGAGTATTCCCTTTTGGCCCTTCGAGCCTGCTCCACCATTCATCACGATCATGGCTCATCATCCAACTCAATAGCCTAATCCAGCTTTCTCCCCATAGCCTTTGATCCCATTCTCCCCGAGTGCTATATCCAGCCGCTTCCACAGGCTCACCACTCTTTGTGTGACGAAATGTCTCCTCATCTCTGTCTGAAATGGTTTACCCTCAATCCTCAGGCTGTGACCCCTGGTTCTGGACACACCCATCATTGGTAACATCTTCCCTGCATCTACCCTGTCTAGTCCTATAAGACCATAAGACATAGGAGTGGAAGTAAGGCCATTCGGCCCATCGAGTCCACTCCACCATTCAATCATGGCTGATTTCAACTCCATTTACCCGCTCTCTCTCCATAGCCCTTAATTCCTCGAGAAATCAGCGCAGAAGGAGGCCATTCGGCCCATTGCGTCTGCACCGACACTCTGAAAGAGCCCGCAACCTGGCCCACTTCCCTGCCCTATCCCTGTAATTCTTTAACCCCACCTAATCTACACATCTTTGGACACAAAGGGACAATTTAGCATGGCCAATCAACCTAACCTGCACATCTTTGGACTATGGGGGGAAACCCACGCAGACACGGAGAGAACGTGCAAATTCCACACAGACAGTCATTGACTTAGACCAGGCCTTTGAGATTGGCCAATTGGAGTTCCCTGATTAGTGGGCCAATCAGTGAACCTATTCTTCGTAGGTAACATGGAGTGTCAGATCCTCTGTCCTCCCAGTGCAGACAGCTGAATACACATGGTCTTACTGCTGTTGCTTTTGTCAATAAAAGAGATTCTGATGAAAGGGCTTCTGCCTTTGTGGACTTATTACAGTCACCCAAGGCTGGAATTGAACCGAGGCAGCAGATTTAACCACTGTGCCACCATGCTGCTGGAAGGAGAAATATATATTGTTCAAACTGAATCCTTCCACTCAGGAGTGACCTGAGGAAGGAGCAGCGCTGCGAAAGCTAGTGATTTGAAACAAACCTGTTGGACTTTAATCTGGTGTTGTAAGACTTCTAACTGTGCTCACCCCAGTCCAACGCCGGCATCTCCACATCATGACTTTTAACGGAGGCATAGATTTGAGGTAAGGGGCAGGAGATTTAGAGGGGATTTGAGGAAAAAAAAAATTCACGCAGAGGGTGGTGGGGATCTGGAACTCACTGTCTGAAAGGGTGGTGGAGGCGGGAACTCTTACAACTATTAAGAAGCTTTTAGATGAGCATTTGAAACGTCACAGCATACAAGGCAGCGGACCACGTGCTGGAAAATGGTATTAGAAAAGGTAGGTGGTTAGAGCGGCACGTTGGCGCAGTGCTATCTCGTGGCGCTGAGGGCTCAGGTTCTCCACTGGCGAGGGGGGTTTCCTGACACTGGGAAACACCCCATTGACCGGCCAGCGTAGCAGAGAATCCCGCCACTGTCGGAGCAGAAACGTGGCAGAGCGCGGCGGAGAATCCCACCCATTATCCAAATTCATTATCAACTGAATTTAAATTCCACCTGCTGTCCCGTGCCAGCCTCCCCGAACAGGCGCCTGAATGTGGCGACTAGGGGCTTTTCACAGTAACTTCATTTGAAGCCGACTTGTGACAATAAGCGATTTTCATTTTTCATTCTGTCCTGGCGGGATTCGAACCGCCGCCACAGCCAGAGAACTAGCATAATCCCTGCAGGGGCAACACGCAGTGCGCCACACTATTGTTGGTGACGTCATGCCATTGAACAGTGTAATGTTGTCAGAGGCAAGCGGGCTCGGGCGCTCGCCTTTCGTGTGTATCCGTCCCTCCCTCTGTCTCGGAGAGGGCTCCGGAGGCTTTCGGTTCGCAGTGACGTCAGGGACGGGGGGGGAGGGGGAGAGAGAAGGAGGTTTCGACCTGCTCTCCGAAGAGGACAAGGGGCTCTTCGGGGAGGGGGGGGGGCGGGGCTCTTCGGGGAGGGGGGGCGGGGCTCTTCGGGGAGGGGGGGCGGGGCTCTTCGGGGAGGGGGGGGCAAGGCTCTTCGGGGAGGGGGGGGCGGGGGCTCTTCGGGGAGGGGGGCGGGGCTCTTCGGGGAGGGGGGGGCGGGGGCTCTTTGGGGAGGGGGGCGGGGCTCTTTGGGGGGGGCTCTTTGGGGGGGCGGGGCTCTTTGGGGGGGGAGGGGCTCTTCGGGGAGGGGGGGCTTTTCGTGGAGAGGGGCGGGGCTCTTCTGGGAGGGGGGCGGGTCTCTTCGGGGAGAGGGGGGGCGGGGCTCTTCGGGGAGAGGGGGGCGGGGGCTCTTCGGCAGCCCGCTTCGGGGCTTTCCGGCGTCGGCGTCGTGCGCCTCGGGTGTTTCCGGCCACGGCGACGTACGCTTCGGGGGGGTTCCCGGCCACGCTCGTGAACCTCCGTGAGCTTACCCCCCCCTTCCCTCCGCCTCCTGCACCACCACCTCCTGCTGCTGCCCCGCGTTCGCGGCGTCCGCCATGTTGTGAAGGGTTGTTTCGCTCTTCCCCACCCGCCCCCACACCTCTCCTCCTCCTCGGTCAGTGTTGTTGTCTAATGGAGAGACACCCGGGGGTCGGATCCGCACAGAAAAGCACCGAGAAAACACCCGCCAATACCAAAACGCTCAAACAGTAACAACAGAACCGTTTATTTCCTATCTCTGAGAGAGAGTCAATGGAGGGGAGGGGAGAGAGGGAGAGAGAGAGAGAATAATCCCAGTGCCCGGTGGTAATTTTCCGTTTAAAAAAAGAGGGGGGGGGGGGGAAGAAAACAAACTTTCTGAGGAAAAAAAAAGGGAGAGAGCGAGAGAGAAAGAAAATAGCCTCTCGACAGAACAACCCCCCCCCCTCAAAAAAAAAGAGCACAAACAACACCAACCCCACGAAAGGTCGAGTGAAAAAACATCTTTTTCCTCCCGTGTCTGTCCCAACATTTCTCTTTTCGATATATAATATACAAAAATACCCCCCCCCCCCCGCACAGCAACAACAAATTGTCCAACAAGAGGGGTGGGGGATGGGTCCTTTCTCTCTCTCTCTCTCTCTCTGTGTGAAGGGACCACACACTCCTTGGAAGCTGAAGGTAGAGGAATGTATCTGTGTGTAACTTTACAAAAAAGAATGACATTTTCTTTGCTGTCTCTGATCTAGGGGGTTAGGGTTTTGAGGCCTCTGCATGCTTTTAGGTGGACCGCAATGTGACTTGACTGTTGTGTCTTTTTGATGCACAGCAGCAGGGCCTATTCCTGTGTGCTTATTAATCAATTCCATTAATGACTTCTTAAATCAAAATCATCATTCCCCCCCCCCCCCCCCCCCCACCCCACTCTCTCATAACCCTCGAATAAAATGCAGCCCGCTTAAGATGAACTAAGACCCCCCAGCCTTGTGTAGGAAGACAGAAACACTTTTATCATTTCTTTTAACGGTACCCCGATGTGATTTTCTTTTTAAACATGCATTTTTTCTTTTTAAAAATGAGGGGCGGCGCAGTGGGTTAGCCGTGCTGCCTCACGGCGCCGAGGTCCCAGGTTTGATCCCGGCTCGGGGTCACTGCCCGTGTGGAGTTTGCACATTCTCCCGGAGTTTGCGTGGGTCGGCCTCGCCCCCCCCCCCCCCCCCCACCAACCCAAAGATAGGTGGATTGGCCACGCTAAATTGCCCCTAAATTGGAACAAATGAATTGGGTACTCTAAATTTAATTTTTTTAAAAAAATGACTGCACAACCCTATTCACAAATAGCTGCCCCAAGATTTGTTCCCCCCCCCTCCTCTTTTAGGTTCGGTCCTTTTAAAAGCTGCTGGTACCCCCATATTTAAAAATAAAAATCGCCGCCCCTCTTGTACTTGTCATCCTGCGCAACCCTTTTCACAAATAGCTGCCCCAAGATTTGTTCATTCCCCCCTTCGTGGGTAGCACAAGTGGATAGCACTGTGGCTTCACAGCACCAGGGTCCCAGGTTCGATTCCCCCTGGGTCACTGTCTGTGCGGAGTCTGCACGTTCTCCCTGTGTCTGCGTGGGTTTCCTCCGGGTGCTCCGGTTTCCTCCACAGTCCAAAAATGTGCAGGTTAGGTGGATTGGCCATGATAAATTGCCCTTAGTGACCAAAAATAGGTTACAAGGGGTTATTGGGTTACGGGGATAGAGTGGAAGGGAGGGCTTAAGTGGGTCGGTGCAGACTCGATGGGCCGAATTGCCTTCTAAACTCTATGTTCCATGTTCTCATTTTCGTTTCAGTTCCATCCTTTCAAAAGCTGTTGGTACACCACATTTAAAAAAAAATAATCACACCCCTCTTGTACATCTGCGCAACCCTTTTCACAAATAACAGCTGCCCCCCTCCATAAAATTTGTTCATTTCCCCCCCCCCCCCCCATTTTCGTTTCAGTTCCATCCTTTCAAAAGCTGTTTGTACCCCCACATTTAAAAAAAGAATCATCACCTCCCCTCGTTTTGTACTTGTCATTGACAAACGTTCATATCGTATCCTTTCCCCGCATTGTTTTGGACCAGAAAAGAAAAGGATATGCCAAATTGCAGCTCATTTAATTCTTTTTCGCTGCCTCCAGCACTGACTAACTGACTGACCCCTTGTGCATTTTCATTTATAGTCCTCATTTTAGTGTGCAAGGTCAGAACACATCATTGTCATTAGGATTTCAATAAAGTGTAGTGATGGACGTGTCAAATTTACAAGATGTAATGTCCATTTGAACTGAAACACTGAACAACACAGTTATGGATTTCACCCTTCTAAATTCTTAAGTATGTAGGCCGTGGGTTTATAAGTAAATGCGATACCTAGTGACTTACCGATTTGACACGAATAGCAAGAGCAATTTGAGAAAAATTGGAGGTTTTCAGACAACAGGCATATCAGAACAATATTGAAATGTTGTCTTAAGCCTATTTTTTTTCAATGGTATACCAGTATAATATGTTACCCTACTGACAATGCTGCAATAGGTACGAAGGGAGTTAGTCATTGCAGAGTGAACTCATTTTAGAGTTAGTTAGGGATCAAAGTGCTGATATAGTTGAGCACTGCCTTTATTCTAAATTGCTCTTCCATAAACAAAGCAGGTACTTTATCTTTACCCTGGAGCAAAATAACACTTTCTCCCGGATGTTAGCAAAATCATTTACATGTTTTAAATTGGATCTCAAAATAAATTTTGTTTAAAAGTGAAGCCCATTCACTGGGGTGAGTACGGACTTGGAAGATCTCAAATTGAGATCACGTGTAGACACAGGTTTTTAACTAGGACCGAACAGTTATCACTTGTTGCTGAACCAAAAAATATTTTGTTCCAGATGTTCAGAAGCGTCATTGTGTATGGGATAACATAGAACCTAGCTAGAAATTTGCTGGACACGAGAGGATGGCGATTTGTAAACAGACTAGATACTTCATGGGGATTAGCCACTTTTAAAAAATCATTTAATTATTTCAAATTGGTTTTAAAGTTCCTCAACTTATTATGGAGTCACTGAAGAGCAGGATTTGGGATTAACTGAAGAGCAGGACTTGGGATTATTACTGTATCCTAACATGTTGTATTATTGGGAATGATAAACAGATCCTAGATGCTCCCGGATATGAGGATAAATGACCACCCGTGCCAATCTTTGCAGATGCTTTGAGCAGCGTTGATAGAGTTCAGTAAAAAGTCTCCAATTATTTGCAAAGCAGTGTGTGCAAGGATAACTGGAAATAGTGTTTGGGATATGTAAAATCTGTTTGTGAGAGAGAATTAAATAATAAAGTAGTTATTCGCATTAGCTATTTATCCCATTTACAAATCACCATCCTATCATGTTGATAAAGCTTTAAAAATTTTTTTAGAGTACCCAACTCATTGTTTCCAATTAAGGGGCAATTTAGTGTGGCCAATCCACCTACCCAGCACATCTTTGGGTTGTGGGGGTGAAGCCACGGGGCAGCAGGGTGGCGCAGTGGTTAGCACTGCTGTCTCACGGCGCCAAGGTTCGATCCCGGCTCTGGGTCACTGTCTGTGTGGAGTTTGCACATTCTCCCCATGTTTGCGTTGGTTTCGCCCCCACAACCCAAAATTGTGTAAGTTAGGTGGATTGGCCACACTAAATTGTCCCTTAATTGGGAAAAAATGAATTGGGTACTCTCCAAATTTAAAAAAAAAAGCAATGCTAACCACTGTACTGCCCTTGATAAAACTTATTAACTTCTGGAGTATAATTTCATAGTTAGGAATAAAGTTCTTTACATTGTTCTTTAAGCAGAGGAGACATCGGAGTTATTTTAATCAATGGGGAAGGCAGTGCAGAAAGCTTGTGTATCAGTGGGGCAAAAAATAAATTGTGCCAATTTATTGAGATCCCAGTTTTTGGCACAAGTCAATGTTGAGCAGTGCCGAAAAATTGAGATTAGTAACTCAATCTGGTTCGCCCACACCACATCAGCTGATGGTGTCATAGCTAGTTTGCAATGGGAGCTTAAGGATTGGATTGGATTTGTTTATTGTCACGTGTACTGAGGTGCAGTGAAAAGTAAGACAGTGGAAAATAACTTGGAATTGGTGAAGGATACGAAAGACTTCTCATCGTTATGATCAATCAAGTTTTGGCCCTGAACCCGATGAACTTGCCCATTGGCCCAGTCGGTAAACGCAGCATGCAAAACTGAAGACCTCAGTTGGCACTATAGTACGTACCCCTGCTCGGAGGAGAAATCGGTCAGATTGCTGTTGGAAGTACACCTGCCTGTGAATGTAGCTGAGGAGAGGATTGGATTCTGTTGTTGTGCCTGTATTATGGAAAAATCTGCCAACATTCTCACATGTATAGCAACTCCTTTGAAGGAGAGACTGGAGGTTACCCACAGAGCCGTGTTGCACTAGGACTGTGATGCAATATCTTGCGAAGAAGAGGAGGAGAAGAAAAATAATTTGAACCAGGGAATAAATTGAGCGAGTTGCATTTCTGCTTGTAAATTTTAAGCTGACAGCAGACGAGTGAAATATTGTAGGCAGTTTATAAAATGCTAGAAAATTGTAATTGACTGTTTTGACAATTTAAATGAAAGCCATTAACGGACTCATTCTCCCCTTTTGTGTCTAGAGGCACTTGGTGCAACCTATTTCTTCCACTGCTTTCTACATTCCGCAGATTATGCTCTGGCTGTTTCCTTAATGAACATTCCCTTTCTTTCCCCCTCCAGAAAATTGTTAACCTGACCAGGGGAGATTGGCTCGATGCAAATGGGAGATTGGCTAGATGCAAATGGGAGGTCAGCATGCACCATGACCAGACGCGTGACTACCTGGCTGGGGTGATTTGTTTCTTACAAAGATAGGAGTACCTGTCTGGGTGTCAACCCAGTATTAAGGCTGGAGCCTCAGGACAAAAGACTCACTTTATTTCTTTTAAAAAATAAATTTTTTTGTGCCCAATTGATTTTTTCCAATTAAGGGGCAATTTAGCGTGGCCAATCCACCTAGCCTGCACATCTTTGGGTTGTGGGGGCGAAATCCACGCAAACACGGGGAGAATGTGCAAACTCCACACGGACAGTGACCCAGAGCCAGGATCGAACCTGGGTCCTCGGCGCCGTGAGGCAACAGGGCTAACCCACTGTGCTACCGTGCTGCCCGCACTTTATTTCTTTAAGACACTTTTTTACTGCAGGTTGCACTAGGACCTTAGATTTTAACACCCTTGATGATTGACAGATGGTTGTGGCAGAGGTGATGGCTAATGTTTGAGGAAATGTACTGAGCTGGTATTTGATTATTTTTTAAACAGACAGAAAATTCTGTGTGACTGGAAGCTAATTTTTCCCCATTAGCCGGACCATCTAAGGCAGGATAGAACTGAAAAGTAGGAACGTTATGTTAAACCTTGGCTGCAATCATGGTTACAATATTATTAAACGGATTTTGAGGCAGTGGAGAGAGTTCAGGGAAGATTCCCAAGAAATGTGTGGGTATACAGATCAGGAAAGCATTGACAGGGGCAGCACACGGTGCAGTGGTTAGCACTGGGACTACGGGGCTGAGGACCCGGGGTTACTGTCCGTGTGGAGTTTGCACATTCTCCCAGTGTCTGCGTGGGTTTCACCCCCACACCCCAAAGATGTGTTGGTTTGGTGGATTGGCCACACTACAATTACCCCTTAAGTGGAAAAGAAAAATAATTGGGTACTTTAAATGTATTTAAAAAAAGGAAAGCATTGACATCCTGGATTTCTGCTCTCTGGAAAAAACACGTTGAGTGGTGGCCTAATAGAGGTCTTTAAAATTAAGAATGGTTTGATAATACAGATAGAATGTTCTTGTGTGGGAAGGACCATCAGCATAAGGTGGTTGGCAAGAAATCAGATAGGGCAAGAGTTGTGAGACTGTGGAACTCACTACCACAGGGAGTGGTTGAACAGAATAGTAGAGATTTAGGATGAAGTTTATCGACAAAAATGAGGGGAGGAGGGAATAGATGGTAACACTGGCATGGTCAGAGGGCCTCTTTCCTGTGCATACAGATCCAAGCTCGGGCTTCCCGTTAATTTAAAAATATATTCCCAAATTTACTTTTGGGACAGAGGTTTTGAAGATAAGTCCAGATTTCATTTCCCAAAGTCGTAATGAGGAGGTAGATTGAAATTCCTTCATTTTGAAAATGCCTTTGGAGGCAGCAAGGGGTAACCCAAAAATGTTTGAATTTGAAGCTCCACACCCACAACTTCATTAAGTCCCAAAGTTTTCCAGCATACGCAAATATTTTAAAAATAAATTTAGAGTATCCAATTCATTTTTTCCAATTAAGGGGCAATTTAGCGTGGCCAATCCACCTACCCTGCACATCTTTGGGTTGTGGGGGCGAAAACCACGCAAATGCAGGGAGAATGTGCAAACTCCACACGCCATCGTGACGCCCTAGCACATGCAATGTTAATTCACTGTGACAAACTCTCCATCTTTTGGTCCAGTTTTATTTCAAAAGGCAAAGATGTACACACACCCTATGCTTTTTGTTTAGAGTTAAAAAAAAACCTCGTACATCCAAATGGAAGCGTACTGTTCCTATTGCAGAACTTGTGTCATTACGATTCCTTGATGAGATACTGCTATTGGGAGGTTTGCCTCAGATGTCAGGAGGAGTGGGGAGTTGGTACATTGGATGGAGGAATTTCCCAGGTTACTTGTCACTATTTTTAGGTCCTCGTATAGCGATTACTGCTTCACAGGATGGACAGGACGTTTATCAGATTTCTGACAGTATCACTATGCCACTGGTTACTACAGGGTGTACAAAACATGAATGTCAACCCTGTCTGACAGAGAGTAGGGGTTCATCAGTGGAAATTGTAGCTCTCCTAATACCCTGTTAGAAATTCAAATGTCAGGAACTAGATAATAATGCCTACCCTGCACATCTTTTTTGGTTGTGGGGGTGAGATCCGCGCAGACAGGGGGAGAATGTGCAAACTCCACATGGACAGTGACCCAGAGCCAGAATCGAACCCGGGTCCTCGGCGCCGTGAGGCAGCAGTGCTAACCATTGCGGCACCGTGCTGCCCTTCCTTATTTCAATTCAAATTGAAAACATGTATTAATAAAGTGAATGGTAGCGTTGCGGGGGGGGATCACGCTCATATGTTTTGGTCCTGTCCAAAGCTGGAGGATTACTGGAAGGAGGTTTTTAGGGTGGTCTCTAAAGTGGTGCATGTGAAACTGGACCCGGGCCCTCGGGAGGCCATATTCGGGGTGTCGGACCAGCCGGGGTTGGAAACGGGTGCGGCGACAGATGTTGTAGCCTTCGCCTCGTTGGTCGCCCGAAAGCGGATCCTGTTGGGATGGAGAGCAGCCTCTCCACCCTGTGCCCTGGCGTGGCGGGGGGACCTGTTGGAATTCTTGACTCTTAAGAAGGTTAAGTTTGAACTGAGGTGGGCAGCACGGTGGCGCAGTGGGTTAGCACTGCGGCCTCACGGCACCGAGGTCCCAGGTTCAATCCCGGCTCTGGGTGTGTGAAGTTTCCACATTCTCCCAGTGTTTGCGTGGGTTTCGCCCCCACAACCCAAAGATGTGCAAGCTAGGTGGATTGGCCACGCTAAATTGCCCCTTAATTGGAAAAAATGATTTGGGTACTCTAAAAAAGTTTGAACTGAGGGGCTCTACAATTCATGGGCATTATTCAATTTGCACTTTCTAAGAATTGGATAACATCGAACATTAGGTGGGGCGGGGGTGTTAATGGTGACTATGGATGATTCTGGATTCCTTTTTGTTATTTGTTTATGTTAACTTGCGGGCAGTTGTTTGGGGTTTGGTGGGAGGGTGGGATTGTTGTTGATATGGAGATTGACATTTTATTTGTTACTGTTTATTGTTGGTGGGTGTAAAGTGGGGAGAAAATGTGAAAAAGTAGAATAAAAATATATATATTTTTTTTAAAAAGCGAATGGTACAACAGATTCTGATGTTTGAGACAAACAAACTTGTTTTTATGTAACACCTTAAGCATAATAAACGTAGGTAATCACCTTTTACAGGAGCGTAATCAGACAAATAAATGACACCGAGCTAAAGATGGAATGTTTTGTGCAGGTGGCTGGAAGCTTGTAAGAGTAGTACATCTCGGATGAGTTTCAGGATAAAGAGATGGAGTGGATTTGGAAAGGTTGAAGCCACAGTTAGCAATGGTGAGATACCGAAGTGGAGGAGAGTTGGAATGATGCAGAGTTCTTGCTAAGATGTAGAACACGTTGTTCTCCAGACATCTGTTTTAAGGGTTTAAGCAATGTACTGAGTACTGTTAGATAAGGTGCTGTATTGGAGTAACACAAGCTCGGAGGCGGTGAGGTTTGAACTGTGGTTTTCTGGTGAGTTGCTGGATCTTGGCAGTGCCACAGTTGGCCTCTATGCCGGGGAGGGAATATATGAGTTAGGGTTCCCTCTACTGAATGCAGTTCAGTGGCTGAAATTAGAAAAGGTGAGGGCAGAGCTGGTGTATGGTGCTACAGAAGTTTGCTGACTTGCAAATGTTTAAGCTTGAGCAGAGAATGTCCACATGGTTAGGTATTGGAGGATAAACGAGTATGCCAAAATGCTTCAGAAGAGAAATTGTCTGCAGAATGTCGGTTTAAAATGATCAGATGGAATGTTAACATGGTACTTCAATAAATTAGCCATTGGTCAAAGTAATGAATTAGAACAAACAAAGTTTTGTGCTATTTGCTGATAAATGCATATTAATATTTTTGATTACGTTTTGCCTGTGCAGATATCAGAAAAACACAAACTTATAAAAGTGATATTTTGTTAAAGACATAAAATGTCTTTAACAAAAGACAGCATGGGGCAGTAAAAGTCGCACTGAAATTTTGTGACACCCTTCCTGCCATTGGTGTTTGGAGAGAACTATGGCCTGCTAGAGGGGTAAAGGCTGTGAAAATCCACAGACAATTTTATGGGCCTTGCATTTCTTGCAATTAAAGTCTAAAGTAGAGATCTTGCTCAGGCAAGTGGAGTTGGGGGCTGGTTTACCACCACTAGTATGGGCAGCACAGTGGTTAGCACTGTTGCTTCACAGCGCCAGGGACCCGGGTTCGATTCCCGGCTTGGGTCACTGTCTATGCGGAGCCTGCACGTTCTCTCCATGTCTGCATGGGTTTCCTCTGGGTGCTAATGTAAGTCTACTTGTGACACTAAGCAGGATTATGATTAGCTCACACACATCTTAGAAACTGTGTGTCATATGGAATGGCCGAGAAGTAGGAAGTGTGTGTGGTTGTACAGGTCCCCATTACAATACTTCAACCCAGACAGTGACGAGGGAGATGACACTGCAGCCAAGTTTGATCCTCACTCACCATCATTGTGTGCACACTTACCAGATGCTATTAGATAATCAGAGGCAGTCAAACTAGCCAGTTGTGCTCTTTCAAACAGAGGAAGAAAGGCTTATAATATCCCAGCCACTCTCTTGGCTGAGATCTAACTCAGCACAAACAAGGGATTACATCTGGGACTTCACTCGTATCTCCCATAGAACTACCCTTTGGGTATATTACTGACTGTTATTAGACGTTATGTAAATAAATATTTTTTAAGTTGCATCTTCATCCAACATGTTTCACTGTTAATTGAAGGTTGAGAACGGCATGGTCGCGCAGTGGTTAGCACTGCTGCCTCACGGTGCCGAGGACCCGGGTTCGATCCCGGCCCACTATCCGTGTGGAGTTTGCACATTCTCCCCGTGTCTACGTGGATCTCACCCCCACAACCCAAAGATGTTCAGGGTAGATGAATTGGCCACGCTAAATTGCCCCTTAATTGCAAAAAAATAATTGGGTACTCAAATTTATATTAAAAAAAGTTAATCTAAGGTGATTAGATTGAACATTAAGGTGTGGGAAACTGAGCTGTTTATATTTGGACACCACCAGAAGTCATTGCGTACATCTACTTTATCATCATTTAAGCAATTAGAAAAAATGTCTTCATTGATATGCAATTTTTAAAGCAGAAATGGGAATGTTTGAAGTTTGCTTTATTGTTCAATTGCCCGACTTTAGCCATATGGGCTGCTTAGTTCCTCGAAACCAATAAATAATATTAATGAAATCACACCAGCAGTCAGAAATCAGATTATGATTTTTTTCCCCTCTTGATTTTCTCCTATCTTCTGAAATTGCTGGGGTTCACCTATCTTGTTGGGTCTTTCTTTCTCTAACCATGCAGGCCCAAGATATTTAGTGTAGGTCGTTCTGACAATAAAGAGAGTCATAGCCCACGCTGCTGCTGACCTTCACCGAATATCCACATATACCTTCCAACAGCATTCACTCCTCCAGTAATGGGTACCGACTCCCAATTTAACTGTGGATGAGATTAGTTAGCTCACCACAGACCAAAATATCCAACCCGAGATCTCCCTGGCCCACTTGCCCCACACATCCACTACCCAAATACTGAGTCCTTGGCAGAGCTCCGATTTCGTGGGGTTATAAAATGGTTGCCGCACCACAAAGTCAGAAGGGTCAACTTCAATCTCCTTTCTGTACGGAGCTCACCAACCTCAGCCAAGGCACAAGCTGGGGCTCTGCTCTTGACCCCCAGTGCTCATAAAGGTTCAGAGGGGGAAAAATTAATCTGGGTCCAGGTGAGAACAGGAATGTTTACAGTGTTCCTTCCCCCGAGGTGGACTGGCTTACCCTGAAAAGGCAAAGGATTCACAAGAAACAAAACAGTGTTGAAAATACAGTAGTCAGTCATGGGAGCGCTCAATTTCTGACACGTCCAGCCTATCGTCGGCTGTCTCATAGTGAAACAAACAATGGTTAACTTTCACTCCTTGGGGCAGCACGGTGGCACAGTGGGTTAGCCCTGTTGCCTCACGGCGCCGAGGTCCCAGGTTTGATCCCGGCCCCGGGACACTGTCAGTGTTGAGTTTGTACATTCTTCCCGTGTTTGCTTGGTTTTTGCCCCCACAATCCAAAGATGTGCAGAGTAAGTGAATTGGTCACGCTAAATTGCCCTTAATTGGAAAAAAAATGAATTGGGTACTCTAAATTTAAAAAAAACCTCCCTCCTTAGTGAATAATAACAGTTTGAGGTACCGGAGGATTGCAGCATAATAATTGAGAAAAAAAAAGACTGCCTACAACTTAAATATTGTTTGCTCACAAGATGAAAGCAATTGCTCTTTAAAAGTTTTTAAACAAAATTAGAGTACCCAATTCATTTTTTTCCAATTAAGGGACAATTTGGCGTGGCCTGCACATCTTTGGGTTGTGGGGGCGAAAGCCACGCAAGCACGGGGAGAATGTGCAAACTCCACATGGACAGTGACCCAGAGCCGGGATCGAACCTGGGACCTCGGCACCGTGAGGCCGCAGGGCTAACCCACTGCGCCACCGTGCTGCCCCCCTTTAAAGTTATTAAAATACATTTGAGCATGTTGTGGTACATGACAGTCAGGTTTGTTTGAATTACAATACTAGTTAAGTAGATTATCCTGTTTCTAACCTATTACTCAGCAATATTGAATGGTCAATGCTGATCTCAATGAGGAATGGTAGTTTTATCGATTTCAGCCCACTAACATTGTAAAAGTCGTTCATGGGTCATCATTTTTTCGCATGAAATCACTTACCACAATGTCAATTTCTGCCCCTGAGAATGATTCATTTTTGGTGATACAGGGAAGAAGGAGAACTGGAGGAAGGGGAATTGGAAGATGACGGTGAGGAAGTGGAAGCTCAGGAGGAATCCCAGGAGAAAATCAAGAAAGAGAAAGGTGAAAAACAGGAAAGGGACCATGAAGATGAGGAGAAGGACAAGGACAAATCCCATCGTAGGATGAAGAGAAAGAGGAAGAAAGAAAGGGAAAAAGAAAAGAAGAGATCAAAAAAGAAACGGAAATCAAAACACAAGGTAATCAGCCCCTAAAGTTCAAAATCAACTGGAAGTCTTTTAAACAGCTCTCTATTCGTGACCACACCTAGGCATTATTACCACAGAACAATGCCTGTATGGTACCGTACCTTCCAGACTGCACATACTAATTTAGCAGGAACCTCATATTCACCGCTGAATCTTAGAAATCTACGTGACAGTGATTAGCATTGCTGCCTACGGTGCGGAGGACCCGGGTTCAAATTCTGGCCCTGGGTCACTGTCCGTGTGGAGTTTGCACATTCTCCCTCTGCATGGGTTTCACCCCCACAACCCAAAGATGTGCAGGTTAGGTGGATTGGCCACGCTAGATTGCCCCTTAATTGGAAAAGAAATAATTGGGTACTCAATTTATTTTAAAAAAAAGAAAGAAATCTACAATCCCAGGTGGCTATAGACTGCTTTCCCTTGCGGGGGAGAACTGATGGTGGTAATTTAACCTGAGGAACACCACACCTCAGGCGAGGGGCAAGGTTGAGAAGGTTCATGAATAACCTCAACCAGTACTGGAATTAAACCCGCGCTGCTGGCCTCGCTCTGCATCACGAACCGGCTGTCCAGCAAGTGAGCTAAATCAGCCCCTGGCCTCATAGAAACCGGTGGTACAGAAGGAGGCAATTGCTCTTGGTGTCTGTGCCAGTTTAAAAAGGTTATGCAGTCTAATCCCACTGCAACACTTGCCCATTATCTTGTAAATTATGGCACAAATAGAATAGTTGTAGAATCATGGGATGGTTACAGCACAGGAGGCCATTCAGCCCACCCTTGTCCAAGCTGGTTCTCGAAGCGCACCAGTTGAAACTACCTCCACCACATCTCGTTCAGTCCATTCCAGATTCTAAAAGTCTTTTTTTTAATATAAATTAAAAACATTTTAAGAGTACCAATTATTATTTTTCTCAATTAAGGGGCAATTTTAGCATGGCCAATCCACCGACCCTGCACATTTTGGGTTATGGGGGTGAGACCCACTTAGACATGGGAAGAAAGTGTAAAGTCCACACGGACAGTGACCCGGGGCCGGGATCGAACCCGGGTTCTATGTGCCGTGAGGCAGTAGTGCTAACCACTGTGCCGCCCTGTGTAAAAAAACGTTTTAACTCATGTCACAGTTCAGGGCGGCACTTGGCACAGTGCCCCAGCCATCTCCCATTTATCAGTGTACAAATACCATCACCTGGTTAATATGTAATTGCAATTCACAACGTAGTTAAGATAGACAGATTCCACTCTAAAATGTAAACTTTTGAAAACTCAAGAATAATCTTCCAAACAAAATTATGTACATTTCCATCTTTTATGTCTCACATGTTATAACCAACCATTAATAGATCTCACATTCCCCCTTCATTACAAAAGAAAATATTGATTTTCTATATCGTAACACCCTCTTCCAGTACATCTAAATCATTTATTGGAACAAGCAACCTTTGGAAAGCAGTACGAGAATTGGTGACTTGCATCCATCTTCTTGCTAGCAAGGTCAATTCTCAAAACCTTTTTTCAGTGACACCCTTTGCTGAATGAACATTGTCCCAAAGAGTTATCCTTATAGCATTCTATGGCAACATTTTTTTCATATTGCCTCTTGCATAGGATTTTAAATCATTTTAGAGTATCCAATTATGTTTTTTCCCCAATTAAGGGGCAATTTAGCACAGCCACTTCACCTACCCTGCACATCTTTGGGTTGTGGGGGTGAGACCCACGCAGACACGGGGAGAATGTGCAAACTCCACACGGACAATGACTCGGGGCCGGGATCGGGCCCTCGATGCCGTGAGGAGGCAGTGCTAACCACTATGCCACCCTGCCTCTTGTACAGTAAAGTACACCCCCATATTTATTGCTCCTATGAACAGTGTTTCAGCAACTAAGGTGCTTTTAACTTTTCTTCGTTTGCCAGGCTAATGGTCAACATTTATTATTCCTCCTTACCAAGAATATAATAAACTCTGATGTCCTAGAATATCCTCCTGGAAGACAGGCATTTTTAGCCTAACCTCAATACCTTCTGGATCACCCAAGGCTGGAAACTTGTGCATTTAATTTCTTCAATTGTTTTATTTACTTTCAGCACCAACTGTAGTTACATTTCATTGTAAAATTCAGTTCCAACACACCATATGTTTCGAGTGCAGGTGTTTGAGTGCACAAAATGGTCAATTGTCCGGTCTATTTCTTCCTCGGGTGCAGGACATTGAGAGTTTGAGTGCACAAACAGGGCAGCACGGTAGCGTTGTGGATAGCACAATTGCTTCACAGCTCCAGGGTCCCAGGTTAGATTCCGGCTTGGGTCACTGTCTGTGCGGAGTCTGCACATCCTCCCAGTGTGTGCGTGGGTTTCCTCCGGTTGCCTCCCACAGTCCAAAGATGTGCAGGTTAGGTAGATTGGCCATGATAAATTGCCCTTAGTGTCCAAAATTGCCCTTAGTGTTGGGTGAGGTTGCTGGGTTATGGGGATAGGGTGGAGGTGTTGACCTTGGGTAGGGTGCTCTTTCCAAGAGCCGGTGCAGACTCGATGGGCCGAATGGCCTCCTTCTGCACTGTAAATTCTATGAAATCTATGAAACAGGTCAACTGTCCAATCGGTCTATTTCTTCCCTCGGTTGCAGGATATTTTGTGAGGAACTAGCCTGATTAATGGGATGTGGTTAACTTATTAACAGTACCCAATTCTTTTTTTTCCCCCCCATTAGGGGGCAATTTAGCGTGGCCAATCCACCAAATATTTATTTTGGGATTGTGGGGGTGAGACCCACGCAGACACGGGGAGACTGTGCAAACTCCACACGGACAGTGACCTGGGACCACAGTGCAGTGAGGCAGCAGTGATAACCACTGTGCCACCCCTTCCGCTTAACATTCTAATCTATATATTTAAAGCCCCCCCCCTCAGCCTGGTTACCAACCTTAGATAGATTTAAAAAAAGGAGGAATTGATCACCTGCTCAAATTCTACACAAAATCATCAACATGTATTATAAAAGATACCTGCTAGTTTCTCCTTGTGATACCATTAGAATAGTGCTGGGTCTGCCTTTAGCTGAACACAAAACAGACCCAACTGAAATACCATATCTGTGACACCACCATTCAGCTCGTGAACATACTGGAACAGTTCCCTCACATCACCATCTTCTTTAGGTGGTTTCAAAAACACTTTCCGTTGACATTTCTCACCCATGCAAAAATGCAGCTTTACTTTACCGTGAATATGTTGCTGAAAGAGGTAAGCAAATCTTCAAGCTGACTTTTCCCCGAAGTAGGGGCATCGAGCCTGAGTAGGGGCATCGAGCCTGACATCTTGCTCACCAATCTCTTCTAAACCTTGGAGCTACTAGTCTGGTTTTAGCCTTACATATGCCACCAGTAAGCACCTTTTCCTGCACATCCACCTGTGTGACAAGGCTAGCCAATTCCATTTGGTATGCGTTTTTTTTGTTTGACACCCTTTAATCAACTTATCTTCTCATATGTTAGTAGCCACTCAATCTTCATAATCATAAGGGCATCTATTTCGAGTAGGCATTCCTAGCCTGTTCTGTGGTTCTGGTCAAACTGACTCGACTCGCTCTATTCTCGGGACTAATAGCCTTATCTTAAGCTTCAGAGTCATTTTGTTCATATTCGTATCAAAAACTGGCTGTGTTCATCCCTTTGTTTGATGCAAGCTGCTCCTCATAACATTCATGGTGCCGCACCGCTTAATTTTCAATTGCCTGTTAGGTAAATGTATAGCCTCAAGCAACACACACCTTCCCATGTTGGAAATTACTGCCTTTCCATCACAACCTATAACCTTGGCTGGTCCTTTTCTATTCTTTCAACCCTCCTCTTTTGTAACATACCATGTCCCCTGGATTAAAGTGTATTTCTGATGGCCTGATGTGGTTCGGAAAAGCTCACCAAACGTTCTCCTAAACCTCGGGCTGGATACATTTTCTTGCAGGCAGGAGCTCAGAAAACATTGGAGTAAATTGTCATGCCTTCCAAAGCCAGGGGACAATCCCACATCCAAGTATTTCTCCCCAAAATTGATAGGGATTGCAGCCCACGCCAGGGGAGATGTCAGTTTACAGCTTGGTTGGTCAGCAAGATGTGGTGAAGCACCTCAATTACCCATGTGATTTCCTTTTACAAACCCCATTGTGAAAAAGGGACTTTCCACATAAATTCAATTGACAAATCCCTCCCCTCCCATTGTCAGTTATCAGTCCACAATTACCTTTCTTTACTGTATATTATTGTTGACAGACAAATATTGTCTGGTAAATTATCACACGCTTTGACCAGATTATTAGACATTTACCAGGTGCCCTTACCTATGAGATGAACAAAGGACAAAAACAGGTTTGTGGTTTAACCCAATTTTATTCACAAACAACTCAATTTTCTTGTACAAAACTCAATAGAACTCTTAAATCTTCTTATAAAATAATCCAACTGTCTGAGACGATAAATACTACCTGTGCCGATGAACTTGAGTCACCAGGTCCAATTCACTGAGCTCTCATTTCAGGTGAGGCAGGGCTTCACATACACGTCCTTCAATTTAAGTCGATTGCATTTGCTGCTCCCAATGCGGTCTACTCTAAATTGGAGAGGCTAAACACAGACTGGGTGACTGCTTTGGAGAATGGTCTGTTCACAAGCATGACCCAGACCTTCCTATCACTTGCAATTTCAACTGCTCTCCTCCACAAGTCTGTTCTTGTCCTGCTGCAATGTTCCAGTGAAGCCCAGCGCAAACTGGAGGAACAGCACCTCATCTCCCGATTAGGAAAGTTACAATTACAGCCTACCAGTAATATTAGCTCCCTTCTCTCTCCTCAGATGCTGTCAGAGCTGCTGAGGTTGTCCAGTTGTTGTCCTTTCCTTTGTTTTGCCATTAATACATTCTGATCCAATAACATGCCACTATCAGCGCTCTTCTTAGCTTTGCTCAACATTTACAGTCCCTTCGTCTTTTTTGTCAATTTCCACCCATCACTGCCCCTCTAGCTAGCCCCACTGTTCTACAATCTGATGTTAAGTTCAGTTATACCTTCTGTGGAATAACAATCAAAATCTGATTATGTCTCATATGCATTGACATCCATAATATTTTATAAATTTGTCCAGACCACCCTCAGTGTCCAATCAATAAGCCTCTAGCTCCAAAAATATGTTGTACCTGATCCTGTGTCTGGTGGAAAACACAAGTGCCAAAGCCATACCTTGTTTTTGGTTTGGTAAAGATGTAACCCCTGACCACATATCCACTTTCTTCTTCTACCGGTCATAAGGTTCAGCTTCACAGATCAAAAGTGGAAAAATCATACCCTGACACTTAACACTTGGTTTCACCCATTTCTTCTCCAAAGTCACTCCAATTACTTTTCAGGCAGAAGCTTGTCATCTCTAGTTTGTTAATCACATCCATACCAGTTGATGAAATAAAAGCTCCACCACTGCTGTTTTCTTTGTGAAGTACATTTATTGCCTTAATTCCCAATCAACACTACTTTCCTCCACCCTTTAGTGTCCCGGCTGTCCTCATGTATACTCTTGAGCATACCAGTAAACCAATAAGGGGACAAATGTAACAAATGTCCTTATTTATCGGTGTATAAATACCCAGCTCCTGTTTAACAGTGTAATTGCTATGAAACCATAAACAATGTAATTAATAAGACATTGGCATACTGCCGTGCCATTCCTTCTGGGAGTGGACCTCGACTACACCCACCTATTAAACGGGACCCATTGTTTTGCTCCAGATTTGCACCAAAGTCTTGATTGGCCCAGATCTAATCTCACTCCATTGAAATTGACCTTCATCCAATACAATATTTGAATGTCGATTGCTCCTTATCTGAGGCTACTCTCACCCTAATGATCGCATCCCTAAATGCACCTGACACTTGATTCACTTCATTTCCTAGAACCAGATCCAGCAGTGCCTCCTTCCTCATTGGATTGGAAACATACGGATGCAAAGAAAATTCCTGAACATATTTCACAAACTCTTCCCCCTCTCTGTTTAACGCCCCCCCAGGGAAAATCCCAGCTCTTAAGTACAGGCTTCAATGTGCATCACCTGCTTCTACTCACTTTGAAGCTCGTCCTGGTTCACGCTTAAAGGGACCTGCATTTAAAAAAAAATGTAGATTACTCAGTTATTTTTTCCAATTAAGGAGCAATTTAGCGTGACCAATCCACTTACTCTGCACAATTTTTGGGTTATGGGGGCAAAACCCACGCAGACACGAGGAGAATGTGCAAACTCCACACGGACAGTGACCCAGAGCCGGGATCGAACCTGGGACCTCAGCGCCGTGAGGCAGCTGTGCTAACCACTAGACCACCGTGCAGCCCTGGGACCTGCATTTCTAACATTGTCCCATTTACCCTTTTTCTCGTGCGATGGCCGATCTGATTTAAAAGCCAATGCCTGACCTTTGACCGTAAAGTCCTTGATTTTTCATATATTAATTGTTGATTAAGACAGTATTGCCAATGCTGACCGAGTGCAGTCCCCCTGAACCAAAGCTTAGGCCAAGGGCTAGCAGCCGTCACCGTGACATTTTCCAATGGCGGGGATTTCCCCTTCTGACTCACGAGCAGCATGGATACTGCAAACCCTGTAGATACAGCTGCTTCCTCTCCTGGGCTGTGGGGTTTTGAGGGGGGTGGTCCCTGAAGCGGGGCATACAGCTTGATGAAACTGTATCAGACGAAGGGGGTACGGATTTGATGTCTCTGGGATTTTGGTGGGAGCACCATGTTGACAAGTCATTATGTTCGTTTAACACCCAATAAGCGCAGTAAAAGTAGATCAGTCTGGAAACTAGCACCATGCTACATGAATGAATGGGAACTTTATAAGACCATTAGACATAGGAGCAGAATTAGGCCATTCGGCCCATCGGGTCTGCTCTGCCATTCAATCATTTTTTTTCTCATAATTTAGAGTGCCCAATTCATTTTTCCGATTAAGGGGCAATTTATCGTGGCCAATCCACCTAGCCTGAACATCTTTGGGTTGTGGAGGCGAAACCCACGCAAACACGGGGAGAATGTGCAAACTCCACACGGACAGTGACCCAGAGCCGGGATCGAACCTGGGACCTCGGCGCCGTGAGGCAGCAGTGCTAACCCACTGCACCACCGTGCTTCCCTTCCCTCTATTGTTACTTAGCTCTGATCAAACAGATTCTGTCCTTGTTCCCTCCAAGCCATCCTTTCCCACCAGTTCTCTAATATTGCCCTTAATCATCACTACTACCCCTCCTTCCTTCTTTTCTTCCCTATCCTATCTGGAAGCCTTGGATCCAGTCCTGCCCTTTTTTGAGCTAGATCTCCTTATTGTCACATCTGTTTCTTACATGGCTTTCTGTCCCTGCAGTTCACCAACTTTATTTATCATATCTAAGCATGTTTTAAATATAGTGAGTATGTCTGCCTCTACAAACTTTCTTTTTTTTTAAATTCAGAGTAACCAATTATTTTTTTTTCCGATTAAGGGGCAATTTAGCGTGGCCAATCCACCTGCCCTGCACATCTTCGGGTTGTGGGGGTGAAACCCACGCAAACACGGGGAGAATGTGCAAACTCCACACGGACAGTGACCTTGGGGCCTGGGCCGAACCCGGGTCCTCAGCGCCATGAGGCAGCAGTGCTAATCACTGCGCCACCGTGCTGCCCAGATGGCTGTAGGTATAACCAGTGATTAAGCGAGTTGGAATGATCAGCAACAGCATTCTGACTCGAGAAATAAAAACTTATGATCTCCTCTCCTGTGGCGGGATTCTCCGACCCCCCGCTGGGTCGGAGAATCGCCGGGGGGGGGGGGGGGGGGGGGCGGCATGAATCCCGCACCGACGCCGGCTGCTGAATTCCCCGGCACCGGTTTTCGGGTGGGGGGGGGGCGGGGATCGCGATGCGCTGGTCAGGGGCCGTTGGCAGCGGCTCCCCCGGCAATTCTCCGGGCCCCAATGGGCCAAGCGGCCACCCATTCCTGGCCAGTCCCGCCGGCGTGAAACAGGCATGGACCATCCCGGCGGGCCCTGGCTTGTCGGCCGTCTAGCGGTGTCCTTGGGGGGGGGGGGGTGCGGGGGATCCGGCCCCAGGGGGGGTCCCACTGTGGCCTGGCCCACAATCGGGCCCCACCGATCTGCGAGCGGGCCTGTGCCGTGGGGGCACTCTTTCACTCCGCGCTGGCCTCTGTACGGCTCCGCCATGGCCGGTGCGGAGAAGAAACCCCCTGCGCATGCGCAGGAAACACGCCGGCGGTTCTGCGCATGCGCCAGAACATGCTGGCAGCCTTGCGCATGCGCCAACTCGTGCCGGCTGGCGGTGGCCCTTCGGCGCCGGTTGGCACGGCGCCAATCCCTTCAGCGTATGTATTTAAATTAATGGTTGCAAAGATGTTCACTATGTTTTAAAAGGGTTAACTTGAGTTCATAGAATAAACATTGTTTTGCTTTAAAAATACTTTTCCATTTCTGCTCTCCCACACCTGTAGAGTGGGCCGTGTGCTCCCCATACCACAATCTAGTAAAAGTTGTGGGTCAGGTGAACTTCATGATGCACTTTGGGATTCTCCAAGCCCTGGGCCATAAAACATCTAAAACAAGACTAATTATTTAGTATGTCACCCAGCTGCGGTAGGTAACAATTTAAATGCTCATCTCTGTCTTGTATTTTCAATCTTTCCATTTTGATTATCCTTACAGAGACATGTGTCTTCCAGTGATGATTATTCTGATTATAGTGACGAGTCTGACTACAGCCCCGGGGAGAAGGGATACCGGAAGTATCGAGAATACAGTCCACCATATTCACAGGTAAAGGCAGCGAAGTAAAGCATTAATGCATTTAGTGGTACATCGCTTTACACGACTACCCTGGAAGCGGATTATCCGATGGTTAATGGTGGCTGTGGCCTCAGAAACGTTTTAACTTCGGGTCTCTTTTGCTACCCCTCCATGCTGTATTAGGAATATTAGAAATAGGAGCAGGAATAGATCATTTGGCCCCTCCAGCCTGCTCTGCCATTCAATAAAACCACAGCTGAACCAATTGTGGTCCTAACTCCACTTTCCTGCCTGCCCCATAACCCTTGACTCACTTGTCAATCCGAAATCTGTGTAACTCAGCCCTTGAATAGATTCAATAGCCCAGCCTCCTCTGCTTGTTGCGAAAATGAGTGGTGAAGCGGTGACACAGTCCAAGAGTGTTCATGCAGAGAAGAACATTAAGGTTAAATAGCAAACCATAGAGAGAATGGGGGGAAGGGAAGTGTAAAGCTATGGACAGTATAATGGTTAATGGAGATCAAGGCAGCAGGTTACGTGACAGGTTATTATGTAGAGATATGTGTTCAAAGACAAGGAAAATTAGGAGAAAAGGTAAGAGGAAAAATAAATTGCGAAAAGTTACTGATCAAGGTGTTAGGATTCATAACAAAGACATAAAAAACAGCATAAGTGTATTTTACCTGAATGCTCGTAGTATACGAAATAAGGTAAATGAGTTGATGGCGCAAATCATCGTGAATGACTATGATTTAGTGGCCATTACTGAAACATGGTTAAAAGATGGTCACGACTGGGAGTTAAATATCCAAGGGTATCAGACTATACGAAAGGATAGAATGGACAGTAAGGGCGGTGGTGTAGCTTTGTTGTTTAAGGATGGCATCCGGGCAATAGTAAGGGATGATATTGGTGCTATGGAGGACAAGGTTGAATCAATTTGGGTGGAAATCAGGAATAGTAAGGCGAAAAGGTCACTGATAGGAGTAGTCTGTAGGCCACCAAATAGTAACAGGATGGTAGGGCAGGCAATAAGCAAAGAAATAACGGATGCATGTAGAAATGGTACAGCGGTTATCATGGGAGATTTTAATCTGCATATCGATTGGTTTAACCAGGTTGATAAAGGCTGCCTTGAGGAGGAGTTTATAGAATGTGTCCAGGATAATTTCCTGGGATAATGGAACCTACAAGGGAACAAGCGGTCCTAGATCTGGTCCTGTGTAATGAGGCAGGATTGATTAATGATCTCATAGTTCGGGATCCTCTTGGAAGGAGCGACCACAATATGGTGGAATTTAAAATACAGTTGGAGAATGACAAGGTAAAATCAAACACTAGTGTTTTGTGCTTAAACAAAGGCGATTACAGTGGGATGAGAGAAGAACTAGCTAAGGTAGACTGGGAGCAAAGACTTCATGGTGAAGCAGTTGAGGAACAGTGGAGAACCTTCCGTGCGATCTTTCACAGTGTTCAGAAAAGGTTCATACCGACAAAAAAGAAAGACGGTAGAAAGGGGAAAAATCGACCGTGGATATCTAAGGAGGTGAGGGAGAGTATCAAATTGAAGGAAAAAACATACAAAGTGGCAAAAATTAGTGGGAGACTAGAGGACTGGGAAGTCTTTAGGGGACAACAGAAGGCTACTAAAAAAGCCATAAAGAAGAGTAAGGTAGACTATGAAAATAAACTGGCTCAGAACATAAAAGCAGATAGTAAAAGCTTCTACAAATATATAAGACAAAAAAGTGTGGCTAAGGTAAATATTGGTCCTTTGGCAGATGAGAAGGGAGATTTAATAATAGGAGACGGGGAAATGACTGAGGAGCTGAACAGGTTTTTTGGGTCAGTCTTCACAGTGGAGGACACAAATAACATGCCAGTGACTGATGGAAATAAGGATATGATAGGTGAGGACCTTGAGATGATTGTAATCACTAAGGAGGCAGTATTGGGCAAGCTAATGGGGCTCAAGGTAGACAAGTCTCCTGGCCCTGATGGGATGCATCCCAGAGTGTTAAAAGAGATGGCTAGGGAAATTGTAAACGCACTAGTGATAATTTATCAAAATTCACTAGACTCTGGGGTGGTCCCAGAGGATTGGAAAGTAGCAAACATAACACCATTGTTTAAAAAAGGTCGGCAGAAAGCGGGTAATTATAGGCCGGTAAGCTTAACTTCGGTTGTAGGGAAAATGCTGGAATCTATCATTAAGGAGGAAATAGCGGGGCACCTGGAGGGAAATTGTCCCATTGGGCAGACACAGCATGGGATCACAAAGGGTAGGTCGTGTCTGACTAATTTGGTAGAATTTTTTGAGGCCGTTACCAGTGCAGTAGATAACGGGGAGCCAATGGATGTGGTCTATCTGGATTTCCAGAAAGCTTTTGACAAGGTGCCACACAAAAGGTTGCTGCATAAACTAAAGATGCATGACATTGAGGGTAAAGTGGTAGCATGGGTAGAGGATTGGTTAACTAACAGAAAGCAGAGAGTGGGGATAAATGGGTGTTTCTCTGGTTGGCAACCTGTAACTAGTGGGGTCCCTCAAGGATCATTGTTGGGCCCGCAGTTGTTCACAATTTACATAGACGATTTGGAGTTGGGGACCAAGTGCAATGTGTCAAAGTTTGCAGACGACACTAAGATGAGCGGCAAAGCAAAAAGTGCAGAGGATATCGGAAGTCTGCAGAAGGATTTGGATAGGTTAGGTGAATGGGCTAGGGTCTGGCAGATGGAATTCAATGTTGCCAAGTGTGAGGCTATCCATTTTGGGAGGAAGAACAGCAGAATGGATTATTATTTAAACGGTAAGATGTTAAAACATGCTGCTGTGCAGAGGGACCTGGGTGTGCTGGTGCACGAGTCGCAAAAAGTTGGTGTGCAGGTGCAACAGGTGATTAAGAAGGCTAATCGAGTTTTGTCTTTCATTGCTAGAGGGATGGAGTTCAAGACTAGTGAGGTTATGCTGCAATTGTATAGGGTGTTGGTGAGGCCGCATCTGGAGTATTGTGTTCAGTTTTGGTCTGCTTACCTGAGAAAGGACATATTGGCACTGGAGGGAGTGCAGAGGAGATTCACTAGGTTGATCCCAGAGTTGAGGGGATTAGATTATGACGAGAGGTTGAGTAGACTGGGACTGTACTCATTGGAGTTTAGAAAGATGCGGGGGGATCTTATTGAGACATATAAAATTATGAAGGGAATAGATAGGATAGATGCGGGCAGGTTGTTTCCACTGGTCGGGGAAAGCAGAACTAGGGGGCATAGCCTCAAAATATGGGGAGGTAGATTTAGGACGGAGTGTAGGAGGAACTTCTTCACCCAAAGGGTTGTGAATCTCTGGAATTCCTTGCCCAGTGAAGCAGTTGAGGCTCCTTCTTTAAACGTTTTTAAGAAAAAGATAGATGCCTTTCTAAAGAATAAAGGGATTCAGGGATATGGTGTACGGGCCGGAGAGTGGAGCTGAGTCCACAAAGATCAGCCATGATCTCATTAAATGGCGGAGCAGGCTCAAGGGGCCAGATGGCCTACTCCTGTTCCTAATTCTTATGTTCTTATGTTCTTATGAGATGGAGCTTGTTCAGTAACTGAAAATAAAGACTCGCGTTTATACAATGCCTTTCGGCACCTCAGGGTATCTCAAGATGTTTTACAGCCATCCAAGTAGCATTCGACTTGTGTGCAACAAGGACTAGCAAGCGGCAATGTAATCAGGACCACATCATCTGTTCTGGTGATCTTGGCTGTTGGATAGATGATGAACTGAATCTGGGAAAGCTGTTCAAATAACGCCATGGGACCTTTTCGGTCCATATGCGAAGGTTGAGATGTCATCAATTTAAAGCTCATCAGAAAGGCAGCACTCAGTGCTCCATGGGAATACCCATTTCGATTTTGTGCTCAGGTCCCTGGAATGAAACTTGAACCCAAGGCCATCTGATCCAGATTTATATAATGCTCTGGCTCACTTTAATCATTGCTAGTGAAATGCAATATGCCAGTGAGTGGTGAAATGCAGAAAGCAATTGTTTGTTCCTGCAATTCCTTTCGTCATAACCTCTGGGGCGAGATTCTCCTGCCGCGCTTGCCCGGCGACCGGAAATTCCCGGCCGAGGTCAATGGACCTTTACATTGTCCGCGCCCCACCTGCGGCATCTTGCGGCGGCCGTGGCCGAAGAATCCAGCTGCTGTTCTTCTCTCCTCGTTCACTTCTCAATTTATTTTTGCTACTGTTCTCCCAAGCCAGTACTGGTTTTAATGTTACATTCCATTTTTTTTTGTCCCATCTGCTCCTTTTGCTTATCAAAGTACCTTTTCCATCCTTGGGTGTTTCTTTATTGGTTAGATTTCATTTAATGAAGAGATGACGGAAAATGAATTTCCCCTATAGTTCATGACAGGATACGGCAAACTCCGTCGCTAGCTTCTGACTTGTTATCAGATTGAAGTGAGGAATTCAGACAGGATCGGCAAGAAAAGGTGTTTACTCGGTGAAGGAGAGAGCAGTGAAGAGTCCAGGAGAGGAGATCATAAGTTTTAATTTCTAGAGTTAGAATGCCGTTGCTGAGCATTCTAACTCGCCTGGTTATATCTACAGCATTCTGGGCGGCACTGCGGTTAGCACTGCTGCCTCTCGGCACTGAGGACCCGGGTTCGATCCCGGCCCCGGGGTCACTGCCTGTGTGGAGTTTGCTCATTCTCCTCGTGTCTGCATGGGCTTCACCCCCACAACCCAAAGATGTGCAGGGTAGGTGGATTGGCCACACAAAATTACCCCTTAATTGGAAAAAAAATATCTACAGCATTCTGCTGTGGTGTATCCATGAAATTGGATTGGATATTAGTTTACATACATAAGTTAGCTGATAGTAGAAAAAAAATAATAGACGCTGTGATTGAATGTTGCTGAAAAAAGAGGCATGCTGAAGTTTTTCGTCTTGCACGTATCAGGACACGACGTAAGAATACCAATACAAGGGGAAAACAACAATTTTAATTGTTTAAAGTTTCCCAACCGGAAGGAAAGGAGAGTTGCAGAACCGATGACCTGGACTGTTGACAGGCAGCTTTCGATATCTGGCCCAAGACTAATCCATGGGCAGGATGCCAGCTGACCTCCAACTCATGAACCAGCGTATAGGCTAAGGAGAGTGGCAGGTTGGATGGAAAAAGTGGCGGTGTGCAAACAACTTAGAAGAAACATTGAGAAAATGTGCACTATTTACAGAACCATAAATAAATAGGACACGAATTGGAAGTGGGGAAAGGGGGGAGGGGTTAACGTTTTCATAGTCAGCAAGGACAGACCCAACCTTCAGGCTTTTAGCTTTTCCAATATGTTAATAATTGCTAAGTGAGCTTGGGAGGAGATAGATGAGGGTCTGTGGGCTGATGCCCTGAGTAGGGTTAATTCTTCCTCCTCTTGCGCCAGGCTCAGCCTAATATAGTCCAAAGTTACTCACAGAGCGCATATGACAGGGGCGAGGTTGAGTAGGTTCTTTGGGGTGGAGGACAGGTGTGGGAGGTGCTCGGGAAGCCCAGCAAATCACGCCCATATGTTCTGGTCGTGCCCGGCACTGGATGGGTTTGGAGGGGTTTTGCGAGGACTATGTCCAAGGTGGTGAAAGCCCGGGTCAAGCCGAGCTGGGGGTTGGCATTGTTGCTCTTTTTAGCCTTAGTTTATTAGCTCTGATTACGTCACCTTTGCTCACGAGTCGCCAGGTATCTTTCTGATACCGCCACGTGGTTCAAGTTCAAGTTATGATTAATAAGTCAGCACACCGCTTAGTAAGATTGAAATCAACGGTCATTTATTATATACAACGAGTAATGTTTATACAATAATCCTACTATCTATATAATAAACCTATCACTACTGGCCAATACTTAACTTTAGGAAGAGCCCACCAGGTCAGGGAACGAATGGCTTATCCAATCGGATCTGGCCCGCGGGATTCAAAAGGCTGATACAGGTCGATGGCTAGGAGTCTTTATCGGATAGCGATCGCTGGATTCAAACTTACGGTTGCCGGTTGCTGTTCTTGCGAAGGTCTCGAGCAGGTGAAGAAGGGAGAGAGAGAGCGATCTGAACTTGGCCCCTCACTTTATAGGGCCCAGGGGCTTCCCGCCTCCCGGGGCGGCCCTTGACCCAAGTGTCCCAAGTGATTGGACTTGTTCCCAATCACTGGGTTCGATACGTCCAATTGCGAGGCGATTCCCCGATCGGGGGGTGGTCGTTCACCTGCCTTTGTTTCAGCCACTGCAGGCGCCGACAGGTCTGGCCCGGTATTCAATTGCTAATATGTTGCAATTGTTCCCGGGGATAGCCGATTAAACTGCAGATGTCTGGGTTGATGGGCTGTTAAGAGTCCTGAGTATAACTGCAAATGTCTGGGTTGATGGGCTGTTAATAGCCCTGAGTATCTATCTGGGCCGACTTCCCCAGAGCCGAATATGATATTCTGCCTGCAGCTGTCCGTTTGTGTCTTGTTACCTGCTTTTCCCATCAGCCTTTCCGGTTAGCCATTTTAAATCGGGTTTTGGCCAAATTAATCGGGAAGCAGCCATTTTACGTGGCTACAGCATTATTTGGGGTAACGGACAAGCCGGGAGTGCAGGAGACGAAAGAGGCCGGTATTCTGGCCTTTGCGTCCCTGGTAGCCCAGCGGAGGATTTTGCTATTAGGGAAAGATGCGAAGCCCCCCCCCCCGTGTGGAAGCTTGGATCAATGATATGGCAGGGTTCATCAAGCTGGAGAGGATAAAGTTTGCCTTGCGAGGGTCTGTGCAAGGGTCCCTCAGGCGGTGGCAACCGTTCCTAGACTATCTCGCGGAGTGTTAGGAGGAGGTCAGCAGCAGCAGCAGCCCAGGGGCGGGGGTGGGGAGGGAGGGGGGGGGGGGTTCTTTTGGGGGGACGTTTGGGTGGGTGGGGGGGGCTTCCCTATTGGTGCTTTTAAATGTCGTATGGGGGGTTATTGTATATGGGGGAAATCCAATGTATAATTTTTGATTGTTGTGGTCTTGTTTCTTTCTTTTTGTTGGGGGGGGGTTTGTTGAAAATCTGTTGAAAAATCTGAATAAATATATTTAAAAAAATAAATAAATAATTGCTAAGTGGTGCACAACTGCATCTTGGCTTAGTTTCTTAACCAATATTCATGTCATTGATGTGGCGAAGTCTGCCCTATGTGTTCCACTGCTGATCTGGCTAAGATTTGGAACTCACACTTCTGGGTATTTAGTACAAATCTGTAGTTTTCCATTCTGGGACAGAGTATTAACTTTAGCTGTTAAATTGTTTTTGATGCTGTTGGTATATCATCATTTTGAATGAATTGTTCCGTCATTGAGTTAATTACATGTTTTATTCCCTGCTCGACGCAGCCACCTTATCCTTCCCCTCCAGTGGCCCCATTGCCAAAGAAGACGTACATGAAGACTGAAAAGGTGAACTATAACATGTATGAGGAGTATGAGGATGATCAGTATGTTGACTATGAGGGAGAGGAGGAGGAAGCGCCAGACGAGGAGGAGGAAGAGTATGATGATTTTGCCAAAGAGTTAAGCAAGTACAGGAAGGCAAAGGAGGCTTCTCAGCAACAGCACCAGCAGCAGCAGCACCAGCAGCAGGAGCAGCAGCAGCCCCACTTGCCCATGGGACACAACAGGGGGCGTGGAGCAACAGGTAAACTTGCAGAAGTGTGCTCCTTTCTTATCCTTCAGTTTTTTCCCTATTCTCCTGAGGCATTGACTTATATTGAGGAATTTTATCATGGACCCATTGGTCACTTCTCTTGGTTGATCATTCATTTGTGAGTCAAGACAGATGATTCGTAAGCTGTTCTTTTAAAAAAAATAAAATTTAGAGTACCCAATTCATTTTTTCCAATTAAGGGGCAATTTAGCGTGGCCAATCCACCTAACCTGCACATCTTTGGGTTGTGGGGGCGAAACCCACGCAGACACGGGGAGAATGTGGAAACTCCACACGGACAGTGACCCAGAGCCGGGATCGAACCTGGGACCTCTGTGCCGTGAGGCAACAATGCTAACCACTGTGCCACTGTGCTGCCACTTTGTAAGTTGTTCTACTGTCAGAACCTAACATTCAACCACTATTAACCTGTCCCCACTTTTGCCTTTTCCATCAGGGGTTATTGGCTGATAGTCAGCTGTGGAAGCATTCCTCTCCTTAGCGCAGGAGAGCTGAGATCAATTGCAGAACCTCAGTGTCCTCCCCCGCTCCCAATCTCTGTAAACTTTTTCCTCTTCTACGTTTCTCCAGTGCTGGCCTCCTGCACAGTCCCAGTTTCAGTAGAAAAATCAATTCTAAAAACAATATAATGCAGGGGGAATGGAGAAGGGAATGGTGTCGGTGATTTATGGAACGATTCTGGGAGAAGAGAAGGCACCGCTGGAGGGGATTAAGGCAAAGTCGGAGGAAAAGTTGGGAGGAGAGGGCATGGAGGGGTTGTGGTTTGAGGTGCTCCGGAGGGTGAATGCCTCAACTTTGTGTGCGAGGTTGGGGCTGATACAGCTGAAGGTGGTGTATAGAGCGCACCTCACAATGACGAGGGTGAGACGAATCTTTGAGGGGGTAGAGGATGTTTGTGAACGCTGCGGGGAAGGCCCCCACAAACCATTTTCATATGTTTTGGTCCTGTCCAAAGCTGGAGGGGTATTGGAGGAAGGTGGTCAGGGTAATTTTGAAGGTGGTACATGTCAGGCTTGAGCCGGGTCCTCTGGAGGCCATACTCGGGGTATCGGATCGGCCGGGGTTGGAAGCGGGTGCGGAGGCAGATGCTGTAGCCTTCGCCTCACTGATCGCCCCAAGGCGGATCCTGGTGGGGGTGGAGGTCAGTTTCTCCACCCTGCGCCCTTGCGTGGCGTGAGAGATCTGTTGGAGTTTTTAACACTTGAGAAGGTGAAGTTTGAGTTGAGGGGAAGGATGGAAGGGTTCTAAAATTCATGGGCTTTGTTTATTATGCACTTTCAAGAATTGGAAGACATCGAACATTAGGGGGGGGCGGTTGGATGGGGTGGGGGACGGGGTTGGACTGTTGGTGACTATGTATGGGTGGATGGTGGATTCCTGAATCATTTTCTTTAATGTTTGTTGTTTGTATTTAAAATGTTGAGGGTTGTTTGGGGGTTGGTGGGAGGAAGGAATTGTTGGCCAGGAGATTGACATTGTATTTGTTACCATTGATTGTTTGTTGGCGGATGTAAATTTGGATGAAAATGTGAAAAAGAAGGAGATTAAAAATATTATTAAAAATATAAATAAATAAAAAACAATATAAGGATGCACCTAAAAGTTAGGGATAAAGATTACTGATATAATTTTTGCTTCTGATTGCAACCATTACTATTCATTTGGTAATTTGTTCATATCTCATTGTGTTCTTTTCAATGCATTATTGTTCTGTTCTTTGATGTTCTGTCCTATTTTAATTCTAAATTTGATTATTTTTGCTTTCTATTTTTCACTGCAGGTCCTGGTAGAGGTGGAGGTAGAGGGCGTGGTATCCGAGGCAGAGGTGGCCGAGGAAGGGCCAGGGGACGGGGTGGAAGAGGAGGCAGAGGAGGCGCACATGGCCAAGGACACGAGTCGGGGCCAGGGCATGGACCACCAGACCATGGACCTCCTGGACATGGACCAGGGCATGGGCCCCCGGGACATGGTCCCCCAAGTCACGGGCCAGGACCAGGACATGGGCCCCCTCCATGCCATGGACCTCCTGGGCCAGGTCATGGCCCCCCTCCTGGCCCGGGACATGGACCTGGTCCTGGTCATGGACCACCAGGGCATGGGCCTGGTCCAGCATATGGATCCCCTGCGCATGGACCTGGTCCAGGACACGGACCACCAGGACATGGACCACCAGGACATATGATGGATCCCATGGATGCATGTGATGATGACTTTTATGACGATGATATGCAGGTAAGAGTAAAATCTGCAATTCTCTTTCTGAGTATTGAATTAATGCCTGATCTGCAGTTATTCCTAAATAGCTGAGGACTCTTGTATAGATAAAGAGTAAATTTTACAAAATCATATCACGGGAAACCATACATTGAACAAACATAAATTGTTGAAATACTGCATGTAAAAATACCTTTGTTCTAATTGTTATTTGTGTTATGCTCTTTTGCCTCCGTAACCAGCTAACAATGAACTCACTTAACCATTTTTCTCAGCTGCGATGGTACATACTTGAACATTAAGGCAGGCAGAGTTTGTCATCCTGCGCCACAACAACAGCTAAAGGAGGACAGTGAAGGCACTGACTTGCATGTGATGGTTCTGTAACTTCAGGCCATCTAAGCTATGTGTCACGTTGGTGGATTTGAATCCACAATTCTCCGTGGGCTGAGTACCAGATCTCACTAAACATTTCTCAGAAAGGTGGAGAAAATAATTGGCGGATCGATCACTCTTGAGCTTCCATTATGTGAGCAATTACACGGAAATATACACTAGCATACAATACTCCATAGAAACATACAGAGAAAATAGATGCAGGAGGAGGCCTTTCGGCCCTTCGAGCCTGCGCAGGAAATCCATATGCTGGACCAGGCCCATGCCCTGGTGGTCCATGACCAGGACCAGGTCCATGTCCCGGGCCAGGAGGGGGGCCATGACCCGGCCCAGGAGGTCCATGGCATGGAGGGGGCCCATGTCCTGGTCCTGGCCCGTGACTTGGGGGACCATGTCCCGGGGGCCCATGCCCTGGTCCATGTCCTGGAGGTCCATGGTCTGGTGGTCCATGCCTTGGCCCCGACTCGTGTCCTTGGCCATGTGCGCCTCCTCTGCCTCCTCTTCCACCCCGTCCCCTGGGACGAAGGTCATTATAATCATGGGTGATCATCAAGTTCAGTACCCTGATCCTGCCTTCCCCCCCATATCCTTTGATCCCTTTAGCCCCAAGAGCTATATCTAATTCCTTCTTGAAATTATACAACATTTGGGGCAGCACGGTGGCGCAATGGGTTAGCCCTGATGCCTCACGGCGCCGAGGTCCCAGGTTCGATCCCGGCTCTGGGTCACTGTCCGTGTGGAGTTTGCACATTATCCCATGTTTGCGTGGGTTTTGCCCCCACAACCTAAAGATGTGCAGGCTAGGTGGATTGGCCACGCTAAATTGCCCCTTAATTGGATAAAAATTAATTGGGTACTCTAAAATTAAAAAACAAAAAGAAATTACACAACGTTTTGGCCTCAACTACTTCCTGTGGGAGTGAATTCCACAGATTCACCACTCTCTGGGTGAAGACATTTCTCCTCACCTCAGTCCTAAAAGGTTTACCCCTTCTCCTCAAACTATGACCCCTTGTTCTGGACTCCCCCACCATCAGGAACATTCTTTTTGAATCTACCCTGTCTAATCCTGTTAGAATTTTATACGTTGCTCTGAGATCCCCTCTCACTCTTCTAAACTCCAATGAATATAACCCTAACCAACTTAGTCTCTCCTCATATGACAGTCTCGTCATCCCAGGAATCAGCCTGGTAAACATCCTGGAACTCCCTCCCTAACAGCACTGTGGGTGTACCTACATCTCTGGGACTGCAGCGGTTCAAGAAGGCAATTCCCCACCACCTTTTGAAGTGTAACTAGGGATGGGCAATAAATGCTGGCCTAACCAGCGACACCTACATCCCATAAATTAATTTAAAAAATTAAAAAAGCACGAACATCCTTCCTCAGATAAGGACACTAAAACTGCACACAATACTTCACCAATGCCCTATACTATTACAGTAAAACATCCCTATCCCTGTACTCAAACCCTCTCACTATGAAGGCCAACATACCATCTGCCTTCTTTACTGCCTGCTGTACCTGCACACTTACTTGATGCACGAGGACACCAAGGTCTCGCTGAGTATCTACACCTCTCTCAATTTACACACATTCAAATAATAATCTGCCTTCCTATTTTTACTACCGAGTGGATAACCTCACATTTATCTACATTATCCTGCATTTGCCATGCATGTGCCCACTCACTCAGCCTGTCCAAATCCCGCTAAAGAATCTCTGCATCCTCCTCACAGCTCACCTTCCATCCAACTTTGTATCATCTGCATATTTGGAGAAAATACATTTTATTGATTAGTTGTTTTATATAAAGAACAAAGAAAATTACGATGTGGAGATGCCGGCGGTGGACTGGGGTGAGCACAGTAAGAAGTCTTACAACACCAGGTTAAAGTCCAACAGGTTTGTTTCGATGTCACTAGCTTTCGGAGCGCTGCTCCTTCCTCAGGTGAATGAAGAGGTATATTCCAGAAACATATATATAGACAGATTCAAAGATGCCAGACAATGCTTGGAATACGAGCATTAGCAGGTGATTAAATCTTTACAGATCCAGAGATGGGGTCATTACAGAAAATTACAGCACAGGAACAGGCCCTCCCACCCTGCGCCGATCCAAATCCTTTATCTAAACTTGTCGCCTATTTTCCAAGGATCTACTTCCCTCTGTTCCCCGCCCGTTCATATATCTGTCTAGATGCATCTTAAATGATGCTATCGTGCCCGCCTCTACCACCTCCGCTGGCAAAGTGTTCCAGGCACCCACCACCTTCTGCGTAAAAAACTTTCCACTCACATCTCCCTTAAACTTTCCCCCTCTCACCTTGAAATCGTGACCTCCTTGTAATTGACACCCCCACTCTTGGAAAAAGCTTGTTGCTATCCACCCTGTCCATACCTCTCATAATTTTGTAGACCTCAATCAGGTCCCCCCCTCAACCTCCGTCTTTCCAACGAAAACAATCCTAATCTACTCAACCTTTCTTCATAGCTAGCACCCTCCATACCAGGCAACATCCTGGTGAACTTCCTCTGCACCCTCTCTAAAGCATCCACATCCTTCTGGTAATGTGGCGACCAGAACTGCACGCAGTATTCCAAATGTGACCTAACCAAAGTCCTATACAACTGTAACATGACCTGCTGACTCTTGTATTCAATACCCCGTCCGATGAAGGCAAGCATGCTGTATGCCTTCTTGACCACTCTATCGACCAGCGTTGCCACCTTCAGAGTACAATGGACCTGAACTCCCAGATCTCTCTGTACATCAATTTTCCCCAGAACTCTTCCATTGACCGTATAGTCTGCTCTTGAATTGGATCTTCCAAAATGCATCACCTCGCATTTGCCTGGATTGAACTCCATCTGCCATTTCTCTGCCCAACTCTCCAATCTATCTATATTTTGCTGTATTTTCTGACAGTCCCCCTCGCTATCTGCAACTCCACCAATCTTAGTATCATCTGCAAACTTGCTAATCAGACCACCTATACCTTTGTCCAGATCATTTATGTATATCACAAACAACAGTGGTCCGAGCATGGGTCCCTGTGGAACACCACTAGTCACCTTTCTCCATTTTGAGACACTACCTTCCACCACTACTCTCTGTCTCCTGTTGCCCAGCCAGTTCTTTATCCATCTAGCTAGTACACCCTGAACCCCATGCGACTTCACTTTTTCCATCAACCTGCCATGGAAAACTTTATCAAACGCCTTACTGAAGTCCACGTATATGACATCTACAGCGCTTCCCTCATCAATTAACTTTGTCACTTCCTCAAAGAATTCTATTAGGTTTGTAAGACATGACCTTCCCTGCACAAAACCATGCTGCCTATCACTGATGTCTATTTTCTTCCAAATGTGAATAGATCCTATCTCTCAGTATCTTCTCCAACAGTTTGCCTACCACTGACGTCAAGCTCACAGGTCTATAATTCTCTGGATTATCCCTGCTACCCTTCTTAAACAAAGGGACAACATTAGCAATTCTCCAGTCCTCCGGGACCTCACCCGTGCTCAAGGATGCTGCAAAGATATCTGTTAAGGCCCCAGCTATTTTGTCCATCGCTTCCCTCAATAACCTGGGATAGATCCCATCCGGACCTGGGGACTTGTCCACCTTAATGCCTTTTACAATACCCAAAACTTCCCCCTTCCTTATGCCGACTTGACCTAGAGTATTTAAACATCCATCCCTAACCTCAACATCTGTCATGTCCCTCTCCTTGGTGACTACCGATGCAAAGTACTCATTAAGAATCTCACCCATTTCCTCTGACTCCACGCATAAATTCCCTCTTTTGTCTTTGAATGGGCCAATCCTTTCTCTAGTTACCCTCTTGCTCCTTATATACGAATAAAAGGCTTTGGGATTTTCCTTAACCCTGTTAGCCAAAGATATTTCATGACCCCTTTTAGCCCTCTTTATTGCGCATCTGAGATTTGTCCTACTTTCCCGATATTCCTCCAAAGCTTCATCAGTTTTAAGTCGCCTAGATCTTATGTATGCTTCCTTTTTCATTTTAGCTAGTCTCAAAATTCCACCCGACATCCACGGTTCCCTAATCTTGCCATTTCTATCCCTCATTTTCACAGGGACATGTCTGTCCTGCACTCTAATCAGCCTTTCCTTAAAAGACTCCCACGTTTCAAATGTGGATTTGCCCTTAAACAGCTGCTCCCAATCCACATTCCCTAGCTCCTGCCGAATTTTGTTATACTTGGCATTTCCCCAATTTAGCACTCTTCCTTTAGGACCACTCTCGTCTTTGTCCATGAGTATTCTAAAACTTACGGAATTGTGATCACTATTCCCAAAGTAATCACCGATTGAAACTTCAACCACCTGGCCGGGATCATTCCCCAATACCAGGTCCAGTATGGCCCCTTCCCGAGTTGGACTATTTACATACTGCTCTAAAAAACTCTCCTGGATGCTCTTTTCAAATTCTGCTCCATCTACGCCTCCAACACTACATGAGTCCCATTCAATGTTGGGGAAGTTAAAATCTCCCATCACGACCACCCTATTGCTCCTACATTTTTCTATAATCTGTCTACATATTTGTACCTCTACTTCACACTCGCTTTTGGGAGGCCTGTAGTAAAGTCCCAACAATGTTACTGCACCCTTCCTATTTCTTAGCTCTACCCATATTGCCTCAGTGCTCGAATCCTCCAATGTGCCCTCCTTAATCACAGCTGTGATATAGTCTCTGACCAGTAATGCAACTCCTCCACCCCTTTTACCTCCCTCTCTATCCCTCCCGAAGCATCTATACCCTGGGATATTTAGTTGCCAATCTTGCCCTTCCCTCAACCAAGTCTCAGTAATACCAATGACATCATATTCCCAGGTACTAATCCTAGCCTTAAGTTCATCTGCCTTACCTGCTACACTTCTCGCATTGAAACAAATGCACCTCAGACCACCTGTCCCTTTGCGTTCATCATCTTTTCCCTGTCTACTCTTCCCCTTAGTCACAATGAGTTTATTACCTAGTACCTTACTGGCTTTAGTTGCTGCCTCTTTACTGACCTCTAACTTCCTAATCTGGTTCCCATCCACCTATCACATTATTTTAAAACCTTTTATATTGGCTGGTTAAAGACATCACTACTTCCCTCTGACCTCACGTAGCTGCATGCTACATGTAGCTGCAATACACAGAGGCACACACACACAGACATACGCACGCAAACACACAGACTGTTCGGACCTTTCCAGTTCAACTTACAGTACAGTACAGTTTTCCCTCAATCCTCTGAGTATACCCCCTTTAGCCATGCAACAGTAACATCTTGCCCATTGCAATTTTCTCAATTTTATTTCAGATTTCCAGCATCCGCAATATTTTGGTTTGATTTGACAAAACACATTCTGTGTTTCTGCATACCCTCAAATCTTCAGTGTTAGTTATTCTGCTCTCATGACTCATATTTAACAGCTTTCTTAGATATTTGTTCTAAAATGTTGACTCTTTGTACAGTGTATTTATTGGGGGTCAAGCTGTTGCACCAAATGTCCACCTGTCCAGTTGTCATCTTGGAGTTGGGTCATTTCCCAGGATTGCGATCCCACCTCCTGCTCGGCAGTACCCACCCATACTATCTTCATGGTGGGGCGGCAGGGGTGGGCTGATGTTGTAGTTGCTGCCTCTGGAAGCCAGGCTGAGACTGAGGTGGTCAGATGCTGTGGCGGGCTGGTTAAAAGACCACCCTCTTTCGGTGGGACATTGGTCCTGGAGATGAGCGTGAGACGTCCTAACTATCAAGCCCTACCTCTCTCGGTTGGCAACACCTTTTAAACTTATCTGTCAAATAGTTCCTACCTACAGACGGGGGATCCCCAATGGTTTACAGCATCTGTGAATTATGTTGCCTTCAAAAACCTCCAGGAGAAATGCGGGGTGTCCAAAATATCCACTCCTGGGATTGTGTTCTGCCTGTGTCGGGACAGGATAATCTAGGCTATTGACTGAAGAATAACCTCTTGCACCGTTCCACATCCCTTGGTAAACAGTGATTTCCTACAGCAGTCAGAAACATTTTCAATTTGACCAACTTTCCACTTGTTTCCGACAGCTATTTTTGCGAATTTAAGAACTTCCCTATATACACACTCATGACTTTTTCCATCAGTATTCAATTTCTGTGGGCAGCACGGTGGCGCAGTGGTTAGCACTGGCGCCGAGGTCCCAGGTTCGATCCCGGCTCTGGGTCACTGTCCGTGTGGAGTTTGCATATTCTCCCCGCGTTTGCGTGGATTGCGCCCCCTCAACCCAGAGATGTGCAGAGTAGGTGGATTGGCCACGCTAAATTACCCCTTAATTGGAAAAAATGAATTTGGTAATCTAAATTTACTTTTTTTGAAAGTCTTCATTTTCTGCCTATTACAGACGCTGAACAGCCCTTACACACTTGGGCACTGTCTTTGGTGTCAATATTTCTCATTGCTATGATCATGATGTTTTCTGTAACATTATTCGATAACAGAGTGTGAGGGAGAATAGGACACTGGGCGAGATTCCCTGTCCTCCCCGCGGTGTTTTTCTCGGTAACGGGGGGTGGCCCGCTGTTAGCACCCGCCACCCGCTGTTAGCACCCGCTGTTGGCACCCGCTGTTAGCACCCACTGTTGGCACCCGCTGTTAGCACCCGCCACCCGCTGTTAGCACCCGCTGTTGGCACCCACTGTTAGCACCCGCTGTTGGCACCCACTGTTGGCACCAACTGTTGGCACCCACTGTTGGCACCCGCTGTTAGCACCCGCTGTTGGCACCCGCTGTTAGCACCCGCTGTTAGCACCCGCTGTTGGCACCCGCTGTTGGCACCCACTGTTAGCACCCGCTGTTGGCACCCACTGTTGGCACCCACTGTTAGCACCCGCTGTTGGCACCCACTGTTGGCACCAACTGTTGGCACCCACTGTTGGCACCCGCTGTTAGCACCCGCTGTTGGCACCCGCTGTTAGCACCCGCTGTTAGCACCCGCTGTTGGCACCCGCTGTTGGCACCCGCTGTTGGTACCCGCTGGTGTGAACAGCCACTGTTTTAAAATGGGAGACGAGTCAAGCTGGGTCTTTTTTTGGTATCAGTGAACCATTGCAAATAATGGGCACGATTTTCCCACCGTGCGGAGTCGAGCCCGACGGGTGAATCGCGGGAGAGTTCCAAAATCTCGCGCGGGTCGCCTGACTCGCGCCACCCGTCTCATTTAAATATCTGGGCACTATTCACCCGGCGCCCGGAAGTTAATGTCACGCCTCCGGGGCCTCAATCAGGCACCGTTTAGCACTAGTTTCCACATTCGGAAACCAGGCTTGATGGCACCTCGGGAGGGGAGGGGGGCTTCTCGCAGGCCATTAGAGCCCCCAGATGGCCGGGGATAGGGCAGTCTAGTTGTGTCCTGGCCCTCCCCCGGTACCTGGGCACCCTGGCAATGCCACCCTGGCAATCAATGCCAGGATGCCCAGATGGTACTGCCTGGGTGTCCAGCTGGCTGTGCCAAGGTGCTGAAGTGCCAGGTTGGCACTGCCAAGGGTCAGGGCCTGGGGGAGGGGGAGACCACGCCCATGAAAGGGGGGGGTGAGTGGGAGTTGAGGAGGCTGTAGAAATGTTGGGGGCGGTGAAAGGGGAAGGGGTGTCTGAAAGCAGGGGGTCCTGAAAGGGGCTGTAGAAATCGGGCAGCCTTTCAAAATGGTGCCCCGACCTGTGAGGAGCCGGTTCCGCTGGCGAGCTCCCCAGTGCCAGAAAGTGTGGCCTCGGCGTGGAGATACTCCCCGAGGCCCCAAAAAAACGACTAAGTGGCGTTGAATAGCGGTGTCAATCTCAGCGCTGCAGCCATTGTGAAACATCAGCCAAATGGGTGTTTTTAAAGGGGATTTTTATGTCTGATCTCTGATTTACATATTTAAAATTTTGCTGATTGTGTTGAACATAGTGAACTCTTTCCCCCCATCCCATCCAAATGTTGTGTTTCTCCAGGACTTCAATGAAGATAGGCATCGGAGGAACATGCACGATATGGGACATCAGCAGTATGGGGAGAAGAAAGGGAAAGTACTCTGCAAGTTCTTCGTCGAGGGAAGATGCTCAAAGGTGAGGCAGTACAGTTAAACGTAATGGCACCTGTACCTCCTTTCACAGCTGAGCGGTCAGTTAATTCATGTTAAACCAGAAATGATGTATGAAATTGCAGTCTATTGACCAGATTCACAATAAGCTTACAGCCAAACTCCTCGGGCAGAATTTAATGGGAAACCTCTAAGGCCGGCGAGTTCCCCACCGCTATCAAACCACACGCAGTCACTTTTTTGACCCTGGGGAGTTTCTCACTTTCTATTAGCACTGGGGAGCTGAACTCAGAGATCAGGCCATCATTTTGAAAGGGTGCCCCGATCTCTGAGTGAGCTTGTGGGTCCCCCACACTCCCCACCCATGGACAACGTCATCCCCCACACACATGGGCACTACCGCACACACCCAAAGTGGAGACTGCCTGCTTTGGGGTCCTTGTGGGGACCCACTCGTCAGGGCCCCGCCCATTACCCCCCCCCCCCCCCACCCCACCCCAACCTCCCAGAGGCCCCAAATTACCATGCACCCCTCCACCCTTCAAACCCACCCTCCTTTCATGGGCATGGCCCCGTATCAGGCCCAGTCCCTTGGCAGTGTCCCCTGGCACCTGGGCACCCTTGCACTGCCATCCTGGCAGTCCTCCTGCCAGCTTGGTAGTGCCACCTGAGCAGTGCCAGGACAGCAGTGCCAACATGCCAGCTGGGCAGTGTCAAGGTGCCTACGTTCCAGGGAGATGGCCAGGGTTGCCGATGGTTCGGCAGACCTCCCGGGTGCCGTTCCTCCTGGTCCACGTTTGTGTGGACCAATACTGAATGACATCCGACTGCATCCTCTCTGGAGGGACAGTAGATCCTGGGAGGATTGTAGATCCTGGGAAGTTGGTAGATCCAGGGAGGACGGTAGATCCTGGGAGGATGGTAGATCCGGGGAGGATGGTAGATCCTGGGAGGCCGGTAGATCCTGGGAGGCCGGTAGATCCTGCAAGGCCGGTAGATCCTGGGAGGCCGGTAGATCCTGGGAGGCCGATAGATGCTGGGAGGCCGGTAGATCCTGGGAGGCTGGTAGATGCTAGGAGGACGGTAGATCCTGGGCGGGGCTGTTTAGCACAGGGCTAAATCGCTGGCTTTGAAAGCAGACAAAGACATTCCCGTAACAGCCTCACCGAACAGGCACCAGAATGTGGCGACTAGGGGCTTTTCACAGTAACTTCATTTGAAGCCTACTTGTGACAATAAGCGATTTTCATTTCATATCATTTCAGTAGACCCTGGGAGGCCGGTAGATCCTGGGAGGATGGTAGATCCTGGGCGGCCAGTAGATCCTGGGAGGATGGTAGATCCTGGGAGGACGGTAGATCCTGGGTGGCCGGTAGATCCTGGGAGGCCGATAGATCCTGGGAGGCCGGTAGATCCTGGGAGGATGGTAGATCCTGGGAGGACGGTAGATCCTGGGTGGCGAGTAGATCCTGGGAGGATAGCAGATCCTGGGAGGACAGTAGATCCTGGGAGGCCGGTAGATTAAGGGAGGCCGGTAGATCCTGGGGGGCCGGTAGAGCCTGGGCGGCCGATAGATCCTGGGAGGCCGGTAGATCCTGGGCGGCCAGTAGATCCTGGGAGGCCGGTAGATGCTGGGAGGACGGTAGATCCTGGGCGGGGCTGTTTAGCACAGGGCTAAATCGCTGGCTTTGAAAGCAGACCAAGACATTCCCGTAACAGCCTCCCCGAACAGGCGCCAGAATGTGGCGACTAGGGGCTTTTCACAGTAACTTAATTTGATGCCGACTTGTGCCAATAAGTGATATTCATTTCATATCATTTCAGTAGATCCTGGGCGGCCAGTAGATCCTGGGCGGCCAGTAGATCCTGGGTGGCCGGTCGATCCTGGGCGGCCAGTAGATCCTGGGCGGCCGGTAGATCCTGGGAGGCCGGTAGATCCTGGGAGGCCGATAGATCCTGGGTGGCCAGTAGATCCTGGGTGGCCGGTAGATCCTGGGTGGCCGGTCGATCCTGGGCGGCCAGTAGATCCTGGGAGGCCGGTAAATCCTGGGAGGCCGGTAGATCCTGGGAGGATGGTAGATCCTGGGTGGCCAGTAGATCCTGGGTGGCCAGTAGATCCTGGGAGGATGGTAGATCCTGGGTGGCCAGTTGATCCTGGGAGGATAGCAGATCCTGGGAGGATAGCAGATCCTGGGTGGCCGGTCGATCCTGGGAGGCCGGTAGATCCTGGGTGGCCAGTAGATCCTGGGAGGCCGGTAGATCCTGGGAGGATAGCAGATCCTGGGATAACAGTAGATCCTGGGTGGCCAGTAGATCCGGGGAGGCCGGTAGATCCTGGGAGGCCGGTAGATCCTGGGAGGCCGGTAGATCCTGGGTGGCCAGTAGATCCTGGGAGGATAGCAGATCCTGGGAGGACAGCAGATCCTGGGTGGCCAGTAGATCCTGGGAGGCCGGTAGATCCTGGGAGGCCGGTAGATCCTGGGAGGCCAGAGGATCCTGGGAGGCCGGTAGATCCTGGGAGGCCGGTAGATCCTGGGAGGCCGGTAGATCCTGGGAGGACGGTAGATCCTGGGAGGACGGTAGATCCTGGGAGGCCAGTGGATCATAAGACCATAAGACCATAAAACATAGGAGTGGAAGTAAGGCCATTCGGCCCATCAAGTCCACTCCACCATTCAATCATGGCTGATTTCAACTCCATTTACCTCTCCATAGCCCTTAATTCCTTGAGAAATCAATAATTTATCAACTTCTGTCTTAAAGACACTCAACGTCCCGGCCTCCACCGCCCTCTGTGGCAATGAATTCCACAGACCCACCACTCTCTGGCTGAAGAAATTTCTCCTCATCTCTGTTCTAAAGTGACTCCCTTTTATTCTAAGGCTGTGCCCCCGGGTCCTAGTCTCCCCTGCTAATGGAAACAACTTCCCTACATCCACCCTATCTAAGCCATTCATTATCTTGTAAGTTTCTATTAGATCTCCCCTCAACCTCCTAATCCCAGGATCCTCAGACGTTCATCGTATGTTAGGCCTACCATTCCTGGGATCATCCGTGTGAGTCTCCCCTGGACCCGCTCCAGTGCCAGTATGTCCTTCCTGAGGTGTGGGGCCCAAAATTGCTCACAGTATTCTAAATGGGGCCTAACTAATGCTTTATAAAGCTTCAGAAGTACATCCCTGCTTTTATATTCCAAGCCTTTTGAGATGAATGACAACATTGCATTTGCTTTTTAATTACGGACTCAACCTGCAAGTTTACCTTTAGAGAATCCTGGACTAGGACTCCCAAGTCCCTTTGCACTTCAGCATTATGAATTTTGTCACCGTTTAGAAAATAGTCCATGCCTCTATTCTTTTTTCCAAAGTGCAAAACCTCGCACTTGCCCACATTGAATTTCATCAGCCATTTCTTGGACCACTCTCCTAAACTGTCTAAATCTTTCTGCAGCCTCCCCACCTCCTCCATACTACCTGCCCCTCCACCTATCTTTGTATCATCGGCAAACTTAGCCAGAATGCCCCCAGTCCCGTCATCTAGATCGTTAATATATAAAGAGAACAGCTGTGGCCCCAACACTGAACCCTGCGGGACACCACTCGTCACCGGTTGCCATTCTGAAAAGGAACCTTTTATCCCAACTCTCTGCCTGCTGCCTGACAGCCAATCGTCAATCCATGTTCGTACCTTGCCTCGAATACCATGGGCCCTTATTTTACTCAGCAGTCTCCCGTGAGGCACCTTATCAAAGGCCTTTTGGAAGTCAAGATAGATAACATCCATTGGCTCTCCTTGGTCTAACCTATTTGTTATCTCTTCAAAGAACTCTAACAGGTTTGTCAGGCACGACCTCCCCTTACTAAATCCATGCTGACTTGTCCTAATCCGACCCTGCACTTCCAAGAATTTAGAAATCTCATCCTTAACAATGGATTCTGGAATCTTGCCAACAACCGAGGTTAGGCTAATTGGCCTATAATTTTCCATCTTTTTCCTTGTTCCCATCTTGAACAGGGGGGTTACAACAGCGATTTTCCAATCCTCTGGGACTTCCCCTGACTCCAGTGACTTTTGAAAGATCATAACTAACGCCTCCACTATTTCTTCAGCTACCTCTTAGAACTCTAGGATGTAGCCCATCTGGGCCCGGGGATTTATCAATTTTTAGACCTCTTAGTTTCTCTAACACTTTCTCCTTTGTGATGGCTACCATATTCAACTCTGCCCCCTGACTCTCCGGAATTGTTGGGAATCCTGGGAGGCCGGTAGATCCTGGGAGGCCGGTAGATCCTGGGAGGACGGTAGATCCTGGGAGGATGGTAGATCCTGGGAGGCCCGTAGATCCTGGTAGGACGGTAGATCCTGGGAGGCCGGTAGATCCTGGGAGGCCGGTAGATCCTGGGAGGATGGTAGATCCTGGTAGGACGGTAGATCCTGGGAGGCCGGTAGATCCTGGGAGGCCGGTAGATCCTGGGAGGCCGGTAGATCCTGGGAGGCCAGTAGATCCTGGGGGGACGGTAGATCCTGGGAGGCCGGTAGAACCTGGGGGGACGGTAGGTCCTGGGAGGCCGATAGAACCTGGGAGGCCAGTAGAACCTGGGGGGACGGTAGATCCTGGGAGGCCGGTAGATCCTGGGAGGCCGGTAGATCCTGGGAGGCCGGTAGATCCTGGGAGGCCAGTAGATCCTGGGGGGACGGTAGATCCTGGGAGGATGGTAGATCCTGGGAGGCCGGTAGATCCTGGTAGGACGGTAGATCCTGGGAGGATGGTAGATCCTGGGAGGCCGGTAGATCCTGGTTGGACGGTAGATCCTGGGAGGCCGGTAGATCCTGGGAGGCCGGTAGACCCTGGGAGGCCAGTAGATCCTGGGAGGCCGGTAGATCCTGGGAGGCCGGTAGATCCTGGGAGGCCAGTAGATCCTGGGGGGACGGTAGATCCTGGGAGGATGGTAGATCCTGGGAGGCCGGTAGATCCTGGTAGGACGGTAGATCCTGGGAGGATGGTAGATCCTGGGAGGCCGGTAGATCCTGGTTGGACGGTAGATCCTGGGAGGCCGGTAGATCCTGGGAGGCCAGTAGAACCTGGGGGGACGGTAGATCCTGGGAGGCCGGTAGATCCTGGGAGGCCGGTAGATCCTGGGAGGCCGGTAGATCCTGGGTGGCCAGTAGATCCTGGGGGGACGGTAGATCCTGGGAGGATGGTAGATCCTGGGAGGCCGGTAGATCCTGGTAGGACGGTAGATCCTGGGAGGCCGGTAGATCCTGGGAGGCCGGTAGATCCTGGGAGGCCGGTAGATCCCGGGTAAATGTGCCGAGGTGTAAACCCTACTTTGGCACACGCCGTTTGATCACACCCATCTTGGGCATGGTTCCGTTTCTGACGCCTCACGGGACCTGGGTAGATCCCGCTTGGCGTGAAGACTACCGGGAAGCCCGCGAGAGGCCTCTCCCGGCATCTACCAGTGCGTTCCGCTCGAGCGAGAGCGCAATGCGACCGATAGTTCGCACCCCTCATCTGTGTTCAGCGCTTGCAATAATGATTAGGAATTAAAACGCTATCTGAATATCCCCTCCATTCCCCGATACAGGTACAAATTATAACATCAGTGCCTCTGTCCATAATTGACTCAACACAGACTCGAAATGAACACATCAGCATATATTAACAAAGTTCACAGCAGGTGTGTCTGAATTCCACCGTTTTGAAATTCACTTGCACTCCCAAGTTTCCAATTTTAATTTATAACAGTGGGCATTCTTGTGCTTGTGTGCGGTGCAGGAATTTATGTTGTTAATATAATAGATTTGGGACTTCCACATCACTGAGCCTGAAACAGGACTGCCAGCCACAGGCGTGGACAGGGCACAGATCACTCAAGTGTATGTACAAATTTCATTTGCAAAATCTGTACAATAAATGCCCCGGTTTAATTGCTCGGAGTACTGAGCAACTACTCCCAAAACTTAATGTCTGGTTCGCACTCAAGGTGTGATAGCCTACAGAAACCTTTGCCAATACTTCAGGAACAGAGGCAAAGAAACAATCTCGCTGAATTGTGCACTAAACGATGAGATTTATTTGTACTGTGTTCTTCCTTCAGTTACGGATTCTTGAACCTGATGTAAAGATAGAAAATGGCAGTACTTGATTTTGGTTCTTATTTTAAGTTGCTTGCATCCTGCTGTGTTTCCTGTTGTAACCAAGTGGTTTAGGGCATTTGCTCATCAATCCCCATTAGTAGATGGATGGTCCACTGCTATCCAATACATCTGGTCCTCTTAACTTCCTCCTCTCTCCCCCCCCCCCCCCCCCCCCCCCCCCCACACACACTTTTCCCCTGTACGCCAGGTAGAGCTCAGTCCGAGAACAGTACTGAAATTATTCACACTCACCCATAATGTCCAAGTGCTGTTGGAACATTTCTATGGTTTCCCAGTGGTCTATCACTATGCATATTGGGCAGAGCTGTAGTTCTATTCGTGAACCTGATCCATCTGCATTGTCTACATTACTGAAGGTGTGAGTGGCACGGTAGCACAGTGGTTAGCATTGTTGCTTCACAGCACCAGGGTCCCGGGTTCGACCCCCGCTAGCTTAGTGCTAGCAAAATGCAAATCTTGTTCTTTTTTCCATCATTCAAATATTGACGTCAACCTCGTGGCTCTCCGCTGCACTTTGAATATCCCTCCACTGTCCGTGTGGAGTGTGCACATTCTCCCCGTGTCTGCATTGGCTCACCCCACAACCCAAAAAGATGTGCAGGGTAGGTGGGTTGGCCACGCTAAATTGCCCCTTAATTGGAATTGGGTAATTTATTTTTTAAATCTGGAATTGGAAGCTCGTCTCAGTAACAGTGACCGTGAAACTATCACAGAGTGTCGTTAAAGCCCACTTGGTTAATTCATGTCAGGGAGGAAATCTGCCGCTCTTACCCGGCCTGGCCTACACGTGACTCCAGACCAACAGCAATGCCCTCTGAAACGGCCTAGCAAACCACTCGGTGGTGCGAAGCCTTCAGGGAAAGTCTGTGAGGAGTCTGCACGTTCTCCCCGTGTCTGCGTGGTTTTCCTCCGGGTGCTCCGGTTTCCTCCCACAGTCCCAAAAGACGTACTGTTAGGTGAATTGGACATTCTGAATTCTCCCTCTGTGTACCCGAACAGGCGCCGGAACATGGTGACTTGGGGATTTTCACAGTAACTTCATTGCAGTGTTAATGTAAACCTACTTGTGACAATAAAGATTATTAATTTAAAAAGATTCCGAAGTATATAGAAATGAGTACCTCCTTTATCTGACCTGACAAGACTCTTGGCTTTTATATCTGACGTCAGCCAATGGCGTTTATCCTGATAATGCTTTGCCACATTTGTTTGTTTGCGCATGTTTTGTTCAAGTGGGAACGGTGAGAAAATGTTAACCGTCGTTTTGTTTTTCTCCTTCCGACAGGGAGACCAGTGCAATTTCAGCCACGATTTAGGACCACCCAGAAAGCGAGAGCTCTGCAGATTTTACTACAATGGATTCTGTGCGAAAGCAGAAAATTGTCTGTACATGCACAATATCCTTTCCTTGTGTTAGTTTTAATGGTAGTTCAGAGTGCCACACACCTGATCCACCGGCTATACAAATAATATTTTGGCAAAGCTTACGTTCTTGACTGCAGAATATGTCATCGAGGAGCAGAACTTTGCACACTTTTATTTCAGAATTCCAGCACTTTTGTTTTCTTCTCCACTTTCTCAAAAACTGGTTGCCGACAATTAAAATTCCGCATGCAAAGTGACCATTGCGATTTTTACTTTCAGCTACTGGTTTATGAAAAGATTACTGAGTTTTAACACTTGTGTGAACCATGTAGACATTGTGGTAATTGGGAGGGAGTACAGGAAAATTGTTTATTTTGGGAGTTTACATTTTAAATCATAAAGGTTAAGTTGAAATTTTAATTTTATAAATAGTCGCAATTGTATTTCATATACGTCCTGTAAGTGTAACTCCTAATTCTTGTTAACTTTTTTGTCACGCCTTTCAGCCATACTTCAGTCATGCCAATCCTAGCTATATTTAGTATACTTCAACTATGAGTCCCTCGGGCTTGTTTTAATATGTGCCCCTCTAAGCTTCATCTCACTCCACAAACATTCACTCCCTCTACCATTGGCGAACAGCGGCAGCCGTGTGGACCATCTACAAGATGCACTGCAGGGTCTTACAATGATTCATTAGGCAGCACTTTCCAAATTCAGGACCACTATCATCTAGAAAGACAGGGTCAGCAGCAGACACACGAGAACACCGCCAAATGGACGTTTCCCTCCAAGTCACTCACCATCCTGACTTGGAACTGTCGCCGCTCCTTCATTGTGGCTGGGTCAAAATCCTAGAACTCGCTCCCTAACAGCACAGCGGTTCAAGAAGGCAGCTTACCACCACCTTCTCAAAGGCAATTAAAGCTGTTTTGGCCAGCGAAGCCCGCATCCCATAAATGAATTTTTAAAAAAAATTGCCTCCCCATTTTCCCTTTGTACTGAAGTCTTTTAAAACTCTGAAACTTGGTGTTAGAATCATAGAATTTACAGTGCAGAAGGAGGCCATTTGCCCATCGAGTCTGCGCCGGCTCTTGGAAAGAGCACCCTACCCAAGGTCCACACCTCCACCCTATCCCCATAACCCAGTAACCCCACTCAACACTAAAGGCAATTTTGGACACTAAGGGCAATTGATCACGGCTAATCCACCTAACCCGCACATCTTTGGACTGTGGGAGGAAACCGGAGCATCCGGAGGAAACCCACGCAGACACGGGGAGGACGTGCAGACTCCGCACAGACTGACCCAAGCCGGGAATCGAACCTGGGACCCTGGAGCTGTGAAGCAATTGTGCTAACCACTGTGCTACCGTGCTGCCCTAGCTATTCAGCTTAGGTTCATTAGTTAGCTATTCAGTATTACTCAATTGACTTGATCTTTTCTTATGCTAGTTTCAGGCCGAGTGCCCTTGGCTGTTCAGCTCCAAACCGTATTGCAGTGATGCGGAGAGACAATACAGCATCCGAGTAAGGTCTAGATCTGACTCCCAGAGTCGCATGCTGTGAAATCACCATGGATTGGTCACCTGAGATGGCTCAGGTTTAGCACCACATGGGGCATGTCTCACCTGAGCTGCCAAATCAAGTTTGAAATGTTCTCAAACGTCCTTGAACTTTCTGCATACTCCATAAACTTGAGTGGAATTATTTTGTCTAGTTCTGAGAATACGCATGCTCCTCTCCAAATGTTTAGAGTTTACCATCCGTGGGTAGGTACGAATATATGAACAAAACTCCCCCTTGACTGCCACAGTTAAATTTAGAGATGGGCCTTATAATTCAGGCTGTGTCGCTGCAGAATAAACAGAATTAGTTCCTCAGCAAGGGGGGAAAAGACAGTTAGTTGGCCTGTGCATTATGTATTGATCCTTTGAGAAACTGCAAAAGTAATTGGTTGAGCTTTAATCGTGAGAGAAGTCTGTACCGCTTTCAGGAAAATCTATTGTCCTTAATATGCCTCACATGAATTTCCTTGTAAGTTCTTTCATACAACTGGAAATTGTTACCAGGGCGACGAGTGCAAATTCTCCCACAGACATCTCACCGAAGAAACCAGTGAGCTGCTGGACAAGGTAAAGCAAACGTTAGATTCCTTTCCCGGTTTCTCCCCTCTCGTCAGCGGTAACTTGGACTGGGGCGTGGCTGCACGATGGTGGAGGTCCTTCGGTCCCTTGCTTTAAGTGGTCACTTTCATCAGTTGTGATTCTATACCTTGCCTACAGATTATTCTTATCAAGGGGCAGGAAGGAGTACAGCTAGGGGCGGCACGGTGGCACAGTGGTTAGCATTGCTGCCTCACGGCGCCGAGGTCCCAGGTTCGATCTCGGCTCTGGGTCACTGTCCGTGTGAAGTTTGCACATTCTCCCCGTGTTTGCGTGGGTTTCGCCCCCACAACCCAAAGATGTGCAGGGTAGGTGGATTGGCCACGCTAAATTGCCCCTTAATTGGAAAAATGAATTGGGTACTCTAAATTTATTTTAAATAAAGGAGGGAGAACAACGAAGTGCAATCATGCTCTTGCTCAATATTCAGCAGAGGGGTAATGATGAGAGCAGGAATCCTGGCTCATTTGTGGCATCATTGCATCTTCCTAGATCAGCCCACAGCACAAACCCACGATTGAAGCAGGGAAATGCCTAATCTGCATTAATTGTTGTGAAAGGGTGCAGTGCATTTTTCCCCTCTATCTTTTTGGAAATAGCTCATTTTTAACCGTTCATTTCAGTTAGTGCACTATGACTTTCATACACTGTCAACTGAGACATGCTTCCTGCTGCAAGGAAATCGCTTGACTTAGAAACAGTTTACATTGGAGCCATTCTAGTCATAGTGACGTTGGGGTTTGATATGCTGTTTTATCTGCCCTACGTGCATTTCGGATTGACTTTGCTCATAGAGTCATATACGTTTACAACATGGAAACAGGCCCTTCGGCCCAGCTTGTCCTTGCCGCCCAGTTCCTGTCACTAAGTTAGTCCCACTTGCCCGCATTTGGCCCATATCCCTCTATACCCACCCTGCCCATGTAACTATCTAACTGTTTTTTAAAGGAAAAAATTGTACCCGCCTCTATCACTGCCTCAGGCAGCTCGTTCCAGACGCTCACTGCCCTCTGTGTGAAGAAATTTCCCCTCTGGTCTCCTTTGTATCTCTCTCCTTTCACCTTTAACCTATGCCCTCTAGTTCTAGACTTCTCTACATTTGGGAAAAGATGTTGACTATCTACCTTATTGATGCTCCTCATTATTTTATAGACCTCTGTAAGATCACCCCTAAGCCTCCTACGCTCCAGGGAAAAAGTCCCAGCCTATCCAGCCTCTCCTTATAACTCAGACCATCAAGTCCTGGTAGCATCCTCGTAAATCTCTTCCGCACTCTTTCTAGTTTAACAATATCCTTCCTATAATAGGGTGACCAGAACTGAACACAGTATTCCATGTGTGGTCTTACCAAAGTTTTGTACAACTTCAACAAGACGTCCCAACTCCTGTATTCAATATTCTGACCAATAAAACCTAGCATGCTGAATGCCTTCTTCACCACACTGTCCACCTGCGACTCCACCTTCAAGGAGCTATGAGCCTGTACCCCTAGATCTCTTTGTTCTGTAACTCTCACGTGCGGTTTTGAGAATTTAATTTCATGCGACCAGACTACAGCCAGAAAAATAATGATGGATTCTGATGCCTTTGGAGAATCCGCTTCTCGAAGTGGTCCTCCTCTCCTCCAGAGGCCACTGCAATTTTCCAGCCCTGGCAACATCCTCGGAAATCTCCTCCCTACCCCGTCTAAGGCAATTGCATCCTTTCTGCAAGGTGGTGACCAGAACAACACACCCTACTCAAGTTGTGGCCTAACTAATCTTTTATATTGTTCCAGCATAACTTTTCTGCTCTTAAATGCTATGCCTCGGATATCATAGGAAAGTTTTCCATAGGAAAGCCTTCCTAACCTCCTTATCAGCCTGTCCTGCTACCTTCAGGGATCTGTGCACATTCTATCCAAGGCCTCTCACTTCATTACACGTCCCAATATCCTCCCATTTATTGTGCATTCCTTTGCTTTGTTTGACTTCCCCAAAGGAATTAGGTTAAATTGCATTTGCCACTTCTCCGCCCACCTGACTAGTCCATTGATATCCTCCTGCAGTCGAGATCAATCCTCCTTGCTATCTACTGCACAACTAATCTTTGTGTTATCTGCAAACTTCTTGATCATTCCCCCGCCCCCCCACATTTATGGCCAAATCGTTGATATGTACCACAAAATACAGGAGATCTAACACTGAGCCCTGCGGAACCCCACTGGAAACAACCTTCCAGTCACAAAAAACACTGGCTAACAATTGCCCTTTGTTTCCTGCCACTGGGCTAATTTTGTATGCAGCTTGTTACACTCCCCTGTGGTATGCCGTGTAGGATCTTGTCAAAAGCCTTGCTAAAATCCACACAGACTGCTTCAAGTACACTAGTCTCATCAATCTGAATTTTGACTCTACAGCGCTCTCAAGGAAACTCGAATTCCACATGATTCAGTTCCAGGGGGAGAACATAGTCTCCCAAACAGAGAATCCAGCCCAATGTTTTGAATTTCAAAGGGTGTCCGGGGGTTTGAAGCCTTTTCAAGTGTTGTGGACTTTCCAAGAAACCTCTGAAGCCCCGCTTGGCCAACTTCGCACCAAGGGGGGGGGGGGGGAAATCAGGCTTCCAGCCCGTTAATTGCATGTATTAGTATGCTAAACATTAATTTGCATTTCCCACCATCGTGGGTAGTGCGCTACGGCCAGCCAGCGGCGGGGTAGTGGAGAATAGCAACGGGCCTGGCTCCCGGCGGCAGTCCCGTTTTTCAGTCAATGCTCCATTCTCCACCCGATCAGGATTCCCGATTTCAGTGGCAGGGTGTGGAGAAACACGGCCATTATTCCCCCATCACTGAGGCTAGGCTGACAGGCCTATAGTTGTCAGTTTCTGCCCTTCCTTTTTTGAACAGGAGTGTAACTTGTGCAATCCTGGAGTCCTCGGCTACCAACTCCATATCTAGGGAAGACTGGAAGATTTACGGCAGAGAGTCTGCAATCTCCACCTTACTTTCCTCAGTTTCCAAAAGTACATCCCATCCGGACCAGGTGACTTTTCAGGTGACTGGAGGCTGTGAGTGCAACTTTTATCCTATCCAACATTCCTACTGCCCCTTCCTGTACTGCAATACTGGCAGCAGCATCATCAATAGTTGTAGAGAAATGGAAATCACTTTTTGGTACCTCAACCATGATCACCTTTCTGGTCCCTAACTGGTATGCCGTGTACCCTTCCTCCAATTACCCTTTTACTCAGACAAGACTTTTAAAACCAGCTTTGTGCTGGTGAACTTGCAGTCGTTACAGTGTACGATCACCGTTAGACTTTTAATTCCAGACATTTGATTGAATTCAAATTTCACCATCTGCCATGGTGGGATTCGAGCCCAGGTCCCCAGGGTATCAGCCTGGCCCTCTGGATTACTAGCCCAGTGACAATACCACTACACCATTGCACCCTTTACGAATAGCAGTGTAGAGGACAGACGCAAGTCATCACACTTTAGGAAGGGTGTCAAGGTTTTGAAGAACATGCAGCAGAGATTTTACCTGAATGCACGAGGGGTGAGGGGAGTTCAGTTATGTGGAGGGGCTGGAAAAGCTCGGGAGGCGGGGGGGGGGGAGGGAGGGGGGGGGGGTTGTCCTACTTAGAGCTGAGAAGGTTACGTGGAGATTTGATAAAGGTGACTAACACCATGAACGGTTTTGATAGGGTAAATAAAGAGTGACTGCTTCCAGTGGCAGAAGAGTTGGTAATTAGAGGACACAGATTGCAAGCGATGGGCAAAGGAACCAGGGGCAATAAGAATGAATGTTTTTTTTACACAGCGCACTGTTGTGATCTGGAATGTACCCCCTGAAAGGGCGATAGGAGGGTGATTTAATTGTAACTTTCAAAAGGGAATTGAAATACGTGAAATTGCAGAGCAATAAAGAAGGACCAGGGAAGTAGGGCACATTGAAAGGCCCTGTCAAAGAACCAGAACAGGCATTGGCCGGTTGCCCTCTGTGCTCTGTCATTGTATGAAGCGATCATTAAATTGGTGATTTTTCATCTTTTCAATCAGATGCTAGCCAGCGAGGCAGAAGCTGGTGCAGAGGACGAGAAGGAAGTAGAAGAGCTAAAGAAACAAGGGATCACCCCCTTACCGAAGCCGCCACCTGGAGTTGGGTTATTGCCCACGCCGCCACGACCTCCAATGCCGCCTCCTTCGAATATTCCCAATGCTCCCCGGCCTCCCATGATGGGGCCGCCTCCGCCACCTGGCCCCCCGCCACCTGGCCCCCCGCCAATGGGTCCTCCGCCCCCATGCCCTCCACCGCCTGGACTGCCATGCATACCAGGTCAAAACAAGATCCCCTCACTCTTTGAGATTGTTGTTCAACCCACTCCACATCTGGCAAATAAAATGGGAATGAGGTAAGAAGCATTGTGTGCCCGACTCTGAAAGTTAGACACAAGCCTATTAAATTAGACATGTGTCAACAGTTATAACTCTGCTATTTTGTTTTTAAAATGTTTTTTTTAAACAAATGGTGTAGGGGCTGGTTTAGCACAGTGGGCTAAACAGCTGGCTTGTAATGCAGAACAAGGCCAGCAGCGCGGGTTCAATTCCCGTACCGGCCTCCCCGAACAGGGACTAGGGACTAGGGACTTTTCACAGTAACTTCATTGAAGCCTACTTGTGACAATAAGCGATTATTATTATTATTATTATATTATTAAAGTATAGGATATGAGATTGTGCCAAACGTCCGGCTGGGGGCCAGTAACCTTTTGGTTAAAGTAGACAAAAGTTTCAAATCCCGGTTACCCAATAGGAGAATAAAGCTGGAAGACTCTGTGGTTTTAAACAAACAAAATAAACTTTACTTTGCAAAGTCCGAAAGTAAAACAACCTGCAATTTCTATCTTATACTCGTTCAAAATTAGCTTGAGGGAAATATGAATTAACAGGCAAACTGTGGGTGAACCCCTACAATCCAAAGATGTGCAGAGTAGGTGGATTGGCCACGCTAAATTGTCCGTTGATTGGAAAAAAATAATTGGGTATTCTAAATTTTAAATGGTAGATGGAGCCACAACGGACTCCACAAATTTCTCAGCAATCCATCCAGATGTCAGTGATTATTGTGAGTCACAATATCTCGTTAAAACTGTCTCCCTCACAATGGATTTCAACTCTACTTACAAAGATTTATGATGTGGAGATGCCGGCATTGGACTGGGGTGAGCACAGTAAGAAGTCTAACAACACCAGGTTAAAGTCCAACAGGTTTATTTCGAATCACTAGCTTTCGGAGCACTGCTTCTGAGGTAAATTCACCTGAGGAAGGAGCAGTGTTCCGAAAGCTAGTGATTCGAAACAAACCTGTTGGACTTAGCCTGGTGTTGTAAGACTTCTTACGGTACAAAGATTTAGCTTCTGAATTCCCTCAAAAACAACTCAGATTGGACTGATTCAGCGACTTCTCATCTGCCAACTCTTTTTGTAGATGTTACCAAGCTGGCATTGTCCTTTGGTTTCTCTGAACTCCAGTCACCTGGCTGCACCGAGCTATGAGTGGTTCCCCGGGGCTTCTTCTGAGCCCGAATCCTCTCCAGCACAGAACTAGCGACCTTCCATCATCTTTTCAGCTCCCCAGCACTCAGGATCCCTAACTGCACTGAATGGCTGTCGGGGCTGCTGTGTGAGCTGCAAACCACACGAGGTCCAAACTGCTACTAACCCCCTTATCCAATAAACACACGGACAAATTTAAACCAGAGAAACTTCTTAAGCTCTACACATTTCCATGATGAGATAACCTTTCAGGTTTCACTGAACACTTTTAAACAAATTTAGCTCTAACTCCCAAAGCAATGCATCTCTCTGGACTGCACTTCTTTCCAAGCGATGGAGCCATCACATCTCCAGTTCTCCAGCCAAGTAAGCCACCTGCTGTTTTATGGCTCGATGTCTTCTATTCTGACTTTATTAAGTATAACCTGCTGAACTGGAATTTTCTTTTAGATGTTCTGGCAATCTCTAAAGCCCAGCATTTTAGCTACCTTAACCTTCACAGCAACAACCTTCCCAGAACTAGGTGTACCTCTAAAATATTAACATGATTTAGTTATTGGTCCCATAACGACTCACCAGTAGGCCTAATCCTAGGGGTTACCATTGGCCAGTAACTAAACTGGACCAGCCCTATAAATACTGTGGCTACAAGCACAGGTCAGTGGCTGGGATTCCTGTGACGAGTAACTCACCTCCTGACTCCCCAAAGCCTGTCCACCATCTACAAGGCACAAGTCAGGAGTGTAATGGAATACTCTCCACTTGCCTGGATGAGTGCAGCTCCCACAACACTCAAGCTTCCACAAAGTTTCAATCCCTCCACCACCGACACACAGTGACAGCCGTGTGTATCATCTAAAGGTTGTACAGTAGGAACTCACGAAGGTTCCTTAGGCAGCACCTTCCAAACCAATGACCTCTACCCGCTAGAAGGACAAGAGCAGCAGATACCTGGGAACCCCACCACCTGGAGGTTACCCTCCAAGTCACTCACCCTGACTTGGAAATATATCGGCCGTTCCTTCAGTGTCGCTGGGGCAACATCCTGGAACTCCCTCCCTAACAGCACAGTGGGTGTACCTACACCTCAGGGGCTGCAGCGGTTCAAGAAGGCAGCTCACCACCACCTTCTGAAGGGCAACTAGGGATGGGCAATAAATGCTGGCCTAACCAACGACACCCACATCCCGTAAATGAATTTAAAAAACAAAGGAGCTGCACGTTTATTGAGTCCCAGTGGGATTTTCACCATATTATCCTTTCTTATGTTTACCAGGATTACAAAGTGAATAGGCTGTTTGTAAACAGCAATTTCTCAAACAACTTCAATTTTACAGTACATTGTGATAGTTTATATACTGGTTTGCAAAGTCGTGATTGCATTCATGATGTACTTAGATCCTTGGTTGTATATTATCGTTTTGGCTTAAAAACAAAATTTTGGAGCCATCCCAATAGCAAATATCTTGTACAAAACTCGGCTGAATGTGACTTCATTACATTTTGGTCCATCGATGGCCAGTTGTTTCCACCCATGAGTCATCCTTTACCCCCCTGTTTTACGGTTGGAGTCATGTCCAAGCACTTGCAAATATAACCTAGCTGATGGTCCAATGCACTTTTGATGGGATGATGCATTGTTAGAGACGTCGGGCGCGATCTACCCGAATGGGGATGGAGTCTTGTAGCACGAGATTAGCTGGTTGTTTTCCGGCGCTCCGCACACTGAGCACCCCGCTCTCTAACACCCATCTGGGTAGGCCGGGAGCCTCAGCGGGGAGCTCCCCGACAAGACTGTATTTAGCCCCGCTCTCATTTTAAAACGCCGTCCCAAACACAAGCCCCAATGTGACTCCTGAACCCCCCCAAGATCCAACGCACTATAAGGGAGTCCCCCTCCCCCCCGCACACAACCCCCAGCCACACAAAAAATGCCAGCGTGGCACCTTGGCAGTACCAGCCTGGCACCCAGGTGGCATTGCCAGGATGATGGTGCCAGGATGCCCAGGTGGCACCAGCAGGTGCCCCCAGAGGGAATGCCCCTGGGGGCCTCCAATCCCCTGGGAGACCCCCACGAGTGCCGTTCCCTTTGGTCCCCATTTGTGGAGACCAGCACTGAATGTAGCTCACCCGAGGTCTCCAAGGTGAGGGAGGTAGATCCCAACGCCTCGGTTAGATCTTGGAAATGTATATTAGAGTGAGACCAGCCGTCCCACACTAATATGCAGACTTCCAGAAAGTGATCCCACCCACGATGGGCGGGAGTCACATCGCGTTAGATCTCGCAAGGCGTGCTGCGCCGCGCTGCTTTTCGGTAGATCCCGGCCGTCATCTTCTTTACTAAATGCGCAAAGCTGTATGGAGTTGACATTGTGGGAAATCAAGTCAAATGAATGAAAGGACTTTCTTCAGCCAAACCTCTCTTGAAGTGGATGTTTCTAAAGTCATGAAAGAGAAGATTTGTTGTAAATATTTGTTGTTGTAGTATGTTTTCTTTTTGTGATCTGCCATTTCAGCCCTTTTGCCTCTGTTCAGCTGTGACAACTAGGAAGCCACCTTCAGAGAAAGTTGAAACAGCGAGCATCCGTTGTGGCTTTAGATATAGACTGAAGTGAACTCACAGAATCCTATGAAACGAAGGCAATGTTTACCGTAATGTTTGGTTTTATGCAGAAAGAATGCAATTGTCCTCGAAGGATACGGTTGTGAAAGAGTCGTTTGCAAATTAAACATGAGTTTGGGAATATTATTGACTAATTTTTTTTCTTTCCACGTAGGCCTCGGTTCCCACCACCGCCCCCTGGGTTCCCAGGGCCTCCGGGACCTCCTGGGCCGCCGGGACCACCCATGGGTCCAGGACCTCCTCCAGGTATGGGACCAGGACCAAGTCCCATGCCTGGCCCAATGCCTGGATCCATGCCAGGCCCTGGCCCGGAGGAGATGCCGCTAGGCCCTGGACCGCCAGTCGGACCAGGCCCTCCAATGCCGCCATTCTTGCAAGGAGATCCAAGAATGATGCCTCCTATTCCTCCGGAACCCAATTTCTATGATAACTACTACCAACCGCAGGGAATGCCGATTGAACTTGGTCGGGATGGAGATACAGGTACAAAGAACAAAGAACAAAGAAATGTACAGCACAGGAACAGGCCCTTCGGCCCTCCAAGCCCGCGCCGACCATACTGCCCGACTAAACTACAATCTTCTACACTTCCTGGGTCCGTATCCTTCTATTCCCATCCTATTCATATATTTGTCAAGATGCCCCTTAAATGTCCCTATCGTCCCTGCTTCCACTACCTCCTCCGGTAGCGAGTTCCAGGCACCCACTACCCTCTGCGTAAAAAACTTGCCTCGTACATCTACTCTAAACCTTGCCCCTCTCACCTTAAACCTATGCCCCCTAGTAATTGACCCCTCTACCCTGGGGAAAAGCCTCTGACTATCCACTCTGTCTATGCCCCTCATAATTTTGTAGACCTCTATCAGGTCGCCCCTCAACCTCCTTCGTTCCAGAGAGAACAAACCGAGTTTATTCAATCGCTCCTCATAGCTTATGCCCTCCATACCAGGCAACATTCTGGTAAATCTCTTCTGCACCCTCTCTAAAGCCTCCACATCCTTCTGGTAGTGTGGCGACCAGAATTGAACACTATACTCCAAGTGTGGCCTAACTAAGGTTCTATACAGCTGCAACATGACTTGCCAATTCTTATACTCAATGCCCCGTCCAATGAAGGCAAGCATGCCGTATGCCTTCTTGACTACCTTCTCCACCTGTGTTGCCCCTTTCAATGATCTGTGGACCTGTACTCCTAGATCTCTTTGACTTTCAATACTCTTGAGGGTTCTACCATTCACTGTATATTCCCTACCTGCATTAGCCCTTCCAAAATGCATTACCTCACATTTGTCCGGTAGGATGAACCTTTCCAGTCCAGGACAGAGATGAATTTTAGCAGATGTGCGTTTATTTTGCACTAAAATAAATGATCTCGGCTGGGATTTTCCAACAGTTTTCGCTGGCGGAATCTTCACGTTGCACCGCCGGTGAATCCCGCTGCGGGTTTCCCAGTGGCCGGGGTGCATAAAAAGGGGCAGCTCCCTCCACCGCAAAACACACCGCAGCGGGTGTGGAGATCCGCCCTTTACGTGTCTTTCGCATTTTACTCGATTAAAAATACTTTGACAAAGAGTCATCCAGACTCGAAACGTGAGCTCCCTTCTCTCTCCACAGAGGCTGTCAGACCTGCTGAGATTGTCCGGTATTTTCTATTTTTGTTTCAAGATTCCAGCGCCCACAGTAATTTGCTTTTATCTGACCTTTCTCTTCCTCCTTCGCAGTCAATTCATATTTCAGCTAAGGCAACGAGTTGGAGCATCAACATACACTGTTTAGAGCATTGGAGATGTAGGATTCCACTCGCATTCTTTAAAAAAAAATTTAGAGGACCCAATTCTCATTTTTTTTCCAATTAAGGGTCAATTTAGCGTGGTCAATCCACCTACCCTGCACATCTTTGGGTTGTGTGGGGGGGTGAGACCCACGCAGACACGGGGAAGCAAACTCCACACGGACAGTGACCCGGTGGTGGGATCGAACCCGGGTCCTCAGCGCCGTGAGGCAGCAGCGCTAACCACTGCGCCACCGTGCTGCCCTTTCCATTCCATTCTTAACCTCTGACCTCTTCCTGCCATTGTCTCTTTGGGAAGAAATTATTGGAGGGAGAGTTGCCACAAAATCTTGTGTGGCTCCAGCATATAGTCAAAAGAGCACTTTTGGCTCAGTTCTAAGAGCAACAGGTTCATTAATGTGGCCGGTGTGTAGTCTAAAGAGACAATGGAGACATAGATAGGATGCAGAGCTGGGCTGAGAAGTGGCAGATGGAGTTTAACCCTGAAAAGTGTGAGGTTGTCTATTTTGGAAGGACAAATATGAATGCGGATTACAGGGTTAACGGTAGGGCTCTTGGCAATGTGGAGGAGCAGAGAGATCTTGGGGTCTATGTTCATTGATCTTTGAAAGTTGCCACTCAAGTGGATAGAGCTGTGAAGAAGGCCTATGGTCTGCTAGTGTTCATTAGCAGAGGGATTGAATTTAAGAGCCGTGAGGTGATGATGCAGCTTGACAAAACCTTGGTAAGGCCACATTTGGAGTACTGTGTGCAGTTCTGGTCGCCTCATTTTAGGAGGGATGTGGAAGCTTTGGAAAAGGTGCAAAGGAGATTCACCAGGATGTTGCCTGGAATGGAGAGTAGGTCTTACGAGGAAAGGTTGAGGGTACTAGGCCGTTTCTCATTAGAACGGAGAAGGATGAGGGGCGACTTGATATAGGTTTATAAGATGATCAGGGAAATAGATAGAGTAGACAGTCAGAGACTTTTTCCCCGGGTGGAACAAACCATTACAAGGGGACATAGATTTAAGGGGAATGGTGGAAGATATAGGGGGGATGTCAGAGGTAGGCTCTTTACCCAGAGAGTAGTGGGAGCATGGAATGCACTGCCTGTGGAAGTAGTTGAGTTGGAATCATTAGGGATCTTCAAGCGGCTATTGGATAGGTACATGGATTATGGTAGAATGATGGGGTGTAGATTAATTTGTTCTTAATTTAGGACAAAAGTTCGGCACAACATCGTGGTCCGAAGGGCCTGTTCTGTGCTGTATTTTCTATGTTCTAATGGAGGGTTTGAGGGTTTTCCTCCTTCATTTGCTGGTGAATTAGAGATTTTCCACCAACCTCGGTTTCTACTTACCCCAACAATCATTAAAACAGCATGATTAGTCCAGTTCAATTTTCCGGGGCTACTATTGACAAGAAACTGAACGGGCTAGCCATATAAATACTACGGCTACCAGAGCAGGACAACAGCTCGGAACTCTGCGGTGAGTAACTCACCTCCTGATCTCCCCCAAAGCCTGGACAGCAGTCACAAGTGTGATTGAATACTCCCCACTTCCCTGGATGTGTGCAGCTCCTACAACACTCAAGAAGATCAAAGCCATGCAGGACAAAGCAGACTGCTTGATTGCTATCCCTTACACGGTGGCACAATTCCGGCCTTGGGTGACTGTCTGTGTGGAGCTTGCACGTTCTCCCCGTGTCTGCATGGGCTTCCTCCGGGAGCTCCGGCTTCCTCCCACAGCCCAAAGATGTGCAGGTTAGGTGGATTCGCCATGTTAAAATAGACCCGTAGGTTAGGCGGGGTTACTGGGATAGGGCAGGGAGGGGGCCTATATAGGGTGCTCTTTCAGAGGGCAGGTGCAGATTCGATGACCCACATGGCCTACTTCTGCACTGTAGGGATTCAATAATTCTTTCGCTCCACCACCGACCCACAGTGGCAGCCATGTGCACCATCTACAAGCACTGCAGCAACTCACCCAGGTTCCTCAGTCGACACCTTCCAAACCCATGACCACTACCAACTATAATGACAAGGGCAGCAGGTACCTGGGAACCCCACCACCTGGAGGTTCCCCTGCAGATCACATCATTCTGACTTGGAAATATTTTGTCGTTCCTTCACTATCGCTGGGTCTAAACCCTGGGACTTCCTCCCCAACAGCACTGTGGTGACTGTGGTTCAAGACAGCAGCTCACCACTACCTTCTGATGGGCAACTAGGGATGGGCAATAAATACTGGCCCAGCCAGCGATGCCCACATCCCCTCAATGAATTCAACAGAAAACAAAAAAATGACTCGATTGAACTGTTAAGAATTGAATAGAAATATAACAATATTTATGTTGAAAATGAGCAGTTGTCTTTGAGAAGATTTAATGGTCTGTGTGAGAATTCAGCCAGTTCCGCAGAAGGCAACCTCCTCACTCTTTGCCCACTGTTTTTGCCAGGTGACTATGAAGAGATGGACAAAGGTGATGGGCAGCCAGTCCCGCTGCCGCAGGTTGAGGAAATGGAAGCTGAGGAGAATGGAAATGCCTCGTCCAGCCAGAAAGCCAGCGTAAATATCCCCGATTTCCTCCCTGCGGCTCAACGGGCACTGTTTCTCCGCATTCAACAAAAGCAGCAGGAGGAGGAGGAGAAAGCAAAGAGAAGAGCAGAGAGCAGCCAGCGGGAGAAGGAAAACGAGGAGGGTGAGTACTGATTCGTCATCATCAAATAAAACCCCTCAATGTTCCCCTGCAAGCCACAATCAAAGTAACAAGCAGATTTTTATTTCCAGTGATCCTTAAATGGTGTGCGATTGTAGCTCTCAATATTTGAAATCTTGTGACAAATCTCCTGAAAATGTCATACCCCGTGTGAACTGCACCGTGCTTCATTCAAACCAAAGTTTAATATTTTAGTTAAATACAGCAAATGGAGACTCCATTCCTTGGGGTTGAGTTTCAAAGCAGTCATCAAAGGTCTCGCCAGGCTATAAGGTGCTGCCCTCCCTAAAGGGGGGGCTACGACACACATTTTTCAAGGAGACTTGTTCCTCCCCCATGTGAACAGCATCTCCTGCCTGACACAGGCCAGTATCCACACCACTGAGCCGATGTTTTTCAACATAAGGGGGAAGGGGAAAGATATTTGGCCCATTAATCCAGACAGATTCTTCACTTTCTTTCCCCCATACCCCCACCATCCCCATCACAGAACCCAGCTTTTAAATTACATCAGTGGATTTGCCTTCACTGCTTTTCTCAGATGTCTGCGCCACCAGTTAACATTCTGAAATGAAATGAAGTGAAAATCGCTTATTGCCACAAGTCGGCTTCAAATGAAGTTACTGTGAAAAGCCCCTAGTCGCCACATTCCGGCGCCTGTTCGGGGGAGGCTGGTACGGGAATTGAACCGTGCTGCTGGCCTGCCTTGGTCTGCTTTCAAAGCCAGCGATTGAGCCCTGTGCTAAACCAGCCCCACATTCTGTGTATTTTTGCCATCCCCATAAAGACCTATAACTTTTAAAAATAGATTAATTTTGCAACAATAGCCAAAGCACAGATATTTCACTTTTTAAGACTTTTACTGCAACGCAAACTAAATTCACCACAGATCAAACATTAATTAATAGGCATCTGCAACCTCAAACTAAAGAAAAAGATATGTTTTGCATTAACTAGTTAACACACCGAAAATATGGCTGACGGAACACACTTTTTATACGCCGTGTTTCTGGCAGATATGTAGCATTAATGGAACTGTCTCAAGTTCACTCCCAACAATCCAGCAAAGGTTCCCATTCTCCTCCACGCCAGGTTGAAACGTCCAGTGTCCTTCGACTGTCATTCCACTCCGCCCGTGTTTCTAGAACTTGGCAAGGCACACCTCGATGAATCCCTATTCCTGAAATCTTCGAGAACCCCGTCAGTTCTGATTCCTTTCTTTGGAACAGAAACAGAGCCCTCAACAGCATCCTTCTTGGGCTTTTCCTCGAGCAGATTTCCCTGCTTCTCCACAGCAGCAGCCTGTGTTCCGAGAGTCGCGCCTTTGATTGCGCGAGGTGCTAGAAAATACAACTCAACACCTCAGTGTGATTCTCTTTGACTTTCTATCTCTTTTTTAAAAAAAATATATTTTATTGAAAATTTTTTCCAGACAACAATTTTTCCCCTCTTACAAAGCAAACGTAACAATAAAGAAATTTTTAACAATACACAAATAACAAAACCCCATTATCTTTTGACATAAACAAAACTAAAACACCCCCCCTCCCCCCTCCCCCCCCACTCCCCCCTGGGTTGCTGCTGCTGGTCATCTGTCTTCCCTCTAATGTTCCCCATGGTAGTCGAGAAATGGCTGCCACCGCCTGGTGAACCCTTGAGCCGACCCTCTCAGGGCAAACTTTATCTGCTCCAATTTAATGAACCCCGCCATATCATTTACCCAAGCCTCCAGTCCGGGGGGTTTCGCCTCCTTCCACATGAGTAGGATCCTGCGCCGGGGCTACTAGGGACGCAAAGGCCACAACGTCGGCCTCTTTCGCCTCCTGCACTCCCGGCTCATCTGCAATTCCAAATAGAGCTAACCCCCAGCCTGGTTTGACCCGGACCTTCACCACCTTCGAAATCACTCCCGTCACTCCCTTCCAATACCCTTCCAGTGCCGGGCACGCCCAAAACATATGTGCGTGGTTTGCCAGGCTCCCGCCACACCTCCCACATCTGTCCTCCACTCCAAAGAACCTGCTCAATCTTGCTCCCGTTATGTGTGCTCTATGTAGCACCTTAAATTGAATCAGGCTAAGCCTGGCGCATGAGGAAGAGGAATTTACCCTGCTTAGGGCATCAGCCCACATACCTTCCTCTATCTCCTCCCCTAGTTCTTCTTCCCACTTTCCTTTTAGTTCGCCCACCGACTCCTCCCCCTCTTCCCTCATCTCTCGGTATATCTCTGACACCTTGCCCTCTCCGACCCACACCCCTGAAAGCACTCTGTCCTGAATCCACTGTGTCGGGAGCAACGGAAATTTCCTCACCTGTTGTCTAGTAAACGCCCTCACCTGCATATATCTCAAGAAATTTCCCTGGGGCAACCCATACTTTTCCTCCAATGCTCCCAAGCTCGCAAAAGTCCCATCTATAAACAAATCTCCCACCCTCCTAATTCCCAACTGGTGCCAGCTCTGAAATCCTCCATCCATTCTTCCTGGGGCGAACCTATGGTTGTTCCTGATTGGGGACCCCACCAGGGCTCCCCGCACCCCTCTCTGTCACCTCCACTGTCCCCAGATATTCAATGTTGCCGCCACGACCGGATTTGTGGTAAACCTTTTAGGTGAGAACGGTAGCGGCGCTGTCACCAGCGCCTCTAAACTCGTCCCTTTACAGGACTTTCTCTCCAGTCTTTTCCACGCCGTTCCCTTACCCTCCATCATTCATTTACGTATCATTGCCACATTGGCGGCCCAATAGTAATCGCCCAAGTTCGGTAGTGCCAATCGTCCTCTGTCCCTACTACGCTGAAGGAACCCCCTCCTTACTCTTGGGACTTTCCCTGCCCACACGAAGCTCGTTATGCTCCTGTCTATTTTATTAAAAAAGGTCTTAGTGATTAGTATTGGGAGACATTGAAATACAAATAAGAACCTCGGGAGGACCATCATCTTGATTGCTTGCACCCTGCCCGCCAACGACAGAGGCTGCATGTCCCACCTCTTGAAGTCCTCCTCCATTTGTTCTACCAGCCGTGTCAGATTAAGTCTGTGCAAGGTTCCCCAGCTCCTAGCGATCTGAATCCCCAGGTATCGGAAGTTTCTTTCCACTTTCCTTAGAGGCAAGCCTTCTATCTCTCTACTCTGGTCCCCTGGATGTATCACGAATAATTCACTCTTCCCCATTTTTAGCCTATACCCCGAGAAATCCCCGAACCCCCTCAAAATTCGCATAACCTCTATCATCCCCCCCGCTGGGTCCGACACGTATAACAATAGGTCATCTGCGTATAACGAGACTCGGTGTTCTTCTCCCCCTCTAATCACCCCTCTCCATTTCCTGGAGTCTCTCAACGCCATGGCCAGAGGTTCAATTGCCAATGCGAACAACAATGGAGACAGCGGGCATCCCTGTCTTGTTCCCCTATATAGTCGGAAATACTCCGATCTTTGTCGACCTGTAACTACACTTGCCGTTGGAGCCCCATAAAGAAGTCTAACCCAGCTAATAAACCCGTTCCCGAACCCAAACCTCCTTAACACTTCCCATAAATACTCCCACTCCACCCTATCAAATGCCTTCTCTGCATCCATTGCCGCCACTATCTCTGCCTCCCCCTCCACTGGGGGCATCATTATCACCCCTAGTAGTCGTCGCACGTTAACATTCAGTTGTCTCCCTTTTACGAACCCTGTCTGGTCTTCGTGCACCACCCCCGGGACACAGTCCTCTATCCTCGATGCCAGTACCTTTGCCAACAATTTGGCGTCCACGTTCAATAATGAAATAGGTCTATAGGACCCGCACTGCAACGGATCTTTATCCCTCTTCAAAATTAGCGATATCGTCGCCTCCGACATCGTCGGGGGTAGAGTCCCCCCTTCCCTGGCCTCATTGAACGTCCTCACCATCAACGGGGCCAACAAGTCCACATATTTTCTGTAATATTCCACCAGGAACCCGTCTGGTCCCGGGGCCTTCCCTGCTTGCATGCTTCCCAGTCCCTTAATAACCTCGTCCACCCCAATCGGTGCCCCCAGGCCTACCACCTCCTGCTCCTCCACTTTCGGGAACCTTAATTGGTCCAGGAACTGCCGCATCCCCTCCTCTCCCTCTGGGGGTTGAGACCTATACAGTCCCTCATAGAAGGTCTTGAACACCTCATTTATCTTTCCTGCCCTTCGCACCGTGTCTCCCCTTTCGTCTCTAATTCCTCCTATCTCTTTCGCAATTGATGAGCCAACAGGCGACTAGCCTTTTCCCCATATTCATACCTCCTCCCCTGTGCCTTCCTCCACAGTACCTCAGCCTTTCTGGTGGTCAGAAGGTCAAACTCCGTCTGGAGTCGTCTCCTCTCCCTGTACAGTTCCTCCTCCGGGGTCTCTGCAAATTCCCTATCCACCCTTAAAATCTCCCCCAGTAATCTTTCCCTTTCCTTGGCCTCTGTTTTCCTTTTGTGGGCCCCAATGGAGATCAGCTCTCCTCTGACCACCGCTTTTAGTGCTTCCCATACCACTCCCACAGGGACCTCGCCATCGTCATTGACCTCCAGGTTTCTCTCAATACACCCCCGCACTCTTGCACACACTCCCTCATCCGCCATCAGTCCCACATCTAATCGCCAGAGTGTTCTCTGCTCCCTTTCCTCTCCTAATTCCAGGTCCACCCAATGTGGGGCATGGTCCGAAACCGCTATGGCTGAGTACTCAGCTTCTTCCACCCTAGAGATCAACGACCTTCCCAAAACAAAAAAATCCATCCGGGAGTACACTTTATGGACATGGGAGAAGAAGGAGAACTCCTTAGCCCTAGGTCTAAGAAATCGCCATGGATCCACTCCCCCCATTTGGTCCATAAACCCCTTAAGTACCTTGGCCGCTGCCGGCCTTCTTCCGGTCCTTGAGCTGGATCTATCTAGCCCCGGGTCCAGCACCGTATTAAAGTCCCCTCCTAAAATCAAGTTTCCTACCTCCAGGTCCGGTATACGCCCCAGCATCCGTCTCATAAATCCCGCATCGTCCCAGTTTGGGGCATACACATTAACCAACACGACCTCCATTCCCTCCAGCCTGCCACTCACCATTACATATCTACCTCCGCTATCTGCTACGATGTTCTTTGCTTCAAATGCTACCCGTTTCCCCACCAAAATGGCCACCCCTCTGTTCTTTGCGTCTAGTCCTGAGTGGAACACATGTCCCACCCATCCTTTCCTTAACCTAACTTGGTCCGCCACCTTTAGGTGCGTCTCTTGGAGCATAACCATGTCTGCCCTTAGTCCTTTCAAATGCGCGAAGGATCTCGTCCTCAATATCTGTCACCTTCTGCTCCACCACGCGGAGCTCTGTCTCCTGGGTCTTTCGTGTCTCCTTGAGCCCCTCAATTGCCTGTAGCATCGGGGTCAGCACCTCCCTCTTCAGCAGCTCCACGCACCGTCTCAAAATTTCATCCTGCTCAGGCCCCCATGTCGCCTGAGCTTTCTCCGCCGCCATCTTGTGCTTCTCTCTTTCTGACCCTTTGGTCGACGATTCCTCGCGCTGCAGCCGCCGCCGCTGTTTTTTTCCTCCTTCGTTGGGGGGGGGGGGGGGGGGGGGGGGGGGGGACACCTCCCTTCTCACACACCCCACACCGGGCTGCGTCGTCAAAAAATTCCCCGTTGGGGCTCTTAAAAGAGCCCGAAGGTCCGTTGGAGCTGGAGCCGCCGAAATGTGCGGCTAGCAAGGCATCACCGCAACCGGAAGTCCTTGACTTTCTATCTCGATGACAACCTGAGATACTTCTTAAGACTGTGATCCTTACCAGGAATACACTACTCCCCTTTTCAGAACTTTGTTTTACTTCAAGTTGTTCAAAGGGACAATTTAAAAATTCACCGTCTTGGTGGAGTTCAACATTCATGACCGCATGAAAAGCTTTCTCCAGTTTGAAACCCCGTTCCCTCAAAATAATTTCTGAGATTTAAATGGGATTGGGATCAGTGTGTTCTGGATCAGTGTATATCAGTTAGGGCCAAATTGTTCTGGGTCACTGTATTTCAGTCAGGGTCAGTGTGTTCTGGGTATATCAGAAGGAAGTGGTACCTTTTTTTTTAACCTTTTACAATTAAAAAAAAAAATTCATTCATGTGGGCGTTGCTGGCTGGGCCAGCATTTACTGCACATCCCTAATTGCCCTTGAACGGAGTGGCTTCCATTGAAGAGGGCAGCACCTTAGAATCGTAGAATTTACAGTGCAGAAGGAGGCCATTCGGCCCATCGAGTCTGCATCGGTGTCTGCATCGGCCCTTGGAAAGAGCACCCTACTTAAGCCCACACCGTCATCCTATCCCTGTAACTCAGTAACCCCACCTAACCTAAGGGCAATTTATCACGGCCAATCCACCTAAACCTGCACATCTTTGGACTGTGGGAGGAAACCGGAGCACCCGGAGGAAACCCACGCAGGCACGGGGAGAACGTGCAGACTCCGCACAGACAGTGACCCAGCGGGGGATCGAACCTGGGACCCTGGAGCCCTGGAGTTGTGAAGCACCAGTGCTACCGTGCCACCCTGCTGTGGGTCCAGAGTCACATGTAGGCCAGACCAGGTAAAGATGGCAGATTTCCTTCCTGAAAACCAGATGGGTTTTTCTGACAATCGACAGCGGTTTCATGGTCATCATGAGACTTTTAATTTTTATTGAATTCAGATTTTGCCACCTGTCGTGGTGGGATTCGAACCCGGGACCCCGGAGAATTATCCGGGGTCTCTGGATTCCTAGTCCAGTGACAATACCACTTCACTTCCTCCCCCTGATATGCCTCCTTGTTATTTTACTTGTATGGGTATACTGGGAGCAGACAAGTAGAGAGACAGGGATTGTATAAAAATTACAAAGCAAAGTATGTGTAAAGTATGTGCTTTTTCTTAACTTTATCGAACTATCACACCTAAACTGGAATAACCCTTGCCGTATAATGTATTGTGTGTTTTATAGGTGATGGTGATAATTGGTACTCAAGTGATGAAGAGGAAGGTGGAAGTAGTATGAGCTCTATACTAAAAACACTCCGTCAGCAATCAGCTCGCAAGCCTCAAGTGCAAGCCCAGTGGGTGGCACAGAACAACAACGGTAACAGCCAGAGTGTCACTGATCCACGCCTTCAGAAGGAGAGGCAGCCCAGTGCGAATCGACCTGTGGATCCTCGGATTTCGAGGGATCCCAGGCTTTCTCGAAACGTGGAGAACACGTCGGGAAGCTCTGGACCTGATGCAGTTGCTGCAGAAAGCTCGACTGGAACTGTGGCGAAAGCAGATACGGTTCACCACACCGTCCCCGCCAATGTAAAACCTCAACCAGTAGTCAATGAGGAGGAAGGAGAGAGGATCCTGAGGGACAGGGCTGTCACCATTCCTCTTGATCCGCTGCCAGGTTCTTCCCTGAGGGATCCCAGATGTCAGCTTAAGCAATTTAGCCATATTAAAATGGACATCTCCCTGGGGAAACCTCATTTTGCTAAAAGTGTCTTGTGGAGCCCGGAGGACCTGATGCCACTGCCTATTCCGAAGCCAGACCCTGTTGCTGTTCCTGTGACCTTCCCAGCATTGGACCCCCGGTTGAACCGTCCTCCGCAAACTGGACCTTCGGACCCCAGGCAGCGCATTGCTGACCCAGTGGTGGAGCCCCCCCAGCCAGCACCAACTGCTGCCCTGCCGGACCTGGGCTTATTGTCCAGACTATTGAAGAGTGTGGACGCGTCAGCGACCAAGGTGACTGCCCAGAGCGACAAGCCTTCTGACCCCAGGGTGCGAAAGGCACCTGCTGACCCAAGACTGCAGAGGTCCATTGCCGGGCCCCAAACCCCCAGCTCACAATCTGGAAAGTCCGTGGAACAAGCTGAGCCCCCTGTCCCCACCATCGGGAAGGATCTGGATGCTGGCCTTGCACCGTATGATCCCAGGTTGGTTACTGTTGGTGGGAAGGGCAGAGGTGGAGGTGGAGGACAGAGCCCTATGCTGAGTGGCATTAATTTGTACGACCCAAGAACTCCGAGTGCAAATATCAGAAGCGTCGAGCCTTCAGGTGAACCTAAATGTCCGGATGCCCTTAAAAGTGCCAGTAAGCTGAAAGAGCCATTGTTTGTAAGGAAATCAGCATTGGATCAACTGGAAAGTTCGGAAAATTCCACAGACAGATACAATAGTTACAATCGACCTCGGCCAAAGGCAGCCACTCCCGCCGCCCCTCCACAGGAGATGGGTCAGACGGAAGTGCACAGCCTCCCAGTGCCATCTCTCTTTGGGCTGATTCACCCACAGTTCTCTGAGGTGAAGCAGGCCAGTAAATCCGGCTCAGGGAGCCCCTTTGGTGGCAGCAGCCCCCATGAGGAGAGCGAGCAGGACGCAACCTCGCTGAAGGACGTTTTTAAAGGTTTTGATCCGACTGCGTCACCGTTTTGTCAGTAAATTGTACAGGAACAGTGAATGCTGCATCTAACCGTGTATATTTAACCTCACAGCAGGGGCTGGACACAGCGTTGGGCAAACGTTTTATCATATTCTTGAACTTTGTAAATTTAATACAGTGCTAAATGTGAATGTGCTTAGAAAGCAGTGATGGAACTCCCTGAGCTGAGGTTCACTCCGTTCACAAGACCAATATCTGAATGCAACAAGCGATTCAGGTAGTTAGTTCAGACTCTTCAAAACGAGCAAAAATGTGCTTTATCCAACTATTGGCTCTTAAGCATTCTTTCTGAAAGTAAAGTCAGTCTGTCCAAAGGCAGGTGCTTGTCTGGGACAAGACACAGCTCCGACTGACGATGGAAAATATTCACGGAGTAAACGAGATTGGGTTTTCTTTTGGCAGAAACACTGCAGTGTAGTTTGTACAAGTGCACAATTGACATCGAGTGTAGATATAATGGGCGGAATCTTCCAGCAGTTCACGCCAATGGGATCTTCCAGAACCGCCGACGGCACACCGCGGCGGGTTTCCCGGCGGCGTGGGTTCGACTCAATGGGAAATCCCATTGATAGCAGCGGGGGGGGGGGGCAGGAGATCACACCGCTGGCCAACAACGAGCCCCTCCCGCCTCCGAGGAACAGGTCACACGGGCCACACCAGAGAATCCCGTCCAACACGTTCTGAGTTGAATGGTGTCTTTGTGCAGTGACCCTCTGACACATTCAGCTGAGGGCCTTGTTCCGTGGGTTCCACATAACTCCCATCGTTGTCAGCCTCTGCAACCCCAGGTAACCCCAGTCTGTGAGGCAGAATCCCAAAAGGACTTCACACAGACGGCTGTGAACCCTCCCAGACATAATCGACGAACCCTCTCCGAGACGTTGAATGTCTGAAACATGTATTTTGAAAATAGTCATATTTGTATATAACCTGTACTCTTGATAAACAGAGGGACAGACTATCGAAGAATAAGTCAAAAAAAAATTTGTTAAAAAAACAAAGAAGCAGCATGTGCTGCCCTTGGCATCCGATTCCCTGGAAACAGTGGCAGTAAACTGGCCATTGTTTATGTGCATTCCGAATCGTATCCAAATTGGACACGGGCGTCTTCCAGGTTACCGAGGCTTTCCCAACTCCAGAATTCCACTCATTTCCACAACAGACTCCAAACACTGTACATTAAAGCATTTCTTCTGTGGAGAAATTGTACGCCAGGTGCTGTTTTGTTTTACTTGTTTTAAATATCTTTATATGGTAAATATGTACAATTGCAGAGAAAAAGGCGACCATTCACACAGTTTTAGGCCTGTTTGTATCTGTAGCTTAGGCACTGAAGAATCAGAGATTGATGGATTAGTGTAGATTAATCTGTGAAGAAAATAAAATGTCTTTTTTTCTGTTAAAGGCTCCATTTCCTAAAATCCGGATCAGATGTACAACAGCAAGATCATTTTGTTTTTAACAGTATGTGTAAATATGTAGGGTTTACTGTTAAAATGTAAATTGTAACAGAGTTTCCACAAACACTGCTCTAATTCATTCCAGGGAAAGAGCTAAGTTATTTTTTTACTCATTAACTGTAAGGTGCTTCTGTGCATTGGTGCATCTAATAGCAGTGAGCAAATCTCCGGTTGCAGTGCTGTAAACGTTAGCTGTGCTTCCTCGTCAAGAGGGTCGTCAATTTGGGCAAGCTCCCAAACAGATCTGACCTGAATCAGCAAAGTCACATTAACATATTGCCATGAGTTACCAGGTTTGGGGGGGGGGTTCCCAGCGGACACTGCCAACTCATCAGCAGAGGTGCGTTGGCGGGCAAACCAAACATAGTCTGTCAGTGCCAACGGGTTTGGACTCTGGCCAGGGAATGGATGTGTGTTCACTGCTGGCCTTGCAAGTTGGGACTGCAGGGTTAGTTGGTGGGGTGGTGTGACCGTGAGGCTAATTAAAGGCTAACGTGTGTGGCTAAGCCTTGATGGGGTGGCCTGAGGACCATTGTGATGGTTAATTTTGGGTGTACAGTCAAAGTACCTGGGGCCAAAGGCTGGTTTGGTTAGTTGGGACGTGTTAGAATCCTGTTAGCAGTATATATATATATATACATATATATAGCATAGACAACTGCAATAAGGTGTGGATTTAGACCTGACACTAGAATTATAGATAGCCATCTTTGCAACAAGAGGACTTTACAGTGAGGTAGCTCTATAGTGTGTGGGACAGCAATGACCTTATACAGTTGGCCAAATGTATTTTTAGTACGCATTTAATAAAGCGAATAACCTGTGGTGTACTCAGGTGATATAATATAATATCTGATATTTTGATTATTTAACAGGTAATCCAATATTGACTTTCAGAGGGTGCCATGAAATGCAGGAGCACTGACTGATACCTTTCAAACCTGGCAATCGGGCGCTCAACTCTTTTAATTTTCCTCCAAAATATTTGTCCTATATCACTAACATTTTGGAGATTGTGTCCTTTTTGATGAGGTGGTATTTATATCATTTATGTACAGGATCTGTATAAATTTCTCCTTTTCAAAAAGTGTGTGGAGTGTTTGAGAGGAACTCCTACGGTCTCTGACACCCCAGCAATGTAAGCAACCAACCATTTATTAGAAAGTATGTCCTTTGGCCCGGACTTGGTAATACCTACACTCTACGTCAACTTTCGTTCCAGGGCTAGGATGGGCTGATACTTGAAGCACATTTTAGCTTTGTTCGATAAGTATTATCACGTGAAATAATTATGAGAATTAACTTAATTTTATTGATTTTTAAAGTCTGATGTGAAGTCTGATCTTCCTCTTTCAAGATTCATTTGTCTCCTTAATCGATACTCAAATTAGGAAAATGTCCAAAAAACAAGTTGCTTTGTGAAGTTTGGAACTTGTCCCCTGTACATCTGTCTGTAAGTCAACATGCACAGTCACAGTGCCACCTTGCCAATTTTTGCAATGGGAAGCAAGGTGTAAATTCTAAACAGCATATCCATTCTGCGCTTTCTTATATCACAAGATAAAAGTTCTAACTCCAGATAGGAAGTGTTGCATTTCAAGAACTTTTAAGCTATGAAAAAAAAATGGGATATTCAATCCTTTGGACAGGTGGTGTTAGCAGCATAGGGTATACAGGATTGAGAGTTAATGTGTGGTTAGTGATGGGCCTGAAATTTATAACATTGTTCACTGATGACAAATAATATAACCGGCATTTTGCCAATCTAGCCAGTTGTGACTCAAGCGAAACCGAATGAATTTTGATTTACTTCTGATGTATCAGATGCTAATACTTCGCCAAAATTAGTCCAACAGAAATTGAGCTGCAGCTTAATTTTTGGGTTGGCGGAAGTTAAAGCAACTTCTTTCACCACGTTTGGGGCTGAGCTGAAGTCCCGGGGTGCATTCTGTGCAGGATTAAATGGAACAATATAACCTGTGCCGTTCTGACAATATGCAGTGTTGTTGTGGGAGGAGATTGGGGCTGGTGTTTTTAATTCCCTAATTAAGGGTTACTTAAAAGCTAGGTTGGAGCGACATCCAGACATGCTTTTACATTGGACATTATGGAGGGGATGGATTCATTTGAGTTTTGAGCATGAGTATTGCTATCTCGCCTTTTGTAGCACTCCCATTTCCAGAGGGAGGACAAAGCAAATACAGCAGAGGGCCAGACACAGATTTTCTGATCAAGGTTTAAAATTTAGGGTGAATGTAAATGAAAGTTAGCCTTTAGCACAGCGGTATTATCACTTTAAATCGGATCAAACCTAATTTGGATCCATTTTTGGAGTGGACGGGCAGCGTGCAATGCGTTTGTGTAGACATCTTGAACTGGCTTCTGCTGCAGAAGCATTTTTGGAAATGTATGCTCGGATTGGGATTATTCAAAGGATTTGAGGAGAGGACAGATGATGTGTCAGGGTATCAGGGTATGCTTTGTATCGAAATTCCGTCATTTATTTCACCTAACCCTTGAAAGTAAGTGTTTGTTAAAATAGTGCGATGTGATTGAAAAGGATTTCCATCCAGTGAGGTTTGTCGGATTATAATCCTTGATGTACACAGAATGGAAACCTCACGGTCAGGGGGCCAAGTCTGACTTGATTCGAATCCACTTGGGTGACTTGACATTTATTAAACTGCAGTTCAGCACATCAAATTGAACCCGTTTGTAACTGGTTTATATGTACTGCACTGTATTTTGGGGCACCAATTCTATAAGGATTTAAATAGACTCAGGTGGTTCCTCCGACATGGCTCACAGAAGTCTTGACTCAGATCGATCCAGATCTCCCTGGTACACACTAGATTCTTTATTGCTGGGTGGGTTATTAGATAAATTTGATTGATGTTAAAGCTGCATTTTAATGGTTTGGCCAGTGTATGTACGATTCACCTCTGTGGATCAGTCAACCCTCATTTGGGCCAAATGCACTGATTCCTATTCCTGTTGTTCAGCTAACATGGCAAGAAAACACAGCTAACAAGTTACGACACTTTGCTATTTGACTAGTGGCAGCTAAAATCACCACAGGAGATACACAACATACGGTAAAGTGTTGCCTCATGCTGGGTCCAGTCCCTTCACACAACTCCCCCCCCCCCCCCCACCCCCACCCCCAAACCTGTTTTCCTTGTGTAAAAAAAGAAACCAGTTTTTGTATTTAACTGTCTTTGAAATGATCATATTAATTAGTTCAATCTATGTGTATCTTTCTTGAAACAAAAGATGCTAATTGAAGATGGGGGGGTATGCTGAAGTTACAGTGTGTTACTTTGCACCCTTAAACATCAAAATCACTTGTCGTTTGTGATAGGTAGATTGTATCGTCATGTATCCTTCATCGGCTTTTTAACCAAACTAATAAAAAGTGCAGTATTGATATTTTATTATTGGTGATGGGTGCGTCAACTTGGTCTTTTTGAGGCTGCGATGGGTTCAATGCTGGTAGGATATGACTCATATTTTCGATTGCTATCTGGTGACTGTTGCTGGAGAGCGTAGACGTTAAACATGGATTGAGGACAGCACCAAGCCCTGGCGTGACTCCTCCCGTGGTGAAGAAACCGACTGCCTAGTCTCACAAATGAAGGATTATCACTTGGGCAAGGAGCTGAAGAGCTATTGGCACCGGTGGAGTTGAGTCAGAGGTGGTTGTGATAGGGAGTCAATTGAAAAATAGGGAGTCAATTGAAAAATATAAGGTGAGAACCTGGGTGCTGTCACCCTCGCCGGGTTTTCAGCTGGGGTTCAATTCACGGAAACGTCGGCAGCGGGGAGGATAGGATTGGGATGGGTGATGGAGTTGAAGAGATGTTGGGGTGGATTCTCCGGTCCCCCAGCTGTGTGCTTCTCGGCGGCGCGCCGTTTACTGGTGGCGGGATCCTATCTTCCCGGAGCTCATCTGTGGGATGTCGCTGCCAGCAGGAAAAGTGAATCGCAATGGCCGGCCAGTTGTTCTTCCATCCCAGCGATGGAGTGAAAGTCTTTACAGATCGGAATGTTCTTTGTGGTCGAGACTATGACAGTTCCCCAAATCAACCTCACTCAGATCGGGCACAGGGAAAATTCTTCCTGAAGAGGTGATGGAAGCTGATTCCATGAAAGGATGTTGGAGAAGTACCCGAGAATGAGGTTAATGACGGAAAACGGGATTGTGGGACCAAGCAGGATTGCTCTTTCAAAGAACCAACAGAGGCGCAATGGGAAGAATATTGTACAGTTGTGGCCCGGTGTCAGCAGCTGTGCAAATGAAACATCCAAGCATGCTATACTGGACCTGGAATGTTTAAATACTGCCAACTGTGTGAATGAAAGTGTCCCATTCTCCAGCACTGACCCCGATGAGCATGTCAAGTACCTTCCTTGACCAGAAATCATTGGGTTCTTGTCTGTAAATAAAATCCTGTTACCTACAAATTTATTTCTGTCCCTGATAAATATGAAAATTGTCTGTAATTTGAATCGTAGAATAGTTGATATTGAGTGAATTGTTTCACACCGCTTGTCCACAATTTTAATGTGATCCATTCCTCCATCGTGCTGCAATCACGGTTGTATTATTTCAATTTCAAAAGCGCAGTTTAAGATTTTGTTTATGGCTGTATTCATGACATGTACGCACTCTACACTCAACAATTTACAAGTTGGAAGCAAGTATTGCTTAAACTACTTCCATCTGTTCCAAATCTGCCTGATGTTTTCGTGCAGGCATTGTCAAACCCAGAGGCGCAACCCGCGGGTGGGTCGCGGGCGGGTGTCGGGAGGGTTGCGGAGCCATCCGTTGCGGCGCTCCCGATCGCGCAAATCCACGCGCAACAGCCGCAGCAACTGGCTATTAATAATGCCGGCTGCGAGTGGTCTTCAAAATGGCCAGGAAGATTTAAAAAATTTGGCCGCACTGCGCATGCACACCGATGATCGAGCACGCATGCGCAGTGCTGCCGCATTTTTTTTAATATGGTCGCAGACTTTTCTTTTACAAGTTCGGGGGGGGCCAAAGAGACCCAAAACCATTTTCTCCATTTTTGTCAGCAACAAACAAGGTAAGAGAAAATGGTGGGTCGCGCAGGTCGGCCGGCCGTCATGGGTCCCGAAGGTTGGCCGGTTGATAAAAATGGGTCCCCGGAAGAAAAGTTTGAAAAACACTGTTTTAGTGAATCGTTTGTCCCCCATCCTGTTGAGGCTGCTGATGTGATACCTCCAATGGGGGGAGCTCCGGGTATTCCCCGGAGAGGAACTCAGATGAAATTTTAAAAAAAATAATGTTGAGAAGTTACATTCCAGGAATCTGTGCTGAGGACGGGATATGCAGCAGGCACGTGAAATAGCTCCAGATTGGCCTTAGTAGAAAGGAGGGAGACTGAAAGCAGGAAATGATAGGCTTATTATCATTAAAAATATAAATTTAGAGTTCATGTTTTCCAATCCACCTAACCTGCACATCTTTGGGTTGGGGGGGGGGGGGGGGGGCGCGAAACCCACGCAAACGCGGAGAGAAAGGGTCTGGTTTAGCACAGGGCTAAATCACTGGCTTTGAAAGCAGGCCAGCAGCACGGTTCAATTCCCGTACCAACCTCCCCGAACAGGCGCCTGAATGTGGCGACTAGGGGCTTTTCACAGTAACTTCATTTGAAGCCTACTTGTGACAACAAGCGATTTTCATTTTTCGTTTCATTTCAATGTGCAAACTCCACACGGACAGGGACCCAGAGCCGGGATCGAACCTGGGACCTCGGCGCCGTGAGGCTGCAGGGCTAACCCACTGCGCCACCGTGCTGCCCGTTCATTCCAGTGTTAACGTAAGTCTACTTGTGATACTAATAAAGATGATTATTGACATGGGTCCACCACCGCCCGTTTTCCAGTGGCGGAGCCAGCTTGCCAGCGGCAGGACCTTTTGTTCCTGCCAAAGTCTACAATTATTTGGCTCACCCGCCTCGTCGTCAAGGGAACCACCTCAGCGACAGAGGGATGTCGCCTTTGGCAGAACCAGAAGATCCCACCAGCGAGATGGGTGGGAAAATCATGATTTTACAGAAGGGAAATCGTGTTTGACAAATTTAGTGTAAATGTAAGCCTACTTGCGATACTGATAAAGATTATCAAGATTATTAATTATTATTAATAATATGGCACCGAGGTCCCAGGTTCGATCCCGGCTCTGGGTCCCTGTCCATGTGGAGTTTGCACATTGAAATGAAATGAAAAATGAAATGAAAATCGCTTGTTGTCACAAGTAGGCTTCAAATGAAGTTACTGTGAAAAGCCCCTAGTCGCCACATTCCGGCGCCTGTTCGGGGAGGCTGGTACGGGAATTGAACCGTGCTGCTGGCCTGCCTGGGTCTGCTTTCAAAGGTTGAATTAAGCTGAATTAAGCTTTCAACCATATACCCATGTGATCTGCACAATTCCCTACTTCCACCTTTTTAATTAATAATCTTGATAATCTTAATAATATTTGAATATGACACCAAGGTTGCTGAACAGCCCTGTTCAGCCTCAGGCCTGCAGGGGTCGATGGCGTGGGAGCTGTGTTTGTAGCAGGGACTCTATAAAATAGCTTCAATCCAATACTGGATGTCTGGCAAGCAGTCTGGTAATTTCAAGACAGTGGAGGAGTGGATGTCGTCTGTGCACATGTGGAAAGTGATATTGTGTTCATAGAATCCCTACATTGCAGAAGGAGGCCAATCAGCCCATTGAGTCTACACCAACCCTTCGAAAGACCACTATACCGAGGCCCACACCCCCTGGTCTAATCCCTTAACCCCATCTAATGAGTTGGACATTAAGGGACAATTTAGCGTGGCCAATCCACCTGATTTACACATCTTTGGACTGTGAGAGGAAACCGGAGCACTCGGAGGAAACCCACGCAAACGGGGAGAACGTGCAGACTCCGCAGTCACCTGAGGCCGAACACAGGTCCCTGCCACTATGAGGCAACAGTGCTAACGACTGTGCCAACTTGCTGGCCAGTGTGTTTACAGATGTTATTGTGAGGGGCAGCATAGATGAGAAATAGGAGGGCACCAAGGATCATCCTTGGGAGACACCAGATGTAATAGCACGGAAGCGAATCAAAAAGCCATCGATGACAATTCTCTGGTGACGGACAGAATAAGAATGAAACTCGGTGCAATTGTACCCAGCTGGATAATGGAGATCTTTTATGGAGCATGGGCTGATCAACTGTGACAGAGGCTGCACACTGTTCGAGAGGCGTGGGACAGATTCATTAGACTCTAATTTTTGTGTATTTGATGCCAAGGGTTGCTTTAAGGTTTAATCACATGATAACCCAGGTCAAAGAGACCTAAAAGTGTTGCTATAACACTTGAGGAATGGGGACGATCCGATTCCCAATGACCTCCACACAATATGATCTTTCCCAGTAGCGGGGGCGGTGGTTCCCCTTAACAAGTAAAGCCCTCACTCGTATAAAAACCCTGACTAGACCTGGGTGCAGATCAGGGAGGGAGACCCTTCAGGGAGAGTATTATTTAAAAACTGTATTTACTTTAAAAATAAATTTAGGATATCAGATTCTCTATTTTCCCCCAATTAAGGGACAATTTAACTTGGCCAATCCACCTACCCTCCACATCTTTTTGGGTTGTGGGGGTGAGACCCACGCAGACACGGGGAGAATGTGCAAACTCCACATGGACACTGAACCAGGGCCGGGAATGAAACAAGGCCCTTGGCGTCGTGAGGCAGCAGGGCTAACCACTGTGCCAAAAGTGCTCCCCTTTTGACTATTATTAATAATCCTTGACTATAGTTTTCTACCTGCTGTTTCATGTGTGCTGATTTGGCGGATTTAACACGCGTCCAAAGAGAAGAAATACATTTCTAACACATGTATGTTCCCCCCTCCCCCACCCCGGGTGTTGCTCACGGCCATGCCCAAGTGATAAGTCTTTAATTCCTGGTGACGTCAGGACAGTCCTGAAGCAGCGGCGATGCCAGCAGTTTCAAGAAGGCGGAGATAATTCCAGTGTTGAGTGCTGCTGCTGGATGGAGATCGAGCACGTGCAGTTGGCTGTGCTTCGCTACAATAGAATCATACAGCACAGAGGGGTATTATTTGGCTTGTTGTGTCTGAACTGTAAAGTCTCACTGCTTGGCTGCTGGAGGCTGTGCAATAGGAAACTCACACACCTCGTGAACGCAACTGAGACCTCCAGCTGACACCTTCTTGCGCCACGGAACAAACAAACGCTCTGGTTTTAGTACAACCCGTTTATTACATTTCAAGAATTCCTGTTAAACTAAAACAATTTGTGAATTAAATGAAACACCGGCCAAGTTCGATTATACACAGGAGCTAAAACTCACTGCAAAATGAATTCCTTCCATATTACCTGCTGCCTGAGACAAAAACAATTTGAATATATATTATCCCCCTGTCCGTGCATATTGGGACCCAAAGAATGTTCCTTTGTTGACAGGGATGTCCACGACGAACACTGTCTGGAATCGGGTGACGGAGTGTCACCTGCTGAGCGAAAGGGGAGTTTTTGGGGAGAGGGAGGGAGAATAAATTGCTTTTTAAGTAATCTCATTATTTATATAATGCTCAAGTACTGTTTGATTTTATCGTTAACCATTGCGGTGAGAGGATGTCGGGGTCTATGGCACTGGTAGCTCACGGTCACTCCAGTGGTCAGTTCTTGGTTGGTTCATCCGGCGCCTCTTCTCTCCAGTCTTCCAAATCTCTGTCCTCACCAGCTTCATCCTGAGAGGAGAGGAGGCAACGACACAGTCAGATTCAACGGCTTGTTCACCAACTGAACGCTGTTAAGTTGTCTTGAAAGCAAATGGGATCTCATTATTCTCTTTAAAAAAAAAAGTATTTTATGACAAACATGTACAAAACAGGTAACAGCAGGGTCAGCGATATGGTCGGGTTTCTCAGTCTGGGGGTCAGCGATATGACAGGGTTTCTCAGTCTGGGGGTCAGCGATATGACAGGGTTTCTCAGTCTGGGGGTCAGCGATATGGTCGGGTTTCTCAGTCTGGGGGTCAGCGATATGACAGGGTTTCTCAGTCTGGGGGTCAGCGATATGGTCGGGTTTCTCAGTCTGGGGGTCAGCGATATGGCCGGGTTTCTCAGTCTGGGGGTCAGCGATATGGTCGAGTTTCTCAGCCTGAGGGTCAGCGATATGGTCGGGTTTCTCAGTCTGGGGGTCAGCGATATGGCCGGGTTTCTCAGTCTGGGGGTCAGCGATATGGTTGGGTTTCTCAGTCTGGGGGTCAGCGATATGGCCGGGTTTCTCAGTCTGGGGATCAGCGATATGGTCGGGTTTCTCAGTCTGGGGGTCAGCGATATGGTCGGGTTTCTCAGTCTGGGGGTCAGCGATATGGTAGGGTTTCTCAGTCTGGGGGTCAGCGATATGGTCGGGTTTCTCAGTCTGGGGGTCAGCGATATGGTCGGGGTTTCTCAGTCTGGGGGTCAGCGATATGGTCGGGTTTCTCAGTCTGGGGATCAGCGATATGGTCGGGTTTCTCAGTCTGGGGGTCAGCGATATGGTCGGGTTTCTCAGTCTGAGGATCAGCGATATGATTGGGTTTCTCAGTCTGGGGGTCAGCGATATGGTCGGGTTTCTCAGTCTGGGGGTCAGCGATATGGTCGGGTTTCTCAGTCTGAGGATCAGCGATATGGTCGGGTTTCTCAGTCTGGGAGTCAGCGATATGGTCAGGTTTCTCAGTCGGGGGGTCAGCGATATGGTCGGGTTTCTCAGTCTGGGGGTCAGCGATATGGTCGGGTTTCTCAGTCTGGGGATCAGCGATATGGTCGAGTTTCTCAGTCTGGGGGTCAGCGATATGGTCGAGTTTCTCAGTCTGGGGGTCAGCGATATGGTCGGGTTTCTCAGTCTGGGGGTCAGCGATATGGTCAATGTTTCTCAGTCTGGGGATCAGCGATATGATCGGGTTTCTCAGTCTGGGGGTCAGCGATATGGTCGGGTTTCTCAGTCTGGGGGTCAGCGATATGGTCGGGTTTCTCAGTCTGAGGATCAGCGATATGATTGGGTTTCTCAGTCTGGGGGTCAGCGATATGGTCGGGTTTCTCAGTCTGGGGGTCAGCGATATGGTCGGGTTTCTCAGTCTGAGGATCAGCGATATGGTCGGGTTTCTCAGTCTGGGAGTCAGCGATATGGTCAGGTTTCTCAGTCGGGGGGTCAGCGATATGGTCGGGTTTCTCAGTCTGGGGGTCAGCGATATGGTCGGGTTTCTCAGTCTGGGGATCAGCGATATGGTCGAGTTTCTCAGTCTGGGGGTCAGCGATATGGTCGAGTTTCTCAGTCTGGGGGTCAGCGATATGGTCGGGTTTCTCAGTCTGGGGGTCAGCGATATGGTCAATGTTTCTCAGTCTGGGGATCAGCGATATGATCGGGTTTCTCAGTCTGGGGGTCAGCGATATGGTCGGGTTTCTCAGTCTGGGGGTCAGCGATATGGTCGGGTTTCTCAGTCTGGGGATCAGCGATATGGTCGAGTTTCTCAGTCTGGGGGTCAGCGATATGGTCGAGTTTCTCAGTCTGGGGGTCAGCGATATGGTCGGGTTTCTCAGTCTGGGGGTCAGCGATATGGTCAATGTTTCTCAGTCTGGGGATCAGCGATATGATCGGGTTTCTCAGTCTGGGGGTCAGCGATATGGTCGGGTTTCTCAGTCTGGGGGTCAGCGATATGGTCGGGTTTCTCAGTCTGGGGGTCAGCGATATGGTCGAGTTTCTCAGTCTGAGGATCAGCGATATGGTCGGGTTTCTCAGTCTGGGGGTCAGCGATATGGTCGGGTTTCTCAGTCTGGGGGTCAGCGATATGATAGGGTTTCTCAGTCTGGGGATCAGCGATATGGTCGGGTTTCTCAGTCTGGGGGTCAGCGATATGGTCGGGTTTCTCAGTCTGGGGGTCAGCGATATGGTCGGGTTTCTCAGTCTGAGGATCAGCGATATGGTAGAGTTTCTCAGTCTGGGGGTCAGCGATATGGTCGGGTTTCTCAGCCTGGGGGTCAGCGATATGGTCGGGTTTCTCAGTCGGGGGGTCAGCGATATGACAGGGTTTCTCAGGCTGGGGGTCAGCGATATGGTCGGGTTTCTCAGTCTGGGGGTCAGCGATATGGTAGAGTTTCTCAGTCTGGGGGTCAGCGATATGATAGGGTTTCTCAGTCTGGGGATCAGCGATATGGTCGGGTTTCTCAGTCTGGGGGTCAGCGATATGGTCGGGTTTCTCAGTCTGGGGGTCAGCGATATGGTCGGGTTTCTCAGTCTGGGTGTCAGCGATATGGTAGAGTTTCTCAGTCTGGGGGTCAGCGATCTGGTAGAGTTTCTCAGTCTGGGGGTCAGCGATATGGTCGGGTTTCTCAGTCTGGGGATCAGCGATATGGTCGAGTTTCTCAGTCTGGGGGTCAGCGATATGGTCGGGTTTCTCAGTCTGGGGATCAGCGATATGGTTGGGTTTCTCAGTCTGGGGGTCAGCGATATGGTAGAGTTTCTCAGTCTGGGGGTCAGCGATATGATCGGGTCTCTCAGTCTGGGGGTCAGCGATATGGTCGGGTTTCTCAGTCTGGGGGTCAGCGATATGGTAGAGTTTCTCAGTCTGGGGGTCAGCGATATGGTAGAGTTTCTCAGTCTGGGGGTCAGCGATATGGTCGGGTTTCTCAGTCTGGGGGTCAGCGATATGGTCGGGTTTCTCAGTCGGGGGGTCAGCGATATGACAGGGTTTCTCAGGCTGGGGGTCAGCGATATGGTCGGGTTTCTCAGTCTGGGGGTCAGCGATATGGTAGGGTTTCTCAGTCTGGGGGTCAGCGATATGGTCGGGTTTCTCAGTCTGGGGGTCAGCGATATGGTCGGGTTTCTCAGTCTGGGGGTCAGCGATATGGTCGGGTTTCTCAGTCTGGGGGTCAGCGATATGGTCGGGTTTCTCAGTCTGGGGGTCAGCGATATGGTAGAGTTTCTCAGTCTGGGGGTCAGCGATATGGTAGAGTTTCTCAGTCTGATGGGTCAGCGATATGGTCGGGTTTCTCAGTCTGGGGATCAGCGATATGGTCGAGTTTCTCAGTCTGGGGGTCAGCGATATGGTCGGGTTTCTCAGTCTGGGGATCAGCGATATGGTTGGGTTTCTCAGTCTGGGGGTCAGCGATATGGTAGAGTTTCTCAGTCTGGGGGTCAGCGATACGATCGGGTTTCTCAGTCTGGGGGTCAGCGATATGGTAGAGTTTCTCAGTCTGGGGGTCAGCGATATGGTAGAGTTTCTCAGTCTGGGGGTCAGCGATATGGTCGGGTTTCTCAGTCTGGGGGTCAGCGATATGGTCGGGTTTCTCAGTCTGGGGGTCAGCGATATGGTCGGGTTTCTCAGTCTGGGGGTCAGCGATATGGTCGAGGTTCTCAGTCTGAGGATCAGTGATATGGTCGGGTTTCTCAGTCTGGGGGTCAGCGATATGACAGGGTTTCTCAGTCTGGGGGTCAGCGATATGGTCGGGGTTTCTCAGTCTGGGGGTCAGCGATATGGTCGGGTTTCTCAGTCTGAGGATCAGCGATATGGTCGAGTTTCTCAGTCTGGGGGTCAGCGATATGATCGGGTTTCTCAGTCTGGGGGTCAGCGATATGGTAGAGTTTCTCAGTCTGGGGGTCAGCGATATGGTCGAGTTTCTCAGTCTGGGAGTCAGCGATATGGTCGAGTTTCTCAGTCTGGGGATCAGCGATATGGTCGAGTTTCTCAGTCTGGGGATCAGCGATATGATCGGGTTTCTCAGTCTGGGGGTCAGCGATATGACAGGGTTTCTCAGTCTGGGGGTCAGCGATATGGTCAGGTTTCTCAGTCTGGGGGTCAGCGACATGGTCGGGTTTCTCAGTCTGGGGGTCAGCGATATGGTCGGGTTTCTCAGTCTGGGGGTCAGCGATATGGTCGGGTTTCTCAGTCTGGGGGTCAGCGATATGGTAAAGTTTCTCAGTCTGGGGGTCAGCGATATGGTCAATGTTTCTAAGTCTGGGGATCAGCGATATGATCGGGTTTCTCAGTCTGGGGGTCAGCGATATGGTCGGGTTTCTCAGTCTGGGGGTCAGCGATATGGTCAATGTTTCTCAGTCTGGGGATCAGCGATATGGTCAATGTTTCTCAGTCTGGGGGTCAGCGATATGGTAAAGTTTCTCAGTCTGGGGGTCAGCGATATGGTCAATGTTTCTAAGTCTGGGGATCAGCGATATGATCGGGTTTCTCAGTCTGGGGGTCAGCGATATGGTCGGGTTTCTCAGTCTGGGGGTCAGCGATATGGTCGGGTTTCTCAGTCTGGGGGTCAGCGATATGGTCGAGTTTCTCAGTCTGGGGATCAGCGATATGGTCAATGTTTCTCAGTCTGGGGATCAGCGATATGGTCGGGTTTCTCAGTTTGAGGATCAGCGATATGGTCGGGTTTCTCAGTCTGGGGATCAGCGATATGGTCGGGTTTCTCAGTCTGAGGATCAGCGATATGGTCGGGTTTCTCAGTCTGGGGGTCAGCGATACGGTCGGGTTTCTCAGTCTGGGGGTCAGCGATATGGTAGAGTTTCTCAGTCTGGGGGTCAGCGATATGGTAGAGTTTCTCAGTCTGGGGGTCAGCGATATGGTCGGGTTTCTCAGTCTGGGGATCAGCGATATGGTCGGGTTTCTCAGTCTGGGGGTCAGCGATATGGTCGAGTTTCTCAGTCGGGGGGTCAGCGTTATGACAGGGTTTCTCAGTCTGGGGGTCAGCGATATGGTCGAGTTTCTCAGTCTGGGGGTCAGCGATATGGTCGGGTTTCTCAGTCTGGGGGTCAGCGATATGGTCGAGTTTCTCAGTCGGGGGGTCAGCGATATGACAGGGTTTCTCAGTCTGGGGGTCAGCGATATGATCGGGTTTCTCAGTCTGGGAGTCAGCGATATGGTCGGGTTTCTCAGTCTGGGGATCAGCGATATGGTCGGGTTTCTCAGTCTGGGGGTCAGCGATATGGTCGGGTTTCTCAGTCTGGGGGTCAGCGATATGGTCGGGTTTCTCAGTCTGGGGGTCAGCGATATGGTAGAGTTTCTCAGTCTGGGGGTCAGCGATATGGTCGGGTTTCTCAGTCTGGGAGTCAGCGATAAGGTCGGGTTTCTCAGTCTGGGGGTCAGCGATATGGTCGGGTTTCTCAGTCTGGGAGTCAGCGATATGGTCGAGTTTCTCAGTCTGGGGGTCAGCGATATGGTCGGGTTTCTCAGTCTGGGGGTCAGCGATATGGTCGGGTTTCTCAGTCTGGGGATCAGCGATATGGTCGAGTTTCTCAGTCGGGGGGTCAGCGATATGACAGGGTTTCTCAGTCTGGGGGTCAGCGATATGGCCGGGTTTCTCAGTCTGGGAGTCAGCGATATGATCGGGTTTCTCAGTCTGGGAGTCAGCGATATGGTCGGGTTTCTCAGTCTGGGGATCAGCGATATGGTCGAGTTTCTCAGTCTGAGGATCAGCGATATGATCGGGTTTCTCAGTCTGGGGGTCAGCGATATGGTCGAGTTTCTCAGTCTGGGGATCAGCGATATGGTCGAGTTTCTCAGTCTGGGGATCAGCGATATGGTCGGGTTTCTCAGTCTGGGGGTCAGCGATATGGTCGAGTTTCTCAGTCGGGGGGTCAGCGATATGGTCGGGTTTCTCAGTCTGGGGATCAGCGATATGACAGGGTTTCTCAGGCTGGGGGTCAGCGATATGGTAGAGTTTCTCAGTCTGGGGGTCAGCGATATGGTCGGGTTTCTCAGTCTGGGGATCAGCGATATGGTCGAGTTTCTCAGTCTGGGGATCAGCGATATGGTCGGGTTTCTCAGTCTGGGGGTCAGCGATATGGTCGAGTTTCTCAGTTGGGGGGTCAGCGATATGACAGGGTTTCTCAGTCTGGGGGTCAGCGATATGATCGGGTTTCTCAGTCTGGGAGTCAGCGATATGGTCGGGTTTCTCAGTCTGGGGGTCAGCGATATGGTCGGGTTTCTCAGTCTGGGGGTCAGCGATATGGTAGAGTTTCTCAGTCTGGGGGTCAGCGATATGGTCGGGTTTCTCAGTCTGGGAGTCAGCGATATGATTGGGTTTCTCAGTCTGGGGGTCAGCGATATGGCCGGGTTTCTCAGTCTGGGGGTCAGCGATATGGTCGGGTTTCTCAGTCTGGGGGTCAGCGATATGGTCGAGTTTCTCAGTCGGGGGGTCAGCGATATGGTCGGGTTTCTCAGTCTGGGGATCAGCGATATGACAGGGTTTCTCAGGCTGGGGGTCAGCGATATGGTAGAGTTTCTCAGTCTGGGGGTCAGCGATATGGTCGGGTTTCTCAGTCTGGGGATCAGCGATATGGTCGAGTTTCTCAGTCTGGGGATCAGCGATATGGTCGGGTTTCTCAGTCTGGGGGTCAGCGATATGGTCGAGTTTCTCAGTCGGGGGGTCAGCGATATGACAGGGTTTCTCAGTCTGGGGGTCAGCGATATGATCGGGTTTCTCAGTCTGGGAGTCAGCGATATGGTCGGGTTTCTCAGTCTGGGGGTCAGCGATATGGTCGGGTTTCTCAGTCTGGGGGTCAGCGATATGGTAGAGTTTCTCAGTCTGGGGGTCAGCGATATGGTCGGGTTTCTCAGTCTGGGAGTCAGCGATATGATTGGGTTTCTCAGTCTGGGGGTCAGCGATATGGCCGGGTTTCTCAGTCTGGGGGTCAGCGATATGGTCGGGTTTCTCAGTCTGGGAGTCAGCGATATGATTGGGTTTCTCAGTCTGGGGATCAGCGATATGGTCGAGTTTCTCAGTCTGGGGGTCAGCGATATGGTCGAGTTTCTCAGTCGGGGGGTCAGCGATATGACAGGGTTTCTCAGTCTGGGGGTCAGCGATATGACAGGGTTTCTCAGTCTGGGGATCAGCGATATGGTAGAGTTTCTCAGTCTGGGGGTCAGCGATATGGTCGGGTTTCTCAGTCTGGGGGTCAGCGATATGGTCGGGTTTCTCAGTCTGGGGATCAGCGATATGGTCGGGTTTCTCAGTCTGGGGGTCAGCGATATGACAGGGTTTCTCAGTCTGGGGATCAGCGATATGGTCGGGTTTCTCAGTCTGGGGGTCAGCGATATGGTAGAGTTTCTCAGTCTGGGGGTCAGCGATATGGTCGGGTTTCTCAGTCTGGGGATCAGCGATATGGTCGGGTTTCTCAGTCTGGGAGTCAGCGATATGATTGGGTTTCTCAGTCTGGGGGTCAGCGATATGGTCGGGTTTCTCAGTCTGGGGATCAGCGATATGGTAGAGTTTCTCAGTCTGGGGATCAGCGATATGGTCGGGTTTCTCAGTCTGGGGGTCAGCGATATGGTCGGGTTTCTCAGTCTGGGGGTCAGCGATACGGTAGGTATTCTCAGTCTGGGGAAAATAAAGTTCGCTCTGAGAGGATCAATGCAGGGATTCGCCTGGAGGTGGCAGCCGCTCATCGATTTCTTCAAGAAAAATTGAACGTCAGCAGTAAGGGCGGAAAGGGAAAAGGAGGAGGGGAGGAAAACAGGAGGCATGGCGATGTTTGATAAGGACAAGGAGCGTAGTATAATGGTAATTGGGGACAAGGCGGGAGAAGTGGGGGACGTGGTTTATTGTTTGTTGTTATTTTAGGGTTTTTTTGTGCGCATCCCGCGCGGTTGTTTTAGAAATGTGAATATATTAAATTGTGAAAATCACAAATGCTTCAATAAAATATTTTCTAAAAAAAAAAACAGGTTACAGCGAACAAACACCCCAGGAAACATACTTCCCAACAATCAACTACACAGTCGACAGATTTTTCCCCTTTTTCACCCCCCCCCCCTCACTCGCGACGAACAGCCCCTCAAAAAGGGTCACAAACATCCCCCACTTCTCCTCACCCCCCCCTGAAGAGCCCCTTAACTAAGACTTTATCTTCTCTAATCACAGGAAGTCGTACAGGTCACCCAACCAAGCCGCTACCCCCGGTGGCGATGCCGACCGCCACTCCAGTAAAATTGGCCACCGTGCAATCAGAGGCGAGTGCCACAACGTCGGCCTTCCTCCACTCCATGAGCTCCGGCTCCTCTGAAACCCCAAATATCGCCACCACCTCCTCCTCTACTATCCTGGCTAAGACTGCGAACACTCCCGTCCAGAATCTCCCCAATTTTTCGCAATCCCAAAACATGTGCGTGTGATTCGCTGGCCCCCGCCCATACCTCACACTCATCTGCTACCCCCTGAAAGAACCCACTCATTCTCATCCGAGTCATATGCACCTTGTGCACCACCTTAAACTGTATCAGGCTCATCCTTGTGGAAGAGGTCCCGTTTACCCTACGCAGTGCCTCACGCTATGCTCCTCACTTGATCTCCCCTCCCAACTCCGCTTCCCCTGTCTCCTTGATCTTCACCACCCGCTCGCCTCCCTGCTCCTCCAGCCACTTGTATATATCCCATAAATATCCCCAATTATTCCCTCCCCTTCCACAATTCCCAATTCTTCCCTCCCCTCCCACATTGGATCTCATTATTTTCATCTCTACTGTTGCGTTATGTTGAGTGCCTTGCTATAGGCTGCGAGGGTGATTGGAATTCAGGACAACTTTCTTGGGAGCTTTGGTGTGCACCAATTGTCTGACGCACCTCCTGCATTACTACAGTGACATACTCCAAAAATGGCGATAAAGTGTTTTGGGATTTCTGGTGGTCTTGAAAATAAATACGTAGGTAAAAATCTTTCTGTTTATTTTCCATTTACTGCTTGGAACAGGGGAAGAGTATGTCTCCGTGTTCATTAGAAACATTTGAGATATCTTTCATGCTTAGCCAGAGCGGATTTGCAACCAGTCTGAACTCAATATAGCAGATTCCTTGCACTCTTTTACTTAAATTAGGTTTGAGAACCTTGATGTTGAAGTGCGCATTACATGGCATAAGAGCAAAACACAGCTCATGCCAAAAATCTGGAACACAAAATGCTGGGAATACTCAGCAGATCTGGCAGCATCTGTACAGAAAGAGAAACAGAGTTAATGTTTCGAGTCGAATATGACATAAAGCATTAACTTTTTCTCTCTCCACAGACCAGCTGAATATTTCCATCACTTTCTGCTTTTATGCCATAACTTAGCTCTGCGAAGCTAACTGTCGATGTAAGGGAATGTGTACATCTGTAGCGGGATTCTCCGTTGGCGGAATCCTCCACTTCGCCGGCAGCGCACTCACGCCCGTGGGTTTCCTGACGGCGCGGAGGTGGCCACAGTGGGGAAACCTCACTGGCCGGCTGCCGGAACGGAGTATCCCGCTCATGTCAGAGAGGTGATCATGGAACATAACATTGAACCAACATTGCAGGGCTATCGAGGACACAGAGGTGTTAAGGATACATAGAAATACATTCAAATTCAGGAGGAGAATGGATCTCCTCTCCTCCCTGCCCAGCCATGTTTCCCTGAAATCTCTCTGAAAGATGCTGCTGAGGGAATGTCACGTGATGGGAACCAAAAAGGCACTGGGAAAGGCCACTGACAGACTAATGTTTCATGCACAACTTGTCAAAAAGATCAACTAAAAACAATAGGATGAAGATTTTGAACCAGATTTGCATTCACAGAAGTCCTATTGCAACAGAAAGAATTGGGGACTCAGAGCTTGACTGTATCAATTAAATATCACATCTGATCCTTTCAGTGAAACAGAATTAATGAAGGGAAGGAGACATTGAAAGCTCTGATTACAATGAGGGTTAAAAACCAGGCAAAGAGTCGGGTTCTAATTCCTCAGCACCCCCGCCCCCCACAGCGAGTTGGGTTTCTGTTTTCCTCCCCCTCACTGCGAGTTGGGTTCTGATTTCCTCTCCCTCATGGTGAGTTGGGTTCTGATTTCCTCCCCCTCACTGCGAGTTAGGTTCTGATTTCCTCTCCCTCATCACAAGTTGGATTCTGATTTCCTCCCCCTCACTGCGAGTTGAGTTCTAATTTCCTCCTGTCATGCGAGAGTGCTTTTAAGAACTGGATGTTTAAGTAATGTACCTTTAAGAAAACAGTGATGTCTTAGAGTGGGTGGAGCTGAACTCAGTTCTGCCATTTTGAAGTTTCAGTTTTAAAAAGTGCCTGGCTGTTTTGCTGTGAGCTGATTAAAAGGAGAAAGCCAGTTTGAAAAACCAGCTTGAGAAGTTCTGGTTTGTTGTGAGTTGCTTGGAAAGCCAGTTGGAAAAAGCAGTTTGTGTGTGACTGTGTGCTTCCAGAGAGCTGGAGGAAGAAAGCAAGGTGCTGGAGCTGAAGTCAAACAGCCTAATATGTCTCTGCCTTTCTACAGAAAATATATATATCCTTTAACCTGATGTGATACTGTTTAAAGGTGTTAAGTCTCTTGGAAGTTTGAAGGAACATTTTAAGGAATTATTTACTGTTGCAATATTTTCTGAGTTATCTTTGAAGGGGGGTTAAGAGATCCAATGTTTTTTTAAGAGGTTAAGTTGAGTTCATGGAATAAACATTGTTTTGTGTTTAAAAACCCACGTGTCCATAATTGTAATCCCACACCCAGGGAACAAGCCGCGTGCTCGGAAAAGCAATAAATCCATTAAAGGGAGCAGTTGGTTGAACTCCATAATATATTTTGGGGTTCTGAAAACGCCTTGCCCATAACAATTGGGAGCTCGTCCGGGATAAAAGTCGATCTACTGGATTGTTTTTTGTGAACTTAAAGACAGTGAAGGATTGTTGATTTTACGGTGTGGTATTTTAGTTTAAGTGTTGTGAACAATGGCTCTTTCAGAGGCTCAGAAGTTTTTGGGGGTGGAGAACGTCACACGTAGTACCTTACGGATAGAAACAAAAAGCAGACTGTTAGATTTGGCAAGAACATTGCAGTTAACATTAACTGATAAAATGCGAAAAGATGAGGTAATTATGGCGGTGGTTAAGCATTTAAAGTTTCCTGAGATAGAGTTTGACTCATTGGAAATGGCAAAAATTCAGTTGCAAATTAAACAAGTGGAACATGAGAAAGAATTAAAGCGGCTTGCATACGAGAGTGAGAGAGAGGAAAAAGAAAGAGAAAGAGAGAGAGAGGAAAAAGAAAGGAGAGAGAAGAAAGAAAGAATAGCCCTAGCAGAACAAAAAGAAAAAGAAAGGGTGATACAGATCAGGGAAAAAGATAAAAGACAGGGAGTTTGAACTTCAGAAAATGGCCATGAAACATGACAATCAGTTAAAATTGGCAGACGTAAAGGGACACGTACAGTTGGAGGAGATGGATGAGAATAATGAGACAGAGCATCATAGTCGAAGACGTGGTGAGGATCGATTTAAATATGCCCAAGCATTGCCAAGGTTTGATGAGAAGGAAATGGAAGCCTTTTTCATTTCACTTGAGAAGGTAGCTAAACAAATGAAATGGCCACAGGACATGTGGGTGTTACTGATTCAAACAAAGCTGGTAGGTAGAGCTAGTGAAGTGATTGCATCACTACCGGAGGAGATATCTGGAACGTATGAGGAGGTGAAGAAATCCATCTTAAGTGCATATGAGCTAGTGCCTGAAGCTTACAGTCAAAGGTTTAGAAATTTAAGGAAAGAATTTGGTCAAACATACATGGAGTTTGAAAAGCTCAAACAGAGTAATTTTGATAGGTGGATAAGGGCTTTGAAAATAGACCAAACGTATGAATCTCTCAGAGAAATTATACTTTTGGAGGAGTTTAAAAGTTCAATTCCTGATGTCGTGAGAACTCATGTGGAAGAGCAGAGGGTTAAAACTGCAAGATTAGCAGCGGAAATGGCAGATGATTATGAATTAGTTCATAAATCAAAGATTGGTTTCTGACATCAGTTTCAGCCGGTGAGGGATAGAAACTGGGGACATGAGAAATACTCAAGTGGTAAAGGTAAAGGTGATCTGATGGGAGACAATAAAGAGAGTGTACCTCAGAGTAAAAAAGAAATCCAGGAGGGTGGAAAAGAAATGAAAAGTTTCAGATGTTTACACTGTAATAAACTAGGCCATGTAAAGTCACAGTGTTGGTGGTTGAAGAAAAGCACTGGGAAGGCTGATGTGGTAAAACGGGATAAGACAGTGGGGTTTGTAAGAGTGGTAAAGGAAAGCCCAAGGGAAGCGAAGGAGGTGCAAACGATTGTACAGCCTGTTCAAGAAGTAATTGTTAAGAAGGTGCCAGATGTCTTTAAAGAATTCACTTGTGTGGGTAAAGTTTACTCATGTGTATCAGGAGGAGCAGGTAAAGAAGTCACAATTTTAAGAGATACAGGGGCTAGACAATCTTTAATGGTAAGAGATGAGGAATTATGTAGTTTGGGAAGAATGTTGCCAGAAAAGGTGGTGATATGTGGAATTCAGGATGAGAGGAGTAGCGTTCCATTATATAAGGTAAGGTTGGAAAGTCCAGTGAAGAGTGGTGAAGTGGTAGTAGGAGTAATAGATAAACTGTCTTTTCAAGGAATACAGTTTATCTTGGGTAATGATATAGCTGGATTGCAGGTGGGAGTGATGCCTACTGTGGTTGATAAGCCAGTGGAGAATCAGTCAACTGAAGGGTTGAAGGATGAATATCCTGGAATTTTTCCGGATTGTGTAGTAACAAGGTCGCAAAGTCACAGGTTAAGACAAGAGGAGAAATCAAAGAGTGAAGATGAAGTTGAAGTGCAATTATCAGAAACGATTTTTGATCAGATGGTTGTAAAAGAACAAGAACAGGTGGAGGATGAGGCAGATACTTTTAGTTCAGGAAAATTGGCGGAGTTACAACAGAATGATGTAGAAATAAAACAAATATATCAGACAGCATATACGGAAGAGGAATCTGAGAGTATACCAGAGTGTTATTACCGTAAAAATGTCTTGATGAGAAAATGGAGACCTGTACATATGCAGGTGGATGAAAAGTGGGCAGAGGTTCATCAAGTAGTATTGCCGGTAGGGTATAGAAAGGAGGTGTTGCGAGTTGCACATGAGGTACCACTGGGAGGTCATTTGGGAATAAGGAAACTCAAGCTAAAATCCAGAAACATTTTTATTGGCCTAGACTACATAAAGATGTAGTTAAATTTTGTCAATCATGTCACACATGTCAAGTGATAGGGAAACCTCAAGCAGTGATAAAACCAGCGTCCTTAATACCCATTCCAGCATTTGAGGAACCTTGTACAAGGGTCCTAATCGATTGTGTAGGACTGCTTCCGAAAAGAAAAAGTGGGAATCAATATCTTTTGACTGTAATGGATGTGTCTCCTCGGTTTCCAGAGGCCATTCCAGTACGTAATATTACTGCTAAAAGGATTGTGGAGGAATTACTTAAATTCTTTACTAGATATGGACTACCCACAGAAATTCAATCGGATCAAGGATCGAATTTTACTTCAAAGTTATTCAAAGAAGTTATGGATAGCTTAGGAATGAAACAATTTAAATCAACTGCGTACCATGCAGAATCGCAGGGAGCGTTAGAAAGGTGGCATCAAACATTAAAGACAATGTTGAGGGCGTATTGTCAAGATTATCCAGAGGATTGGGATAAAGGAATCCCATTCGTATTGTTTGCAATTAGGGATACACCTAATGAGTCTACCAAATTTAGTCCTTTTGAACTAATTTTTGGTCATGAGGTAAGAGGCCCACTTAAATTGATTAAGGAAAAATTGGTGGGTGAGAAATTTTTGCCAGTGGGGATAAAGTTTTAGTGTTGTTACCAGTGGTAGGGGAGCCTTTAAAAGCTAGGTTTTGTGAACCGTATCAGATTGAAATGAAATTAAGTGAGGTGAATTATGTGGTAAAAACACCAGATAGAAGGAAGACTCACCGAGTGTGTCATGTGAATATGCTTAAAAGGTACTCTGAAAGGGAAGGAGAGAAAAAGGAGGTTTTAATGATTCTAACTCAAAGTGACAAACCAAATCCAGATGACTGTGAATTTGACATACCTCAAATTAAATTGGAAAATGAGGATGTTCTTAAAAATTGGGATGAATTGTGACGTTACCTTACAGAGGAAAAACAAACTGACCTGAAAGTATTATTGATATCACATGGTGTTGCTAATGTTTGGTTGGCTCTGTTTAATTACGTTTGCTCAAGAGTCACCAGGTATCTTTCGACACCGCCACAAAGTTCAGAACCGAATACTGATCAATGACTCTGTACACCAGTTAGTAAGTTCAAAAGCAATGCTGATTTATTTACACACAGTCAAATCTACTCATGCATAAACTCTACAAACTAAACTACCACTATTACTAAAGCCTATACTTAGCTTTGGGTGCCCACTCAGTCAGAGAAACAATGGCCGTTGCTTGGTTCGGAGGCTGCTGGGTTGAGCTGTTTACGGGGTAGCAACTAGGAGCCTCTATCTCGTAGCGTGCGTTGACTTGGAACTTACTTGGTCTGGTGCAGCTGCTAGGCAGGTCTCTCTCTTCGGTGAGAGCCAAAGCCAAAGGAGGAAGATTCTCCCTTGGGGCTTTTATACTGAAAAGGGCTTTGTGCGCTTTTGGGTGGGCCTTGAACTTGGCCTCAACTAATTGGGTCTTTCCTAATCATCTATCGATTTTCCTCCAATAGAGGGGTGGTTCCCTGATCGCTGGGCGTGTCCTGGTGACTGTCAGTCTGTTTTGTCTTAGCCTCTTCTGGCGCCAGGGAGTCTGCCTTAACATTGTGTATCTGAATGTTTCCCTTTTGTCCCCGGAGATGGCTCATTAGTATGTTGATTCCTTGGTAGTTTCTGTCCTGCTGAGAGTTTAAGGTTCTAATCAACAGACAGAGCTTGCACCTGCTTGTTTCTTAGCATTGTCCAATTTTCCCTGCATTCTTTGCAAGTGTCCATTTTGTAATCGGGATGTGGCCAGTCCAGATGGCTACACGCCCTCCTCGCGATCCTCAATGCGAAGCGTGAAGGATCACATTACTGTGTCGTCTTCATCCTCTGACCACCGGGGCACCCATACTTAGGCTCTACACTGTCCTATCCTACACAACACAATTTTACCTAAACCATTTTAATTACATTCATTATCATAAAACTCTACGGGGTGCTATGACATTAATACATGCATTACAGAAAAATAAAAAAACTGGAACCTCTAACTATTCTCAATAAGCAATCCTCATTCAAATAATCCAAAAATACAAACAATCCAAAAATAATCTATACATCTTAAACTGTACAAAATAGCAGCACACAAATTTCTCTGGCCTGGCAGTCAGACGCAGAGGTTTACATCTCTTTATTTCACAGAATACATTAAACAAATGTATGCTCTTTAATCCGTCCCAATGGGTTCGGGGGTCTGGTGAAATCCGAAAATGGGGGACCTAAACCTGTATACCGGGGTGCGAGAGCGATATGCTCTCTTTCGCCATTTCCTAACTCTAAACGTTTGCACGACACTGCAAAGTATCACCAGCACTAAGAGTGCTTCGACTACATATGAGAGTGAGTACTAGGTGATAAACTTACTACACCAGGTCGGGGTATTGCTGGCTGTCGCTGGGCTAATTTCCTTGGGGTTCCGTGTATTGCAGGGATGAGAATCATTTACGGTTTGTGTGGTAGGGGTCAGGGGGGTAGCGTCCACGCGCAACTGAAGGGATCTCGCTAAGATCCATGCGAACACGAAGGCTGTCTTCATCTTTGTCGGTCTTCTTCTTTGTCTTCCTCTGGGGTTCCCAAGGTTCCTGAATTCTGTGAACACAAGCATAATTTCTGTTATTATCTTGCTTAAGATCCCGTATGTCTGTCTATCTGTCCTTTATTGCCAATTTCCCTTTATAGTTGGTCACCATCTGTGATTCCCTCATTTTTTAAAAAAAACGAATATTTGGACTAGACATCTAAGAAAAATACTGCCATACTGCGAGCCATCTCGCAGCCTGAGATTTACCATCCCAGTGTTTGAGGATGTAAGTAGCAGAGGGAAGCAACCTAAGGGTTGCCAGAATCAAACAAAAGAATTTTGAACGTAACAAGCCAAAATGGGCTGACCAGAGGGGGGCGGGGGGGGGGGGGGGTTGGTCCTCAGGCTGGATGGGACTAACGCCGTTTCTCCACTGCCTGAGCAACCGGCAAGAACGGGTAAGAACGTGGTCGTCGTGGGGGGCTGCCTCTCGAGTTAGGAGAGCAACTATGTGTCGTGTTCTGTTGACAAACTAGTTCCTCTGAACTATTATCTGGGACAAACTTGTTCCATTAACAGCCGGGGGGTGTTAAAGGAGTGGTGAAGTGGGGCCGTGAACAACTTTTGAGTTTACAAACAACACGTAACGTTAACACTAACGAACAAACATTCAACAAACATGGTGCAGGTTCCATCAGAAAGGACACCGTATCTCTCCATCGGTTCCTTTTTTCTCCATCATCTGGACACCTCACTGCTCAATAGCGAACAGGGTCACAAAGGGATTCGTTTGGTGGGAGTCAGACGCCAAGTCATCATCTTCTCCCGGCTGCCAAACTCTTGTCTGTAGTAACCGTGCTAAAGCTGCTTGGGACGAATTGGGGTCCATCTCATCATTCTGAATGAGCCTGAAGGAATTGTCTCGGTGCCAGAATCGTGTGTCGAGGTTGGAGCTACTATGCTTCAATCCGTAATCGTCGGGCGGTGGGTCTGGGTCAGGGGCTTTGATATAAGTGATCTCAAATGGGTCAGTGGAATCATGCTCAGATTCACTGGGAGTGGGGCCTGGTGCAGGGGTGTAGTCGTAACGTGGTGTGCTGTGGCTGTCGTCATTGTAATCGCTATCACTGTCGCTGTCACTGCTGGTTGAGGGAAGGGAGAGGCGGAGTCGTGCCTCTGGAGGCGGAGTTGAAGTCATGTCTGAGGACGGGCTGGACTCTGCTGGGGGAGGGTAAAAATACGTCATCTGTGGGTGGCATGTGCTCGTCTGCTGCTGCGAGCAGGATGTGGTGTGTGTGGTTATTCTGTGAGCCGTAAGCCTTGAGCTAGTTTATATGAAACCACGCAGACTTACCATTGGGATAGGTTATTTTGTATACTGAGGGGCTGACTTTGTCCGAAATGGAGTACGGTCCGGAAGATTTGGGGGAAAGGAATGAACTGGGGTTGTAAAGGGAAAACATAACCTGTTGCCCTACTGTAAACTCAGTGGCGTGTACTGTTTTGTCAAAACAGGCCTTGCTCTGTTTCTTCCTGGTTCCAAGTCTCACTGCTGCTGTGAGTTGGGCTGCCTGTACCAGTTGTGTAACCGCATTTTCATGCGTGAGGTCTGTAACTGCGGGGCTGGCCAAATCTAGTCCTAATACATACTCTGTGCCTTTCATGGGGCGTCCGGTCATGAGGGTGTGCGGGGTGTATCCTGTGGATGTAGATACCGTGTTTCTTAAAACCATTAATGCAAATGGGAGAACTGAATCCCAGGTGCTGTTGTTCTGCTGTACCATTTTCCTGAGGGTGGCTTTCAATGTCCTATTCATTCGTTCTAGAATACCACTTGACTGGGGGTGGTATGCGATATGGAACTTTTGTCTAATGCCGAAAATCGTGAGGACGTTTTTCATTACACGTCCGGTGAAATGGGAGCCTTGATCAGACTCAATACTGCGTGGGAGGCCCCATCTTGTAAAGATGTGGTGTGTTAATATTTTAGCCGTTGTCTTGGCCGTATTAGTTCGTGATGGAAATGCTTCCACCCATTTTGTGAAGGTGTCTATGACCACCAACACATACTTGTAACCATTCTGCACGGGGGTAGGGGTCCTATATAATCTATCTGGAGATTTGTCCAGGGTCCATTAATGGGGCGGGTATGGCTAAATTGAGCCTTTTTAGCATATCTGTCCGGATTGTTCTGGGCACAGATTAAGCAATTCTCAATGTAGTGTGAGACATCGATTTTTAAATCAGGCCACCAACAAAGCGGTCTGAGGTGGGCTAGGGTGGGTTCAATTCCTTGGTGTCCATTTTTTTTAAAGAATAATTTTTATTAAAGTTTTTCATAAAATATCAATAACAAAATGAGAAAAAAAAGAACCCAACAGGGTTAAGTACAAAACACAATCTAGAAAAGCAACCCCCCATACCCCACCCCTGTACATAAATAATAAATTAACATTAACATCCCGACTTAACACAACAGGTATATACACCCTCTCAGACCCTTCAGTGTAAATAACATAAACAATAATAAAGTAAACACCCCCCGCCCCCGAGCTGGTGCTGCCATTGACCAATGTCTATCGTTCTGCCAGAAAGTCTAAGAACGGTTGCCACCGCCTAAAGAACCCTTGTACCGACCCGCTAAAGGCGAATTTCACCCTCTCCAATTTAATAAACCCCGTCATATCGCTGATCCAGGATTCCACACTTGGGGGCCTCGCTCCTTCCACTGAAGAAGAATCCTTCGTCGGGCTACCAGGGACGCAAAGGCCAGAATACCGGCCTCTTTCGCCTCCTGCACTCCCGGCTCCTCTGCCAAAATATTGCGAGCCCCCAGCCCGGTTTGACCCTGGATCCTACCACCCTCGACACCATCCTCGCTACGCCCTTCCAAAATTCCTCCAGCGCTGGGCATGCCCAGAACATATGGGTGTGATTTGCTGGGCTCCCCGAGCACCTAACACATCTGTCCCCACCCCCAAAAAACCGGCTCATCCTTGTCCCGGTCATGTGTGCCCTGTGCAGCACCTAAAACTGTATGAGGCTGAGCCTCGCGCACGATGAGAAAGAGTTCACCCTCCCTAGGGCATCTGCCCACGTCCCTTCCTCAATCTCCTCTCCCAATTCCTCCTCCCACTTACCTTTCACCTTCACCACCGAGGCCGCCTCCCCCTCCTCCTCCTGCATCACCTGGTAAGTTTCCGAGATCTTCCCCACTCCCACCCACCCCCCCGAGAGCACCCTGTCCTGTACTGTGTGTGGCAGTAGCCGTGGGAATTCCACCACCTGCCACCTGGCAAACGCCCTTACCTGTAAGTACCTGAAGGTGTTCCCCGGGGGGAGCCCGTACTTCTCCAGCTCACCCAGGCTCGCGAACTTCCCGTCCACAAACAGGTCCCCCAAACTTCGTATCCCTGTGCCACCCCGATAACCCTCCACCTGTTCTTCCTGCGGCGAACCGGTGGTTCCCACGTAATGGGGTCCACGCCGAGGCCCCAACCTCCCCCCTGTGCCGCCTCCACTGCCCCCAAATTTTGAGGGCAGCCGCCACCACCGGGCTCGTGGTATACCTCCTTGGAGGGAGCGGCAGCGGCGCTGTTGCCAGCGCCCCCAGACTCGTACCCACACAAGATGCCATCTCCAGACTCTTCCATGCAGCCCCCTCCCCCTCCATCACCCACTTGCGCACCATTGTCGCATTGGCGGCCCAACAGAGGTTGGGCAGCACCAGTCCCCCCTATCTCTACTCCGCTCCAGGAACACCCTTCTCACCCTCGGGAGTCCCTCGCGCCCACACAAACCCTATTATACTTTTGTTAACCCGCCTGAAAAAAAGCCTTCGGGATAAACATGGGGAGGCACTGGAACAGGAACAAAATCCTTGGGAGCACCGTCATTTTGATTGACTGCACCCTACCCGCCAAGGACAGCGGCAACGTGTCCCACCTCTTGAACTCCTCCTCCATTTGCTCCACCAGCCTTGTAAAATTAAGCCGATGCAGGGCCCCCCAGCTCCTGGCCACCTGGACCCTCAAATACCTGAAGCTCCTCTCCATCCTTTTTAGTGGGAGCTCGCCAGTCCCCCTCTCCTGGTCCCCTGGATGAACTACGAACAGCTCGCTCTTCCCCATGTTGAGCTTGTACCCCGCAAAGTCCCCGAATTCCCGAAGAATCCTCATTACCTCCGGCATTCCTCCCACCGGGTCTGCCACAAACAGCAGCAGGTCGTCCACATAAAGCGACACCCTATGCTCCTCCCCACCCCGCACCAACCCCCTCCAGTTCCTTGACTCCCTTAGTGCCATAGCCAGGGGTTCAATCGCCAGTGCGAAGAGCAGGGGGGACAGGTGACACCCCTGTCTCGTCCCTCGGTGCAACCGAAAGTACTCGGACCTCCTCCTGTTTATGGCCACACTCGCCATCGGGACCTCATACAACAGCCTAACCCACCTGACAAACCCCTCCCCAAACCTGAGCCTCTTCAGCACCTCCCACAGGTACCCCCACTCTACCCCATCGAAGGTTTTCTCAGCGCCCAGCGCCACCACGATCTCCGCCTCCCCCTCCCTTGCCGGCATCATGATAACGTTCAAAAGCCTCCGCACATTGGCGTTCCAACTGTCTCCCCTTCACAAACCCTGTCTGGTCTTCATGGATGATCTGCGGCACACAATCCTCAATCCTCGTGGCTAAGACCTTCGCCAGCACCTTGGCATCTACATTTAGCAAGGAAATCGGTCTGTAAGACCCACATTGCAGGGGATCCTTGTCCCGCTTCAGGATCAAGGAGATCAGTGCCCGGGACATCGTCGGTGGCAAAGCCCCCCCCCTCCCTTGCCTCATTAAAGTACCTGACTAACAGCGGACCCAACAGGTCCATATATTTTTTATAGAATTCAACGGGGAAACCGTCTGGCCCCGGTGCCTTCCCCACCTGCATGCTTCCTATCCATTTGATCAGCTCCTCCAGACCAATCGGGGCCCCCAATCCCACCACCAGTCCCTCTTCCACCTCTGGGAACCTCAATTGGTCCAGGAAGCGGCCCATCCCTACCTCCTCCCGTGGGGGCTCGGATCGGTACAATTCCTCGTAGAAGTCCCTGAAGACCCCATATATGCCAACCCCACCCCGCACCACACTCCCTCCCTTGTCCTTGACTCCCCCGATCTCCCTAGCTGCATCCCGCTTCCGAAGTTGATGCGCCAGCATCCGGCTTGCCTTTTCCCCATACTCGTAAATCACCCCCTGGGCCTTCCTCCACTGCACCTCCGCCTTCCTGGTGGTCACCAGGTCGAATTCGGCCTGGAGGCTACGCCTCTTCCTCAACAATCCTTCCTCCGGCTCCTCCGCATACCTCCTTTCTACCCTCACCATCTCCCACACCAGCCTCTCCCTCTCCCCCCGCTCCTTGTGGGCCCTAATGGAGATCAGCTCTCCCCTCACCACCGCCTTCAGTGCCTCCCATACCATCCCCACTCAGACCTCCCCGTTGTCATTGTTCTCCAAGTAGCTCTCTATACTTTCACGGACCCGCTCGCTCACCTTCTCGTCTGCCAACAGCCCCACCTCCAAGCGCCACAGCGGGCGCTGGTCCCTCTCCTCCCCCATCTCCAAGTCCACCCAATGCGGGGCGTGGTCCGAAATGGTTATTGCCGAATACTCAGTATCCTCTACTCTCGCTATCAGCGCCCTACTCAAAATGAAAAAGTCGATTCGGGAATAAGCCTTATGGACATGTGAGAAGAATGAAAATTCCCCAGCCCCCGGCCTTGCAAATCTCCAAGGGTCCACCCTCCCATCTAGTCCATAAACCCCCTCAGCACTCTAGCCGCTGCCGGCTTCCTACCCGTCCTAGACCTGGAGCGATCCAGTGCCGGATCCAGCACCGTGTTAAAGTATCCCCCCATTATCAGGCCCCCCACTTCCAAGTCTGGGATCCGACCCAACATACGCCGCATAAAACCCGCATCGTCCCAGTTCGGGCATACACATTGACTAGTACCACCCTCTCTCCCTGCAACTTACCATTATGTACCTACCGCCATTATCTGCCACAATGCTCGACGCCTCGAATGACACCTTATTTCCCACCAAGATCGCCACCCCTCGATTTTTGGCATCCAGCCCCGAGTGAAACACCCGACCTACCCACCCTTTCCTCAATCTTACGTGGTCTGCCACCTTCAGGTGTGTCTCCTGGAGCATAACCACATCTGCCTTGAGCCCCTTCAGGTGCGCGAACACGCGGGCCCGCTTAACCGGCCCATTCAGTCCGCTTACATTCCAGGTTATCAGCTGGATCAGGGGGCTACCCACCCCACCCCCCTCCCCCGCCGACTAGCCATGACCCCTCCTCGGCCAGCCACGTGCCCGCACCCCACACCCGGCCCGTTCCCCACAGCGGCATACCCCCGTCTCGACCCCCCCCCCTCGCTCCAGCTCCTCCTTGACCATAGCAGCGGCAACTCGATTGCCCCCCCCCCCCCGCCCAGGACCCACCTTAGCTGATTTACTCCCCCCATTGCACTTCCGCAAGTCAGCTGACTCCTGCTGACCCTGGCCACTCCCGCCTCTCCTTCAACTCCTCCCATTGTATGGCACACCCTCCTCTCCCATTCCCCATCCAAAGGCTCTCCCCCTCCCCCTTCCATTCTAAGCGCGGGAAACAACCCTGTGCAGTGTAGGTTAACAAGGGCTGCCCCACCCACTCACATAACTGGTTGGCAGTTAAGTGTCAGTCACTTAAATCTACCTTGATCTAAAAGCAGGTGGGGGAGGGGAGTCAATTCAGGACAGTTTAAAAAGAGCAACTTGTAAACTCACTCCCAGTGAGTTCTCCCAGTGAGCCAGAGAAGACACAGTCAGAGTGGGACACAGCTAAGAGTGAGTTTGGGAATTTGAATCTAGGTGGGAATTCAAAGCTGGGTGGGGAGGAAGTGCTTTTTATCCCTGGTAAGTGACTGGTAAGTAGTGTTTCTGTTTCTTTTCATTGGTATATTTATTTATTTTTTTTCTTCGTTGTTTATTTATTTATTTAATTTTTGGAAATTGTAATTGTTGAAGTTAACCGAAGGTTGAAGACATGGCAGGAGATCTCAGACCCGTGTCATGCTCCTCGTGTGATGTGGGAGCTCAGGGACACGTCCACTGTCCCTGGCTCCTTCACGTGCAAGAAGTGTGTCCAGTTGCAGCTCCTGTTAGACCGCTTGACGGCTCTGGAGCTGCGGATGGACTCACTTTGTTGCATCCGCAATGCTGAGGACGTCGTGGATAGCACGTTTAGCGAGTTGGTCACACCGCAGGTGAAAGGTACTGAGGGAGATAGAAAATGGGTGACCAAAAGACAGAGCAAGAGTAGGAAGACAGTGCAGGTGTCCTCTGCGGTCATCTCCCTGTAAAACAGATATACCGCTTTGGATACTGTTGAGGGAGATGGCTCACCAGGGGAAGGCAGCAGCAGTCAGGTTCATGGCACTGTGGCTGGCTCTGCTGCGCAGCTAGGCAGGAAGAAGAATGGTAGGGCTATTGTGATAGGGGACTCAATTGTAAGGGGAATAGACAGGCGGTTCTGCGGATGCAATCGAGACTCCAGGATGGTATGTTGCCTCCCTGGTGCAAGGGTCAAGGATGTCTCGGAGATGCTGCAGGAAATTCTGGGGGGGGGGGGGGGGGTGAACAGCCAGCTGTCGTGGTGCACATAGGCACCAACGATATAGGTAAAAAACGGGACGAGGTCCTACAAGCTGAATTTAGGGAGCTAGGAGTTAAACTAAAAAGGACCTCAAAGGTAGTAATCTCAGGATTGCTACCAGTGCCACGAGCTAGTCAGAGTAGGAATGTCAGGATAGATTGGATGAATGCGTGGCTCGAGAGATGGTGCAAGGGGGAGGGATTCAAATTCCTGGGACATTGGAACCGGTTCTGGGGGAGGTGGACCAGTACAAACCGGACGGTCTGCACCTGGGCAGGACTGGAACCGATGTCCTGGGGGGGGGGGGGTTTGCTAGAGCTGTTGGGGAGAGTTTAAACTAATGTGGCAGGGGGATGGGAACCGATGCAGGAAGTTGGAAGGTAGTAAAACAGGGACATAAATACAAGGCAGTAAGGGGGAAAGTGTAAGGCAAAGAAGCCACAGTCAAAAATCAAAAAGGACGGCAGTACAAGGTACAGTGACTGAGGGGAGCTCAGTGAATAGGACCAGGACTACTAAAAGAAATAAAACGGGAAGTGAAAACATTAATGGTAAGCGACGCGGCAGGTTGTTACATGAAGATATGGGTTCAACGACAAGGAAAATTAGGAGAAAGGTTAAGAGGAAATATAACTTAGGAGAGATTACTGATCGAGGTGTTAAGATTTAGAACAGAGGTAAAAAAGCCAACATAAGTGTACTTTACCTGAATGCTCGTAGTATTCGGAATAAGGTAAATGAGTTGATGGCGCAAATCATCGTGAATGACAATGATTTAGTGGCCATTACTGAAACATGGTTAAAGGATGGTCACGACTGGGAGTTAAATATCCGAGGGCATCAAACTTTTCGGAAGAAAAGACTAGATGGTAAGGGAGGTGGTGTTGCTGTGTTATTTAAGGATGACATCCGGGCAACAGTAAGGGATGACATCGGTGCTATGGAGGATAAGGTTGAATCCATGTGGGTGGAAATCAGGAATAGTAAGGCGAAAAAGTCACTGATAGGAGTAATCTACAGGCCACCAAATAGTAACATTATGGTGGGGCAGGCAATAAACACAGAAATAACTGATGCATGTAGAAATGGTACAGCAGTTATCATGGGGGATTTTAATCTACATGTCGATTGGTTTAACCAGGTCGGTCAAGGCAGCCTTGAGGAGGAGTTTATAGAATGTATCCGCGAGTTTCCTAGAACAGTATGTAATGGAACCTACGAGGGAACAAGCGGTCCTAGATCTGGTCCAGTGTAATGAGACAGGATTGATTCAGGATCTCATAGTTAGGGATCCTCTCGGAAGGAGCAATCACAATATGGTGGAATTTAAAATACCGGTGAAGGGTGAGAAGGTAAAATCAAGCACGAGTGTTTTGTGCTTAAACAAAGGAGATTACAATGGGATGAGAGAAGAACTAGCTAAGGTAGACTGGGAGCAAAGATTTTATGGTGAAACAGTTGAGGAACAGTGGAGAACCTTCCAAGCGATTTTTCAGTGCTCAGCAAAGGTTTATACCAACAAAAAGGAAGGATGGTAAAAAGAGGGAAAATCGACCGTGGATATCTAAGGAAATAAGGGAGTGTATCAAATTGAAGGAAAAAGCATACAAAGTAGCAAAGAGTAGTGGGAGACTAGAGGACTGGGAAATCTTTAGGGGGCAACAGAAAGCTACTAAAAAAGCTATAAAGAAGAGTAAGATCGATTATGAGAGTAAACTTGCTCAGAATATAAAAACAGACAGTAAAAGTTTCTACAAATATATAAAACAAAAAAGAGTGGCTAAGGTAAATATTGGTCCTTTAGAGGATGAGAAGGGAGATTTAATAATGGGAGATGAGGAAATGGCTGAGGAACTGAACAGGTTTTTTGGGTTGGTCTTCACAGTGGAAGACACAAATAACATGCCAGTGACTGATGGAAATGACGCTATGACAGGTGAGGACCTTGAGAGGATTGTTATCACCAAGGAGGTAGTGATGGGCAAGCTAATGGGGCTAAAGGTAGACAAGTCTCCTGGACCTGATGGAATGCATCCCAGAGTGCTAAAAGAGATGGCTAGGGAAATTGCAAATGCGCTAGTGATAATTTGCCAAAATTCACTAGACTCTGGGGTGGTCCCGGCGGATTGGAAATTAGCAAACGTGACACCACTGTTTAAAAAAGGAGGTAGGCAGAAAGTGGGTAATTATAGGCCAGTGAGCTTAACTTCGGTAGTAGGGAAGATGCTGGAATCTATCATCAAGGAAGAAATAGCGAGGCATCTGGATGGAAATTGTCCCATTGGGCAGACGCAGCATGGGTTCATAAAGGGCAGGTCGTGCCTAACTAATTTAGTGGAATTTTTTGAGGACATTAACAGTGCAGTAGATAACGGGGAGCCAATGAATGTGATATATCTGGATTTCCAGAAAGCCTTTGACAAGGTGCCACACAAAAGGTTGCTGCATAAGATAAAGATGCATGGCATTAAGGGTAAAGTAGTAGCATGGATAGAGGATTGGTTGGCAATCAGTAGCTAGTGGTGTCCCTTAGGGATCAGTGTTGGGCCCACAACTGTTCACAATTTACATAGATGATTTGGAGTTGGGGACCAAGGGCAATGTGTCCAAGTTTGCAGACGACACTAAGATAAGTGCAGAGGATACTGGAAGTCTGCAGAGGGATTTGGATAGGCTAAGTGAATGGGCTAGGGTCTGGCAGATGGAATACAATGTTGACAAATGTGAGGTTATCCATTTTGGTAGGAACAACAGCAAAAGGGATTATTATTTAAATGATAAAATATTAAAACATGCTGCTGTGCAGAGAGACCTGGGTGTGCTAGTGCATGAGTCGCAAAAAGTTGGTTTACAGGTGCAACAGGTGATTAAGAAGGCAAATGGAACTTTGTCCTTCGTTGCTAGAGGGATGGAGTTTAAGACTAGGGAGGTTCTGCTGCAATGGTATAAGGTGTTAGTGAGGCCACACCTGGATTATTGTGTTCCGTTTTGGTCTCCTTACTTGAGAAAGGACGTACTGGCACTGGAGGGTGTGCAGAGGAGATTCATTAGGTTACTCCCAGAGCTAAAGGGGTTGGATTACGAGGAGAGGTTGAGTAGACTGGGACTGTACTCGTTGGAATTTAGAAGGATGAGGGGGGATCTTATAGAAACATATAAGATTATGAAGGGAATAGATAGGATAGATGCGGGCAGGTTGTTTCCACTGGCGAGTGAAAGCAGAACTAGGGGGCATAGCCTCAAAATAAGAGGAAGTAGATTTAGGACTGAGTTTAGGAGGAACTTCATCACCCAAAGGGCTGTCAATCTATGGAATTCCTTGCCCAGTGAAGCAGTGGAGGCCCCTTCATTGAATGTTTTTAAGATAAAGATAGATAGTTTTTTGAAGAATAAAGGGAATAAGGGTTATGGTGTTCGGGCCGGAAAGTGGAGCTGAGTCCATATGGCCTATTCCTGCTCCTAGTTCTTATGTTCCCCGCCCCGGCCCCGCCCCCCCAAAGTCTTCAGCACGGAAAAAAGCCCGCGCTTTCCACCAACCAGGCCCCGCCATCTCTGACGCAGCTCCTTTTGCAGGCCCGGTCACCTCACCCCTGACTCGGGCCTGCCCCTCCCCCGCGGGGCCCCATCTCACCGCCGTCCATCCCCCTGTTCCGTTTACCTACCCCCCCTCCAAGAGCCCCCCCCCGACCAACCCAACCAAAACAGTGCCCAACCCACCCCAGCCACCCTCACCAACACGAAAGAGAAAAACACAGAGAAAAAAAACCCCGGAGCAATACAAAGGCCCCCACCTCGAAAAAAAATAAACATAACATATCAACCGCAGTCCCCAATCGCCCATCCCGACCCTCAATCTGTGTCCAACTTCTCGGCCTGAACAAAGGCCCACGCCTCCTCTGTAGACTCAAAATAATGGTGCCGGTCCTTGTAGATAACCCACAATCGCGCCGGCTGCAACATGCCAAACTTCACCCCCTTCTTGTGCAGCACCGCCTTCGCTCGATTGTACCCGGCCCTCCTCTTCGCCACCTCCGCACTCCAGTCCTGGTATATTCGAACCTCCGCGTTCTCCCACCTGCTGCTCCTCTCCTTCTTGGCCCACCTGAGCACACAGTCCCGATCGACGAACCGATGGAACCTCACCAGCACCGCCTGCGGAGGCTCGTTAGCCTTGGGCCTCCTCGCCAGCACTCTATGGGCCCCTTCCAGCTCCAGGGATCCCTGGAAGGACCCCGCTCCCATCAGTGAGTTCAACATGGTGACCACATAGGCCCCCACGTCCGGCCCCTCCAGCCCCTCCGGGAGGCCCAGAATCCGCAGATTCTTCCGCCTCGACCGATTCTCCATCTGCTCGAACCGCTCCTGATATTTCTTGTGGAGTGCCTCGTGCGCCACCACCTTTACCGCCAGGCCTAAGATCTCGTCCTCATTGTCAGACATCTTTTGTCGAGCCTCGCGGATCGCCACCCCCTGGGCCGTCTGTGTCTCCAGCAGCTTATCAATAGAAGCCTTCATCGGCCCTAGCAGGTCCGTTTTAATCTCTCTGAAGCAGCGCTGGATACCCTCCTGCTGCTCCTCCGCCCACTGCATCCACGCTGCCTGGTCTCCGCCCGCCGCCATTTTGTTCTTCTACCCTCGCACCTTCTTCGGGTCCACCACCACCATTTTTGTCGCCCCGCTCCTAGTTGAAGCCATATACTGACGGGGAGCTGTTATAAACTCCTTCCCACACCGGGAAACGTCACAAAAGTACCGCTGGGGCCCTGAAAAGAGATCAAAAGTCCGTTTTTGCGGGACTTAGCTCCGCATAGCCGCAACCGGAAGTCAATTCCTTGGTGTCCATGATTGTCATGGAACTGACAAATGATCTGGTTCCTGTCCTGGCTGGGAACTATGCAAATGCCATCCTTTAAAATCACACCGTCGTGTGTGCTGACTGCGTTTTTAAACTTGTCGTACGGGGCTGGGAAGGTTCCCTTTAAATCCTCCCTGAGTTTCTCGTCCTCGTTCTAGGCCTTCGCTAAATCCTGAATGTTGATCTGCGAGACCTGAACTGCGTGTACTGGGGTGCTTTCGGTGGAGTTCCAAAAATAACCATGCTTGGAGCCTGCCTTCGCTAGGGCGTCTGCTTTAACGTTACCAGGGGGAGGAAGACCGGTGATGACTGCGAACCTTAATTATTCCGTATTTCCTATCCTTCGCTGTCTCTAAGATATGGCGGAGTAATGGGCTGAGGGTAGGGGTTTACCGTCCGCGGAAACAAATCCTCGTTTCCCAGAGTGGTAGGAACTCTGCCAAACTATTACAGACATACAAGCTGTCTGAATAGATGCCTGCTGGGGTCGGGAACGAGTCTGGGTGGTCTATAATATATGCAATCCCTGCCAGCTCTGCTGCCTGCGAGCCTAAGTGTCCTGGCAACTGTAAGGAAATTTCATCTAGGGCGCGTCCCTGCGTGTGCTCTACATATATACCGCAACCGGTAATTTTCTTTCCATTTAACACTGTGGATGAGCCATCCACATAAATCTTCAGGGGTGCGCACGTGCCTGTGGGCTGGGGTCTCTGGGGTGTACTATCTGTTTTTCTGGGGGGTGTTTTAGGAATAAACGGGCCTGTGTTGTGTTTCGTGGTGATGATCTCACATTCATGAGGGGTGCCTGTATACTGCAAATTATCGGCAAGGAAGGTGTGGGTTTTGGTTCTCTTTACCGTGATGTCCCGTCCCTGGAAAAGTCCAACGGGCTGCGCGGATTTGGCTGACTGCGCCATCCTTAAGTCGGCCGTCTAACAATAGCTGTGTCGGGGTGTGTTCTGTGAGAATGGTGATGGGGTTGAGTCCTGTAATGTAGGCGAAGTATTGTACTGCCCAAAAAAACTGCAAGCAGGTGCCTTTCACAGGCAGAAAATCCTTGCTCTACGGGGTTTAACATGCGTGAGGCATGTGCTACGGGGCGTAATTGGTCATGGCGTTCCTGGAGGAGCACAGCCGAAAGGGTTCGGTCGTTGCTTGCTACTTCGATAGCATACGGGGAATGTGGATATGGGATCTGTAGTACGGGGGCTGTGCTGAGTGCTCTTTTTAAAGTGTCCACGGCATCTGTATGCTGTGGAAGCCATTCCCAAGGTGCCTGCTTCTTGAGAAGTTCGGAAAGGGGCGCTGCTTTAGTGGCGAAACTGCCAATATGGTTTCGGCAGTAGCCAACCAGTCCTAAAAATGACCGGAGGGCTGAGACATTGTGGGGAAGGGGCAATTTGACGATGGAGTCAATTCTCTTGTGCTCAATCTCGCGTTTACCATGTGTGATCACTGCTCCCAAGTAAATCACTTTTTCTTGCAAAATCTTGGCCTTCTTGGGGTTGACTTTACAACCAATGTCTTGTAGGAGTGCTCGGAGTTTGGCAAGAAGCGAAATGTGCTCTCCCTTTGTGTCTACAAGTCGTCTACATACTGGACCTGACAATCGGGGCGGGAAAATTTTGCTAAACCATTTGCCAGCTATCGGTGGAAAATGGAGGGGGAGTTGTGGAAGTCACGTCCACGTGTACTGTTGCCCTTGGAAAGTAAAGGCGAATTTGTACTGGCACGCTTTAGCCAATGGAATGGACCAGAAGCCATTACTAATGTCCAAAACCGAATTTTGTTTTGACTGGAGTCCCTGTTTGAGCATGGTCTCGGGACTCGTGGCTACGGTGGGAGCTGCTGCTGGGGTTACTGTGTTTAGTTCTCGTTAATCAATGGTCAGTCACTATGATCCATCCGGTTTCCTGACGGGCCAAATTGGGGCGTTGTTTGTGGAGGCTACTGATCGGTGTACGCCTTGATCCAACAAACTCTCTATGACTTTGGAGATTTCTCCCTCTGCTTTCTGGGGAAATCCGTACTGCTTCTGGGGTTTAGGGTCGGGACCTGTAACGTTCACAAAGCCAGCCAAACTGCCACAGTCGTGCTTGTGCTGTGCAAATGCTGCTTTATGTTCCTGCAGGACTGCCCTAACCTGTTTGTCTGCACTAATGGCTCGAGGGTCGAACCAGAAGTCTCCTACTGAGCTAATCCTATTTACGTATTCTCCTACTGTGAGCGTGGCGGGGGTTTGTGCTGCCTTTGCCATTTTCCATACACACTTGTTAACTGGGTCAAAAGAACGGTTATGGGAGCTCATGAAATTGATCCCAAGGATATGTTCCGCTGTCTCGGGCAGATCAATTAAAACTACGGGGTGCTTAGTCGCGATGTTACCTATTTGTATTGCTATAGGGGCTGTGATGTGTCCCTGTTGTAAATGGCCTGTAAAGCCGCTGAGTGTGCTGATGTCTGTTGTGGGCCACGTATCTCGCTGAAACATCGTGGAGGAATTGAGTGTGGTGCGGGACCCTCCTGTGTCCCAAAGAAATTCTACGGGTTGTCCCCGGACTTTGCCTGCTACTACCGGTCTACCGGACTTGTCCCAAAGGGTGTCGCAGACCCAAGTTGGGGAGCCCGAATACCGTCATTCGGTGCCGTTCATGTCTGCATTCGCTGAACGGGCGCTAACGCTATGGATCGGCTTTGCCCTATTCCTGTTTATGTTGCCTATCTGATGGTTTCTCTGCTGCTTTTGGGGCGTGTTGCACTCTCATGCAAAATGTCCTAGCTGTCCATAATTATAACATTCTTGAGGTTTTGGCTGGGGTTGGCTGTTCCTGCCCTCATTTACCCATGCGGGGTTCTGGTGTCCTTTAACTGGGTTCATTTCTGCCTGCTCTTCATCGGGTGTTATCAATGCGGTTTTGCCTGCAATTTATTGCTGCCAAGCGCGGGACAATCTCTTCAAAACCCATTTTTCATTATGGGCCTCATCTGAGGGTTCATAATTTGCGCAAGCTTTTCGTCCTGCTTCTGTGGAGTGGGAAACTAGAATTCGGGTCCATTTGACCATATTATCTGGGGACAAATGGGCGCGGGCTAACTCTCCAAAAACTGCGGTGAAGTGTATCCACAAGCGCCAGCAAACGCTGTGGGGTGCTCGGTCTTCTTTTGCCTACACTTATTTAGGCCTTCTACGGGGTCTCCTCTGTTAAAGCCGATCGGATCAAGGATCGCTGTGTGCATCTCTTGGAGTGTGCCTCCTCCTACATTCTGTGGGTCGGGAAGAGCTGCTACGAAGGGCTTAAAACTGAGAGCTTCACTTGCTCCTTTTCGTCCAGGCCGTACATGGTAACCTGTTGTTTGACGTTCGCGAAAAATTGGTGGGGGTCTGATGTGGGAAGGAACGGTGTAATTTTTCCACACAAGTCCCGTAATTGGGTCACGGTTAACGGGGTTGTGTAAAGGAAATCTGCTTCTTCTTCTCCTGCGGCCCTGCGTTGTGTGGTTACAGGGTTCATGGAGGTGTGTTCTGCCTGTTCGGTTGGGGCGCTTTCCTTTTCTGGTGTTTTTCCTGCGTACATGTCCCATGTACGTATCTATGGGCAGTCTCGTTCAATTCCTGCCAGTCGGGGATGTTTTCTTGATCTAACTGGGGTCCGAATGTACTCTGAAATCCATTTTGCACGGAAAGCAGAGATTGCAATTCTGCAATTTGCTTCCGGCACTTTGCGTGGTCTACGGAGCTCTGCCTTTGTTCCGTTGTGGAAGTATGGAGTGCTCGTAGGGCTGCTTTTAAATCATTGCACTGTTTCTGCAATTTCTCAACTTGCTGTTCTGTTTCTTGTCTTACCAAGACCGCACGTTGCGTGTACTGGTAGGCCTTATCATATTGCGTCTGAAAACTGTTCAAATGCGCGAGACAAGACTGATGTGCCCTCTTGGCATCATCCACCTCTCTGTCCCTTGCTGCTGACTGCTCTTTTAAATCTCAATTCCCTTTCTCCACCTCACTCACATCTACGTCACTGGTTCTGTCTCTCTCCTCTATCTGTCTACGGAGCGTCCTAACAAACTCCTCTGTGCCTCGTAATTGTGCCAAACAGGACACGATTGCCATCGGCTTGCGAGCTTTTCCCAAGCTCTTCTTGTGTATCTCTGACAGGTTCTCCCACCAAGTATGTCCTATACTCCCGGGTCCTGTTTCCTCATTATTGCAGAACTCACTCCAAAGGGGCCATCCTTTCCCTTTCCTGATCTCATCTTCCCAAACAGGACACTGTCCTACTCTACTGGTCGCTGCGACCTCAAATTCCTGGGGGTTCATAAGGCGTTCCATTGCCTTCATTGCCATTCTCTCTATCTAGTTTCTCTACTAAATTTGGAACAGGGGGTGATAAAGTGGTGATGTAAACACGGGTACGGCTTACACTAATTTCCGGCCTACAAAATTCCCGACAGTTTTACACAACAAAATCTCTCAGGTTTATCTTATATCCCTGTTAGTACGCATGCATTAACACACTTCCAAATCTCAGAGGCTTGATCAGTACTGTTTTGACGCTTGTAATTTTTCTGTTTCCAATTGAATTCTCAATTCAAATTTTGGGTTCTCTCGGAGCGGTTAGGCCACTTCTCAGTCGAGTCCCGTCAGATGTCGCCAGTAAATGTTGCTAATGTTTGGTTGGCTCTTAATTTGGCTCTGTTTAATCACGTTTGCTCAAGAGTCGCCAGGTATCTTTCGACACTGCCACAAGGTTCAGAACCGAATACTGATCAATGACTCGATACACCAGTTAGTAAGTTCAAAAGCAATGCTCATTTATTTACACAGTCAAATCTACTCGTGCATAAACTCTACAAACTAAACTACCACTATTACTAAAGCCTATACTTAGCTTCGAGTGCCCACTCAGTCAGAGGAACAATGGCCGTTGCTCGGTTCGGAGGCTGCTGGGTTGAGCTGTTTACAGGGTAGCAACTAAGAGTCTCTATCTCGTAGCGTGCGTTGACTTGGGACTTACTTGGTCTGGTGCAGCTGCTAGGCAGGTCTCTCTCTTTGGTGAGAGCCAAAGCCAAAGGAGGAAGATTCTCCCTTGGGGCTTTTATACTGAAAAGGGCTTTGTGCGCTTTTGGGTGGGCCTTGAACTTGGCCTCAACTAATTGGGTCTTTCCCAATCATCTGTATCGATTTTCCTCCAATAGAGGGGTGGTTCCCTGATCGCTGGGCGTGTCCTGGTGACTGTCAGTCTGTTGTGTCTTAGCCTCTTCTGGCGCCGGGGAGTCTGCCTTAACATTGTTTCTAAATGTTTCCCTTTTGTCCCCGGAGATGGCTTGTTAGTATGTAGATTGCTTGGTAGTTTCTGTCCTGTCAGAGAGTTTAAGGTTCTAATCAACAGACAGAGCTTGCACCTGCTTGTTTCTTAGCATTGTCCAATTTTCCTTGCATTCTTTGCAAGTGTCCATTTTGTAATCGGGACGTGGCCATCCCAGATGGCTACAATGGACAAGTTTTTAGAGATAAATTGGGAAGTACTAAAATGGCTGTACATGATGTAGATGTGGGAAATGCTGTTCCTATCAAACAACATTCATATAGACTTAATCCTTTAAAATTGGCACAGGTTAAAAAAGAGATTGAGAGTATGCTTAAAAATGGCATAATTGAAGTGGGTTGCAGCCAATGGACCTCACCCATAGTGATGGTACCTAGACCAGAAGGTACCCAACGGTTGTGTGTGGACTACAGAAAGGTTAATGCAGTTACAAGAACGGACTCTTATCCTATTCCACGTTTGAGTGATTGCATTGAGAAATTGGGACAATCTGCTTTTATTTTCAACTTCCAGAAATGGAAAGAACATTTAAAACATCGTATGGAGTTCTTCGATCGACTTCAGGGGGCGGGTTTGGTGATGAACCTAGCCGAAAGTGAATTTGAAGAAGCTCAAATCACTTTCCTTGCGGAGTTTCCGTTATCCTCAATGCGAAGGGAAATAATGCGATTTCTTAGCCTGAATGGCTTTGATCGAACAGTTGTGCAAAAGTTTTGTGGTGTGATTACTCCACTGATGGACTTGCTAAAGAAACCTAAAAAAATTCAATGGACAACGGACTTTCAACATGCATTTGACTGCCTGAAAGCTGTGATCACCAATGCTCCTGTATTGGCGAATTGCAAGGGACTCTGTGGTCAGATTGAACTAAAGTATCTGATTCTAAAGAAAATGGCGAGGAGTAGAGGAATGGATGGATCGTGCAGAGACTTTGTTCAAAGAGGCTGTCAATCGGGAAGAATTTCGGTTGGAGGAGGAAGCGCAAAGAAAAATGGACTATATTATTATACCTGTTTGCATGTGTTGTTTTTTTTTTTAAAAACAAAAACATATATTTGCTGTGTACATTTCTTAGTGGATGGTGCAAAAGTGAAAAATGAAACCATCTTGAAGTTGATGGTTTATTTTTCTTTGTTGGGGGGAGGTGTCATGAAATGAAAATCGCTTATTGTCACGAGTAGGCTTCAATGAAGTTACTGTGAAAAGCCCCTAGTCGCCACATTCCGGCGCCTGTTCGGGGAGACTGGTACGGGAATTGAACTGTGCTGCTGGCCTGCCTTGGTCTGCTTTAAAAGCCAGCGATTTTGCCCAGTGAGCTAAACCGGCCCCTGCGAGAGTGCCTTTAAGAACTGGATGTTTAAGCAATGTACCTTTAAGAAAACAGTGATGTCTTAGAGTGGGTGGAGTTCAGCTCAGTTCTGCCATTTTGAAGTTTCAGTTTTGAAAAGTGCCTGGCTGTTTTGCTGTGAGCTGATTAAAAGGAGAAAGCCAGTTTGAAAAACCAGCTTGAGAAGTTCTGGTTTGCTGTGAGTTGCTTGGAGGGAGAAGCCAGTTGGAAAAAGCAGTTTGTGTATGTCTGTGTGTTTCCAGAGAGCTGGAGGAAGAAAGCTGGAGCTGAAGTCAACCAAGCTAATATGTCTCTGCCATTCTACAGAAAATATATATATCCTTTAACCTGATGTGATACTGTTTAAAGGTGTTAAGTCTCTTGGAAGTTTGAAGGAACATTTTAAGGAATTATTTACTGTTGCAATATTTTCTGAGTTATCTTTGAAGTAAGGGGTGTTAAGAGATCCAATGTTTATTTGAGATGTTGAATTCATGGAATAAAGTGTTTTGTGTTTAAAAACCCACGTGTCCATAATTGTAATCCCACACCGAGGGAACAAGCCGCGTGCTCGGAAAAGCAACAAATCCATTATAGGGAGAGGTTGGTTGAACTCCATGATACATGTTGGGGTTCTGAAAACGCCTCACCCAGAACACTCCTCCTCACCGTGAGTCGAGTTCTGATTTCCTCCCCCTCACCGCGAGTTGGTTTCTGATTTCCTCCCCCTCACTGCGAGTTCGGTTCTGATTTCCTCCCCCTCACTGCGAGTTGGTTTCTGATTTCCTCCCCCTCACTGCGAGTTGGATTCTGATTTCCTCCCCCTCACTGCGAGTTGGATTCTGATTTCCTCCCCTCAATGCGAGTTGGGTTCTGATTTCCTCCCCCTCACTGCGAGTTGGATTCTGATTTCCTCCCCCTCACTGCGAGTTGGGTTCTGATTTCCTCACACTCACTGCGAGTTGCTTTCTGATTTCCTCCCCCTCACCGCAAGTTGGTTTCTGATTTCCTCCCCCTCACTGCGAGTTGGTTTCTGATTTCCTCCCCCTCACCGCGAGTTGGTTTCTGATTTCCTCCCCTCACCGCGAGTTGGTTTCTGATTTCCTCCCCTCACTGCGAGTTGGTTTCTGATTTCCTCCCCTCACTGCGAGTTGGTTTCTGATTTCCACCCCCTCACTGCGAGTTGGGTTCTGATTTCCTCCCCCTCACTGCGAGTTGGATTCTGATTTCCTCCCCCTCACTGCGAGTTGGATTCTGATTTCCTCCCCCTCACCGCGAGTTGGTTTCTGATTTCCTCCCCCTCACTGCGAGTTGGGTTCTGATTTACTTCCCCTCACTGCGAGTTGGTTTCTGATTTCCTCCCCCTCACTGCGAGTTGGGTTCTGATTTCCTCCCCCTCACTGCGAGTTGGACTCTGATTTCCTCCCCCTCACTGCGAGTTGGTTTCTGATTTCCTCCCCCTCACTGCGAGTTGGTTTCTGATTTCCTCTCCCTCACTGCGAGTTGGGTTCTGATTTCCTCCCCCTCACTGCGAGTTGGATTCTGATTTCCTTCCCCTCACTGCGAGTTGGTTTCTGATTTCCTCCCCCTCACTGCGAGTTGGTTTCTGATTTCCTCCCCCTCACTGTGAGTTGGTTTCTGATTTCCTCCCCCTCACCGCGAGTTGGTTTCTGATTTCCTTCCCCTCACCGCGAGTTGGATTCTGATTTCCTCCCCCTCACCGCGAGTTGGATTCTGATTTCCTCCCCCTCACTGCGAGTTGGTTTCTGATTTCCTCTCCCTCACTGCGAGTTGGTTTCTGATTTCCTCCCCCTCACTGCGAGTTGGGTTCTGATTTCCTCTCCCTCACTGCGAGTTGGGTTCTGATTTCCTCCCCCTCACTGCGAGTTGGTTTCTGATTTCCTCCCCCTCACGGCGAGTTGGATTCTGATTTCCTCCCCCTCACTGCGAGTTGGATTCTGATTTCCTCCCCCTCACCGCGATTTGGGCTCTGATTTCCTCCCCCTCACCGCGAGTTGGTTTCTGATTTCCTCCCCTCACTGCGAGTTGGGCTCTGATTTCCTCCCCCTCACTGCGAGTTGGTTTCTGATTTCCTCCCCCTCACTGCGAGTTGGGCTCTGATTTCCTCCCCCTCACTGCGAGTTGGTTTCTGATTTCCTCCCCCTCACCGCGAGTTGGTTTCTGATTTCCTCCCCCTCACTGCGAGTTGGTTTCTGATTTCCTCCCCCTCACTGCGAGTTGGTTTCTGATTTCCTCTCCCTCACCGCGAGTTGGTTTCTGATTTCCTCCCCCTCACGGCGAGTTGGATTCTGATTTCCTCCCCCTCACTGTGAGTTGGATTCTGATTTCCTCCCCCTCACCGCGAGTTGGGCTCTGATTTCCTCCCCCTCACCGCGAGTTGGTTTCTGATTTCCTCTCCCTCACTGCGAGTTGGATTCTGATTTCCTCCCCCTCACCGCGAGTTGGTTTCTGATTTCCTCCCCCTCACTGCGAGTTGGTTTCTGATTTCCTCCCCCTCACTGCGAGTTGGTTTCTGATTTCCTCTCCCTCACCGCGAGTTGGTTTCTGATTTCCTCCCCCTCACGGCGAGTTGGATTCTGATTTCCTCCCCCTCACTGTGAGTTGGATTCTGATTTCCTCCCCCTCACCGCGAGTTGGGCTCTGATTTCCTCCCCCTCACCGCGAGTTGGTTTCTGATTTCCTCTCCCTCACTGCGAGTTGGATTCTGATTTAGTCCCCCTCACCGCGAGTTGGTTTCTGATTTCCTCCCCTCACTGCGAGTTGGTTTCTGATTTCCTCCCCCTCACCGCGAGTTGGTTTCTGATTTCCTCCCCCTCACTGCGAGTTGGTTTCTGATTTCCTCTCCCTCACCGCGAGTTGGTTTCTGATTTCCTCCCCCTCACTGCGAGTTGGATTCTGATTTCCTCCCCCTCACTGCGAGTTGGTTTCTGATTTCCTCCCCCTCACTGCGAGTTGGTTTCTGATTTCCTCCCCATCACCGCGAGTTGGGTTCTGATTTCCTCCCCCTCACCGCGAGTTGGGTTCTGATTTCCTCCCCCTCACTGCGAGTTGGTTTCTGATTTCCTCCCCCTCACCGCGAGTTGGGCTCTGATTTCCTCCCCCTCACTGCGAGTTGGGTTCTGATTTCCTCTCCCTCACTGCGAGTTGGGTTCTGATTTCCTCCCCCTCACTGCGAGTTGGTTTCTGATTTCCTCCCCCTCACGGCGAGTTGGATTCGGATTTCCTCCCCCTCACTGCGAGTTGGGTTCTGATTTCCTCCCCCTCACTGCGAGTTGGGCTCTGATTTCCTCCCCCTCACTGCGAGTTGGTTTCTGATTTCCTCCCCCTCACTGCGAGTTGGATTCTGATTTCCTCCCCCTCACTGCGAGTTGGTTTCTGATTTCCTCCCCCTCACTGCGAGTTGGTTTCTGATTTCCTCCCCCTCACTGCGAGTTGGATTCTGATTTCCTCCCCCTCACTGCGAGTTGGGTTCTGATTTCCTCCCCCTCACTGCGAGTTGGGCTCTGATTTCCTCCCCCTCACTGCGAGTTGGTTTCTGATTTCCTCCCCCTCACTGCGAGTTGGTTTCTGATTTCCTCCCCCTCACCGGGAGTTGGTTTCTGATTTCCTCCCCCTCACTGCGAGTTGGTTTCTGATTTCCTCTCCCTCACCGCAAGTTGGATTCTGATTTCCTCCCCCTCACTGCGAGTTGGTTTCTGATTTCCTCCCCCTCACTGCGAGTTGGGTTCTGATTTCCTCCCCCTCACGGCGAGTTGGATTCTGATTTTGTTCCCCTCACTGCGAGTTGGTTTCTGATTTCCTCTCCCTCACCGCGAGTTGGATTCTGATTTCCTCCCCCTCACCGCGAGTTGGTTTCTGATTTCCTCCCCCTCACCGCGAGTTGGTTTCTGATTTCCTCCCCCTCACTGCGAGTTGGTTTCTGATTTCCTCTCCCTCACCGCGAGTTGGTTTCTGATTTCCTCCCCCTCACTGCGAGTTGGTTTCTGATTTCCTCCCCCTCACCGCGAGTTGGATTCTGATTTCCTCCCCCTCACCGCGAGTTGGTTTCTGATTTCCTCCCCCTCACCGCGAGTTGGGTTCTGATTTCCTCCCCCTCACCGCGAGTTGGGTTCTGATTTCCTCCCCCTCACTGCGAGTTGGGTTCTGATTTCCTCCCCCTCACTGCGAGTTGGTTTCTGATTTCCTCCCCCTCACCGCGAGTTGGTTTCTGATTTCCTCCCCCTCACCGCGAGTTGGTTTCTGATTTCCTCCCCCTCACCGCAAGTTGGGCTCTGATTTCCTCCCCCTCACCGCGAGTTGGTTTCTGATTTCCTCCCCCTCACCGCAAGTTGGTTTCTGATTTCCTCACCCTCAACGCGAGTTGGTTTCTGATTTCCTCCCCCTCACCGCGAGTTGGGCTCTGATTTCCTCCACCTCACCGCGAGTTGGTTTCTGATTTCCTCCCCCTCACCGCAAGTTGGGTTCTGATTTCCTCACCCTCACCGCGAGTTGTTTCTGATTTCCTCCCCCTCACCGCGAGTTGGTTTCTGATTTCCTCCCCCTCACCGCGAGTTGGTTTCTGATTTCCTCCCCCTCACCGCGAGTTGGATTCTGATTTCCTCCCCCTCACCGCAAGTTGGTTTCTGATTTCCTCACCCTCACCGCGAGTTGGTTTCTGATTTGCTCACCCTCACCGCGAGTTGGTTTCTGATTTCCTCTCCCTCACTGCGAGTTGGTTTCTGATTTCCTCACCCTCACCGCGAGTTGGATTCTGATTTCCTCACCCTCACCGCGAGTTGGATTCTGATTTCCTCCCCCTCACCGCGAGTTGGTTTCTGATTTCCTCACCCTCACCGCGAGTTGGTTTCTGATTTCCTCCCCCTCACCGCGAGTTGGTTTCTGATTTCCTCCCCCTCACCGCAAGTTGGGCTCTGATTTCCTCCCCCTCACCGCGAGTTGGTTTCTGATTTCCTCCCCCTCACCGCGAGTTGGTTTCTGATTTCCTCCCCCTCACCGCGAGTTGGTTTCTGATTTCCTCCCCCTCACCGCGAGTTGGTTTCTGATTTCCTCCCCCTCACTGCGAGTTGGATTCTGATTTCCTCTCCCTCAATGCGAGTTGGGTTCTGATTTTGTCCCCCTCACTGCGAGTTGGTTTCTGATTTCCTCCCTCTCACTGCGAGTTGGGTTCTGATTTTGTCCCCCTCACTGCGACTTGGTTTCTGATTTCCTCCCCCTCACCGCGAGTTGGTTTCTGATTTCCTCCCCCTCACCGCGAGTTGGTTTCTGATTTCCTCCCCCTCACTGCGAGTTGGTTTCTGATTTCCTCCCCCTCACTGCGAGTTGGTTTCTGATTTCCTCCCCCTCACCGCGAGTTGGTTTCTGATTTCCTCCCCCTCACCGCGAGTTGGTTTCTGATTTCCTCCCCCTCACCGCGAGTTGGTTTCTGATTTCCTCCCCCTCACTGCGAGTTGGGTTCTGATTTCCTCCCCCTCACTGTGAGTTGGTTTCTGATTTCCTCCCCCTCACCGCGAGTTGGGCTCTGATTTCCTCCCCCTCACCGCGAGTTGGTTTCTGATTTCCTCCCCCTCACCGCGAGTTGGTTTCGGATTTCCTCCCCTCACTGCGAGTTGGTTTCTGATTTCCTCTCCCTCACTGCGAGTTGGATTCTGATTTCCTCACCCTCACTGCGAGTTGGTTTCTGATTTCCTCCCCCTCACCGCGAGTTGGTTTCTGATTTCCTCCCCCTCACCGCGAGTTGGTTTCTGATTTCCTCCCCTCACTGCGAGTTGGTTTCTGATTTCCTCCCCCTCACTGCGAGTTGGTTTCTGATATCCTCCCCCTCACTGCGAGTTGGTTTCTGATTTCCTCTCCCTCACTGCGAGTTGGATTCTGATTTCCTCCCCCTCACTGCGAGTTGGTTTCTGATTTCCTCTCCCTCACCGCGAGTTGGATTCTGATTTCCTCCCCCTCACTGCGAGTTGGTTTCTGATTTCCTCCCCCTCACCGCGAGTTGGATTCTGATTTCCTCCCCCTCACCGCGAGTTGGGTTCTGATTTCCTCCCCCTAACTGCGAGTTGGGTTCTGATTTCCTCCCCCTCACTGCGAGTTGGGTTCTGATTTCCTCCCCCTCACTGCGAGTTGAGTTCTGATTTCCTCCCCCTCACTGCGAGTTGGTTTCTGATTTCCTCTCCCTCACCGCGAGTTGGATTCTGATTTCCTCTCCCTCACCGCGAGTTGGATTCTGATTTACTCCCCCTCACTGCGAGTTGGTTTCTGATTTCCTCACCCTCACTGTGAGTTGGGTTCTGATTTCCTCCCCCTCACTGCGAGTTGGATTCTGATTTCCTCCCCCTCACTGCGAGTTGATTTCTGATTTCCTCTCCCTCACCGCGAGTTAGGTTCTGATTTCCTCCCCCTCACGGCGAGTTGGTTTCTGATTTCCTCCCCTCACTGCGAGTTGGATTCTGATTTCCTCTCCCTCACTGCGAGTTGGTTTCTGATTTCCTCTCCCTCACTGCGAGTTGGGTTCTGATTTCCTCTCCCTCACCGCGAGTTGGTTTCTGATTTCCTCTCCCTCACTGCGAGTTGGATTCTGATTTCCTCCCCCTCACTGCGAGTTGGTTTCTGATTTCCTCCCCCTCACTGCGAGTTGGATTCTGATTTCCTCTCCCTCACTGCGAGTTGGTTTCTGATTTCCTCCCCCTCACTGCGAGTTGGATTCTGATTTCCTCCCACTCACCGCGAGTTGGATTCTGATTTCCTCCCCCTCACCGCGAGTTGGATTCTGATTTCCTCCCCCTCACTGCGAGTTGGATTCTGATTTCCTCCCCCTCACTGCGAGTTGGATTCTGATTTCCTCCCCCTCACGGCGAGTTGGGCTCTGATTTCCTCCTCCTCACGGCGAGTTAGGTTCGGATTTCCTCTCCCTCACCGCGAGTTGGTTTCTGATTTCCTCCCCCTCACTGCGAGTTGGATTCTGATTTCCTCCCCCTCACTGCGAGTTGGTTTCTGATTTCCTCCCCCTCACTGCGAGTTGGGCTCTGATTTCCTCCCCCTCACTGCGAGTTGGATTCTTATTTCCTCCCCCTCACTGCGAGTTGGTTTCTGATTTCCTCCCCCTCACCGCGAGTTGGTTTCTGATTTCCTCCCCCTCACTCCGAGTTGGGTTCTGATTTCATCTCCCTCACCGCGAGTTGGTTTCTGATTTCCTCCCCCTCACTGCGAGTTGGATTCTGATTTCCTCCCCCTCACTGCGAGTTGGTTTCTGATTTCCTCTCCCTCACTGCGAGTTGGGTTCTGATTTCCTCCCCCTCACTGCGAGTTGGTTTCTGATTTCCTCCCCCTCACTGCGAGTTTGTTTCTGATTTCCTCCCCCACACCGCAAGTTGGTTTCTGATTTCCTCCCCCCTCACTGCGAGTTGGTTTCTGATTTCCTCCCCCTCACTGCGAGTTGGTTTCTGATTTCCTCCCCCTCACCGCAAGTTGGTTTCTGATTTCCTCCCCCTCACTGCGAGTTGGTTTCTGATTTCCTCCCCCTCACCGCGAGTTGGTTTCTGATTTCCTCCCCCTCACCGCGAGTTGGTTTCTGATTTCCTCCCCCTCACTGCGAGTTGGGTCATGATTTCCTCCCCCTCACCGCGAGTTGGGCTCTGATTTCCTCCCCATCAGTGCGAGTTGGTTTCTGATTTCCTCACCCTCACTGTGAGTTGGGTTCTGATTTCCTCCCCCTCACTGCGAGTTGGATTCTGATTTCCTCCCCCTCACTGCGAGTTGGTTTCTGATTTCCTCTCCCTCACCGCGAATTAGGTTCTGATTTCCTCCCCCTCACGGCGAGTTGGTTTCTGATTTCCTCCCCTCACTGCGAGTTGGATTCTGATTTCCTCTCCCTCACTGCGAGTTGGTTTCTGATTTCCTCTCCCTCACTGCGAGTTGGGTTCTGATTTCCTCTCCCTCACCGCGAGTTGGTTTCTGATTTCCTCTCCCTCACTGCGAGTTGGATTCTGATTTCCTCCCCCTCACTGCGAGTTGGTTTCTGATTTCCTCCCCCTCACTGCGAGTTGGATTCTGATTTCCTCTCCCTCACTGCGAGTTGGTTTCTGATTTCCTCCCCCTCACTGCGAGTTGGATTCTGATTTCCTCCCCCTCACCGCGAGTTGGATTCTGATTTCCTCCCCCTCACCGCGAGTTGGATTCTGATTTCCTCCCCCTCACTGCGAGTTGGATTCTGATTTCCTCCCCCTCACCGCGAGTTGGATTCTGATTTCCTCCCCCTCACGGCGAGTTGGGCTCTGATTTCCTCCCCCTCACGGCGAGTTAGGTTCTGATTTCCTCTCCCTCACCGCGAGTTGGTTTCTGATTTCCTCCCCCTCACCGCGAGTTGGATTCTGATTTCCTCCCCCTCACTGCGAGTTGGTTTCTGATTTCCTCCCCCTCACTGCGAGTTGGGCTCTGATTTCCTCCCCCTCACTGCGAGTTGGATTCTTATTTCCTCCCCCTCACTGCGAGTTGGTTTCTGATTTCCTCCCCCTCACCGCGAGTTGGTTTCTGATTTCCTCCCCCTCACCGCGAGTTGGTTTCTGATTTCCTCCCCCTCACCGCGAGTTGGTTTCTGATTTCCTCCCCTCACCGCGAGTTGGTTTCTGATTTCCTCCCCCTCACTGCGAGTTGGGTTCTGATTTCCTCTCCCTCACCGCGAGTTGGTTTCTGATTTCCTCCCCCTCACTGCGAGTTGGATTCTGATTTCCTCCCCCTCACTGCGAGTTGGTTTCTGATTTCCTCTCCCTCACTGCGAGTTGGGTTCTGATTTCCTCCCCCTCACTGCGAGTTGGTTTCTGATTTCCTCCCCCTCACTGCGAGTTGGTTTCTGAATTCCTCCCCCACACCGCAAGTTGGTTTCTGATTTCCTCCCCCTCACTGCGAGTTGGTTTCTGATTTCCTCCCCCTCACTGCGAGTTGGTTTCTGATTTCCTCCCCCTCACCGCAAGTTGGTTTCTGATTTCCTCCCCCTCACCGCGAGTTGGTTTCCGATTTCCTCCCCCTCACCGCAAGTTGGTTTCTGATTTCCTCCCCCTCACTGCGAGTTGGTTTCTGATTTCCTCCCCCTCACTGCGAGTTGGGTTCTGATTTCCTCCCCCTCACCGCGAGTTGGTTTCTGATTTCCTCCCCCTCACCGCAAGTTGGTTTCTGATTTCCTCCCCCTCACCGCAAGTTGGTTTCTGATTTCCTCCCCCTCACCGCGAGTTGGATTCTGATTTCCTCCCCCTCACTGCGAGTTGGTTTCTGATTTCCTCTCCCTCACTGCGAGTTGGTTTCTGATTTCCTCCCCCTCACTGCGAGTTGGTTTCTGATTTCCTCCCCCTCACTGCGAGTTGGTTTCTGATTTCCTCCCCCTCACGGCGAGTTGGGTTCGGATTTCCTCCCCCTCACTGCGAGTTGGGTTCTGATTTCCTCCCCCTCACTGCGAGTTGGTTTCTGATTTCCTCCCCCTCACCGCGAGTTGGTTTCTGATTTCCTCCCCCTCACTGCGAGTTGGGTTCTGATTTCCTCCCCCTCACTGCGAGTTGGGTTCTGATTTCCTCCCCCTCACTGCGAGTTGGTTTCTGATTTCCTCCCCCTCACTGCGAGGAGGGTTCTGATTTCCTCCCCCTCACTGCGAGGAGGGTTCTGATTTCCTCCCCCTCACTGCGAGTTGGGTTCTGATTTCCTCTACCTCACTGCCCAAGAATGATTAGTGAAATGATATTTCTCACCTGTTGGTCGCATTCACTCTCAGTGTCTACTGTTTGGGCTGTGTCAGAGACACTGACGTTGCATTCATTTGTGTATGTCATGCGGTAACTGTTGAAATATGGAAGATTAGTTACCATAAGTTATAGATAGCCTCGTGGTTTGATAGTTCAAATCCCACTCTGACTCTGAAACCTGGCAGTGCCTGGGCTGGCATCAGTAAATGACCAGAGGGAACGGAGCCTGTTCCACCTTATTGGTGTGGCTGACATGTAACCCCAATTTCACACGTGGTGGATATTAAATAACTTAAGGCGAACTAAGGGCGGTGTTGCCCACATTCCAAGATCACACAATTGCAGGAAGTCCAGAAAAGGTTTCCTAGAATCATAGAATTTACAGTGCTGAAGGAGGCCATTCGGCCCATCGAGTTTGCACCAGCCCTTGGAAAGAGCACACCACCTAAGCCCACAACTCCACCCCATCCCCATAACCCCACCCAACCTTTTTGGACACAAAGGGGCAATTTAGCATGGCCAATCCACCTAACCTGCACATTTTTGGACTGTGGGAGGAAACCGGAGCACCCGGAGGAAACCCATGCAGACATGGGGAGAACGTGCAGACAGTGACCCAAGCCGGGAATCGAACCCGGGGCCCTGGAGCTGTGAAGCACCTGTGCTAACCACTGTGCTTACCGTGCTGCCCAGGTTCACGATGTTGATCCCGGGTATGGAGAGATTTTCTTCTGAGGAGAGGTTGAGTAGGTCGGGTCTGTACTCATTAGTGTTTAGAAGAATGAGAGGTGACCTATTGAGACATATCGGACTCTCAGGGGGTTTGACAGGGTCGATGCTGAGAGGTTGTTTCCCCTTGTGGGAGTGTCCAGGACCAGAGGGCATAATCTCATAGTGACTGGTTGCTCAGTTAAGACAGGGATGAGGAGAAATTTCTCCTTTTGCAGGGTAGTGAATCTGTGGAGTTCTTTACCACAGAGAGCTGTAGAGGCTGGGTCGTTAGATGTGTTCAAGGCTGACTTCCAGTGGCGGCCATGGAGTGCTCAAGGCGGATTTAAAAAAAACTTTCTCCTTCCCGAAGGGCGTTGAATTTGAGGGCAAAAGGTATAGGTGTGCCTGGGCAGGGTAACACTCCTCTGGTCTGGCTGGTGGATGGACCCGTGGAAAAGAAATAGGGCAAGGAAGAAAAGGCAGGTGGAACAGGAGCGTCTTCGTGGTGAGCCCCAGGAAAAGATGGCGGAAGACAAGTGGTCGACAGAGCAGTTGGTAGAGTTCCTGAATGATAAGTTTCGGCAGCAGAGGAAAGACCTGGCCAAGGTGGTGAAACCACTCAGATCTAGGATCGAGCGAGTGGAGCAGAGGCTGGAGTCCCAGGGCCGAGCGATCCAGAAAGTGGAGGAGACGGTGGGGGAGTACGAGGAGCAGTTGGCTTCGCTGGTGGCAGAGATGGGTGTGATGCGGGAGACCCAGAATCGGCTGAGGGAGAAGGTGGAGGATCTAGAGAATCGCTCCACGAGGCAAAAGTTAAGGATTGTCAGGGTGCCTGAAGGCATTGAAGCTGCGGAGGCCGGTGTGTATGTGGCAAAGATGCTGGAGAAATTGATGGTGGAGGGGGGCTTTGATCGGCCCCTGGAGGTTGGCCAACCGCATTGGGCGCTGAGGAGGTGCCGCAGGCGGGTGAGCCGCTGAGGGCGATATTGGTGCAGTTACACCGCTTTATGGACAAGGAGAAGATTCTTTGATGGGCGAGGCAGACCAGGAAATGTAACTGGGAAGGGAACGAGCTGCGGTGGTACCAGGACCTGGGTGTGGAGATGCCAAAGAGGAGGGCCGGGTTTAATCCGATTAAGGTGGGTGAAAGTTTGGGGTATTGTACCCGGCCCACCTGTGGGTGACTTTCCAGAAGCTGGAGCGCTATTTTGACACGCCAGAGGAGGCGATGGAATTTATGAGGGACTGGTGGGAGTGTGAAGACATTGAGCTTTGGAGGAGTTGTGTGTTTTTTCTAAAGTGTTTGGTGGTGGGAGTTCCAGGGCAGGTCTTGGTGGGGAAGCAGTAATGGCGAGTGTGTCTTTTGTTACTCTTTAGGGTTGATGGCTGGGTCGGTTAAGGGGGGGGGTAACGGAGGGAGGTTGGAAGCCTTGGGCGGGGCCACCATGCTTATCTGGGCAGGCTAGTCAACAGGTGGGAGGTTGCCAGGAGGAAGGCGTGGGGGGACGGATGGGGTATGTTCTTTGTTTAAGGGTGGGGTGGGGAGAGTTGCTGACATGGGTGTGGTTGGTGTGTTTACTGAACTCGGGATTGTGAGTGTGAGTGTTCCTGAACTCGGGAGCGTGAGTGTGTGTGTTCCTGAACTCGGGAGCGTGAGTGTGTGTGTTCCTGAACTCGGGAGCGTGAGTGTGTGTGTTCCTGAACTCGGGAGCGTGAGTGTGTGTGTTCCTGAACTCGGGAGCGTGAGTGTGTGTGTTCCTGAACTCAGGAGCATGAGTGTGTCTGTTCCTGAACTCAGGAGCGTGAGTGTGTGTGTGTTCCTGAACTCGGGAGTGGGGGTGTGTGTGTTCCTGAACTCGGGAGTGTGAGTGTGTGTGTTCACTGAACTCGGGAATGTGAGTGTTCCTGAACTCGGGAGTGTGAGTGTGTGTGTTCCCGAACTCGTGAGTGTGAGTGTTCCTGAATTTGGGAGTGTGTGTGTGTGTTCCTGAATTCCGGAGTGTGAGTGTGTCTGTTCCTGAACTCGGGAATGTGAGTGGTTGTTCACTGAACTCGGGAGTGTGAGTGTGAGCGTGCCTGAACATCCGGAGTGTGAGTCTGTGTGTTCACTGAACTCGGGAGTTCGAGTGTGTGTTCCTGAACTCAGGAGTGGGAGTGTTCCTGAACTCGGGAATGTGAGCGTGTGTTCCTGAACTCGGGAATGTGAGCGTGTGTTCCTGAACTCGGGAATGTGAGTGCGTGTGTTCCTGAACTTGGGAATGTGAGTGTGTGTGTTCACTGAACTCGGGGGTGTGAGTTTGTGTACCTGAACTCGGGACTGGGAGTGTTCCAGTATTCGGGAGTGTGAGTGTGTGTTTTCACTGAACTCGGGAGTGTGACTATTCACTGAACTCGGGAGTGTGACTCTTCACTGAACTCGGGATTGTTGCTGTTCACTGAACTCGGGAGTGTGACTCTTCACTGAACTCGGGATTGTTGCTGTTCATTGAACTCGGGAGTGTGACTCTTCACTGAACTCGGGAGTGTGACTCTTCACTGAACTCGGGAATGTGACTCTTCACTGAACTCGGGAGTGTGACTCTTCACTGAACTCCGCAGTGTGACTCTTCACTGAACTCGGGAGTGTGACTCTTCACTGAACTCGGGAGTGTTGCTGTTCACTGAACTCGGGATTGTTGCTGTTCACTGAACTCGGGAGTGTGACTATTCACTGAACTCGGGAGTGTGACTCTTCACTGAACTCGGGAGTGTGACTCTTCACTGAACTCGGGAGTGTGACTCTTCACTGAACTCGGGAGTGTGACTCCTCACTGAACTCGGGAGTGTGACTCCTCACTGAACTCGGGAGTGTGACTCCTCACTGAACGCGGGAGTGTGACTCTTCACTGAACTCGGGAGTGTGACTCTTCACTGAACTCGGGAGTGTGACTCTTCACTGAACTCGGGAGTGTGACTCCTCACTGAACTCGGGAGTGTGACTCCTCACTGAACTCGGGAGTGTTGCTGTTCACTGAACTCGGGAGTGTGACTCTTCACTGAACTCGGGAGTGTGACTCTTCAATGAACTCGGGAGTGTGGCTCTTCACTGAACTCGGGAGTGTGACTCTTCACTGAACTCGGGAGTGTGACTCCTCACTGAACTCGGGAGTGTGACTCTTCACTGAACTCCGCAGTGTGACTCTTCACTGAACTCGGGAATGTGACTCTTCACTGAACTCGGGAATGTGACTCTTCACTGAACTCGGGAGTGTGACTCCTCACTGAACTCGGGAGTGTGACTCCTCACTGAACTCGGGAGTGTGACTCCTCACTGAACGCGGGAGTGTGACTCCTCACTGAACTCGGGAGTGTGACTCTTCACTGAACTCGGGAGTGTGACTCTTCACTGAACTCGGGAGTGTGACTCTTCACTGAACGCGGGAGTGTGACTCCTCACTGAACGCGGGAGTGTGACTCCTCACTGAACTCGGGAGTGTGACTCCTCACTGAACTCGGGAGTGTGACTCCTCACTGAACGCGGGAGTGTGACTCCTCACTGAACTCGGGAGTGTGACTCTTCACTGAACTCGGGAGTGTGACTCTTCACTGAACTCGGGAGTGTGACTCTTCACTGAACTCCGCAGTGTGACTCTTCACTGAACTCGGGAATGTGACTCTTCACTGAACTCGGGAGTGTGACTCTTCACTGAACTCGGGAGTGTGACTCTTCACTGAACTCGGGAGTGTGACTATTCACTGAACTCGGGAGTGTGACTATTCACTGAACTCGGGAGTGTGACTATTCACTGAACTCGGGATTGTGACTCTTCACTGAACTCCGCAGTGTGACTCTTCACTGAACTCGGGAGTGTGACTCTTCACTGAACTCGGGAGTGTGACTATTCACTGAACTCGGGATTGTGACTCTTCACTGAACTCCGCAGTGGGACTCCTCACTGAACTCGGGAGTGTGACTCTTCACTGAACGCGGGAGTGTAGCTCTTCACTGAACTCGGGAGTGTTGCTGTTCACTGAACTCGGGATTGTTGCTGTTCACTGAACTCGGGAGTGTGACTCTTCACTGAACTCGGGAGTGTGACTCTTCAATGAACTCGGGAGTGTGGCTCTTCACTGAACTCGGGAGTGTGACTCTTCACTGAACTCGGGAGTGTGACTCCTCACTGAACTCGGGAGTGTGACTCTTCACTGAACTCCGCAGTGTGACTCTTCACTGAACTCGGGAATGTGACTCTTCACTGAACTCGGGAATGTGACTCTTCACTGAACTCGGGAGTGTGACTCCTCACTGAACTCGGGAGTGTGACTCCTCACTGAACGCGGGAGTGTGACTCCTCACTGAACGCGGGAGTGTGACTCCTCACTGAACGCGGGAGTGTGACTCTTCACTGAACTCGGGAGTGTGACTCTTCACTGAACTCGGGAGTGTGACTCCTCACTGAACTCGGGAGTGTGACTCTTCACTGAACTCCGCAGTGTGACTCTTCACTGAACTCGGGAATGTGACTCTTCACTGAACTCGGGAGTGTGACTCTTCACTGAACTCGGGAGTGTGACTCTTCACTGAACTCGGGAGTGTGACTATTCACTGAACTCGGGAGTGTGACTATTCACTGAACTCGGGAGTGTGACTATTCACTGAACTCGGGATTGTGACTCTTCACTGAACTCCGCAGTGTGACTCTTCACTGAACTCGGGAGTGTGACTCTTCACTGAACTCGGGAGTGTGACTATTCACTGAACTCGGGATTGTGACTCTTCACTGAACTCCGCAGTGGGACTCCTCACTGAACTCGGGAGTGTGACTCTTCACTGAACGCGGGAGTGTAGCTCTTCACTGAACTCGGGAGTGTTGCTGTTCACTGAACTCGGGATTGTTGCTGTTCACTGAACTCGGGATTGTTGCTGTTGACTGAACTCGGGATTGTTGCTGTTCACTGAACTCGGGAGTGGGGCTATTCACTGAACTCGGGAGTGTGACTCTTCACTGAACTCGGGAGTGTGACTCTTCACTGAACTCGGGAGTGTGACTCCTCACTGAACTCGGGAGTGTGACTATTCACTGAACTCGGGAGTGTGACTATTCACTGAACTCCGCAGTGTGACTCTTCACTGAACTCGGGAGTGTGACTCTTCACTGAACTCGGGTGTGACTCTTCACTGAACTCGGGAGTGTGACTCTTCACTGAACTCGGGAGTGTGACTCTTCACTGAACTCGGGAGTGTGACTCTTCACTGAACTCGGGAGTGTGACTCTTCACTGAACTCGGGAGTGTGACTCTTCACTGAACTCGGGAGTGTGACTCTTCACTGAACTCGGGAGTGTGACTCTTCACTGAACTCCGCAGTGTGACTCTTCACTGAACTCCGCAGTGTGACTCTTCACTGAACTCGGGAGTGTTGCTGTTCACTGAACTCGGGATTGTTGCTGTTCACTGAACTCGGGATTGTTGCTGTTCACTGAACTCGGGAGTGTGACTATTCACTGAACTCGGGAGTGTGACTCTTCACTGAACTCGGGAGTGTGACTCTTCACTGAACTCGGGAGTGTGACTCTTCACTGAACTCGGGAGTGTGACTCCTCACTGAACTCGGGAGTGTGACTCTTCACTGAACTCGGGAGTGTGACTCTTCACTGAACTCGGGAATGTGACTCTTCACTGAACTCGGGAGTGTGACTCCTCACTGAACTCGGGAGTGTGACTCCTCACTGAACGCGGGAGTGTGACTCTTCACTGAACTCGGGAGTGTGACTCTTCACTGAACTCGGGAGTGTGACTCTTCACTGAACTCGGGAGTGTGACTCCTCACTGAACTCGGGAGTGTGACTCCTCACTGAACTCGGGAGTGTGACTCCTCACTGAACTCGGGAGTGTTGCTGTTCACTGAACTCGGGAGTGTGACTCTTCACTGAACTCGGGAGTGTGACTCTTCAATGAACTCGGGAGTGTGGCTCTTCACTGAACTCGGGAGTGTGACTCTTCACTGAACTCGGGAGTGTGACTCTTCACTGAACTCGGGAGTGTGACTCCTCACTGAACTCGGGAGTGTGACTCTTCACTGAACTCCGCAGTGTGACTCTTCACTGAACTCGGGAATGTGACTCTTCACTGAACTCGGGAATGTGACTCTTCACTGAACTCGGGAGTGTGACTCCTCACTGAACTCGGGAGTGTGACTCCTCACTGAACTCGGGAGTGTGACTCCTCACTGAACGCGGGAGTGTGACTCTTCACTGAACTCGGGAGTGTGACTCTTCACTGAACTCGGGAGTGTGACTCCTCACTGAACTCGGGAGTGTGACTCTTCACTGAACTCCGCAGTGTGACTCTTCACTGAACTCGGGAATGTGACTCTTCACTGAACTCGGGAGTGTGACTCTTCACTGAACTCGGGAGTGTGACTCTTCACTGAACTCGGGAGTGTGACTATTCACTGAACTCGGGAGTGTGACTATTCACTGAACTCGGGAGTGTGACTATTCACTGAACTCGGGATTGTGACTCTTCACTGAACTCCGCAGTGTGACTCTTCACTGAACTCGGGAGTGTGACTCTTCACTGAACTCGGGAGTGTGACTATTCACTGAACTCGGGATTGTGACTCTTCACTGAACTCCGCAGTGTGACTCCTCACTGAACTCGGGAGTGTGACTCTTCACTGAACGCGGGAGTGTAGCTCTTCACTGAACTCGGGAGTGTTGCTGTTCACTGAACTCGGGATTGTTGCTGTTCACTGAACTCGGGATTGTTGCTGTTGACTGAACTCGGGATTGTTGCTGTTCACTGAACTCGGGAGTGGGACTCCTCACTGAACTCGGGAGTGTTGCTGTTCACTGAACTCGGGATTGTTGCTGTTCACTGAACTCGGGATTGTTGCTGTTCACTGAACTCGGGAGTGTGGCTCTTCACTGAACTCGGGAGTGTGGCTCTTCACTGAACTCGGGAGTGTGACTCTTCACTGAACTCGGGAGTGTGACTCTTCACTGAACTCGGGAGTGTGACTCTTCACTGAACTCGGGAGTGTTGCTGTTCACTGAACTCGGGATTGTTGCTGGTCACTGAACTCGGGATTGTTGCTGTTCACTGAACTCGGGAGTGTGACTCTTCACTGAACTCGGGAGTGTGACTCTTCACTGAACCCGGGAGTGTGACTCCTCACTGACACGGGAGTGTGACTCTTCACTGAACTCGGGAGTGTTGCTGTTCACTGAACTCGGGACTGTTGCTGTTCACTGAACTCGGGATTGTTGCTGTTGACTGAACTCGGGATTGTTGCTGTTGACTGAACTCGGGAGTGGGACTATTCACTGAACTCGGGAGTGTGACTCTTCACTGAACGCGGGAGTGTGACTCTTCACTGAACTCGGGAGTGTGACTCCTCACTGAACTCGGGAGTGTGACTATTCACTGAACTCGGGAGTGTGACTCTTCACTGAACTCGGGAGTGTGACTCTTCACTGAACTCGGGAGTGTGACTCTTCACTGAACTCGGGAGTGTGACTCTTCACTGAACTCGGGAGTGTGACTCTTCACTGAACTCGGGAGTGTGACTCTTCACTGAACTCGGGAGTGTGACTCTTCACTGAACTCCGCAGTGTGACTCTTCACTGAACTCGGGAGTGTTGCTGTTCACTGAACTCGGGATTGTTGCTGTTCACTGAACTCGGGATTGTTGCTGTTCACTGAACTCGGGAGTGTGGCTCTTCACTGAACTCGGGAGTGTGACTATTCACTGAACTCGGGAGTGTGACTCTTCACTGAACTCGGGAGTGTGACTCTTCACTGAACTCGGGAGTGTGACTCTTCACTGAACTCGGGAGTGTGACTCTTCACTGAACTCCGCAGTGTGACTCTTCACTGAACCCGGGAATGTGACTCTTCACTGAACTCGGGAATGTGACTCTTCACTGAACTCGGGAGTGTGACTCCTCACTGAACGCGGGAGTGTGACTCTTCACTGAACTCGGGAGTGTGACTCTTCACTGAACTCGGGAGTGTGACTCTTCACTGAACTCGGGAGTGTGACTCCTCACTGAACTCGGGAGTGTGACTCCTCACTGAACTCGGGAGTGTGACTCCTCACTGAACTCGGGAGTGTTGCTGTTCACTGAACTCGGGATTGTTGCTGTTCACTGAACTCGGGATTGTTGCTGTTCACTGAACTCGGGAGTGTGACTCTTCACTGAACTCGGGAGTGTGACTCTTCACTGAACTCGGGAGTGTGACTCTTCACTGAACTCGGGAGTGTGACTCTTCACTGAACTCGGGAGTGTGACTCTTCACTGAACTCGGGAGTGTGACTCTTCACTGAACTCGGGAGTGTTGCTGTTCACTGAACTCGGGATTGTTGCTGGTCACTGAACTCGGGATTGTTGCTGTTCACTGAACTCGGGAGTGTGACTCTTCACTGAACTCGGGAGTGTGACTCTTCACTGAACTCGGGAGTGTGACTCTTCACTGAACTCGGGAGTGTTGCTGTTCACTGAACTCGGGATTGTTGCTGGTCACTGAACTCGGGATTGTTGCTGGTCACTGAACTCGGGAGTGTGACTCTTCACTGAACTCGGGAGTGTGACTCCTCACTGAACTCGGGAGTGTGACTCCTCACTGAACTCGGGAGTGTGACTCTTCACTGAACTCCGCAGTGTGATTCTTCACTGAACTCGGGAATGTGACTCTTCACTGAACTCGGGAATGTGACTCTTCACTGAACTCGGCAGTGTGACTCCTCACTGAACTCGGGAGTGTGACTCCTCACTGAACTCGGGAGTGTGACTCTTCACTGAACTCGGGAGTGTGACTCCTCACTGAACTCGGCAGTGTGACTCTTCACTGAACTCGGGAGTGTGACTCTTCACTGAACTCGGGAGTGTGACTCTTCACTGAACTCGGGAGTGTTGCTGTTCACTGAACTCGGGATTGTTGCTGGTCACTGAACTCGGGATTGTTGCTGTTCACTGAACTCGGGAGTGTGACTATTCACTGAACTCGGGAGTGTGACTCTTCACTGAACTCGGGAGTGTGACTCTTCACTGAACTCGGGAGTGTGACTCTTCACTGAACTCGGGAGTGTGACTCCTCACTGAACTCGGGAGTGTGACTCTTCACTGAACTCCGCAGTGTGACTCTTCACTGAACTCGGGAGTGTGACTCTTCACTGAACTCGGGAGTGTGACTCTTCACTGAACTCGGGAGTGTGACTCTTCACTGAACTCGGGAGTGTGACTCTTCACTGAACTCGGGAGTGTGACTCTTCACTGAACTCGGGAGTGTGACTCTTCACTGAACTCGGGAGTGTGACTCTTCACTGAACTCGGGAGTGTGACTCTTCACTGAACACGGGAGTGTGACTCTTCACTGAACTCGGGAGTGTTGCTGTTCACTGAACTCGGGATTGTTGCTGGTCACTGAACTCGGGATTGTTGCTGTTCACTGAACGCGGGAGTGTGACTATTCACTGAACTCGGGAGTGTGACTCTTCACTGAACTCGGGAGTGTGACTCTTCACTGAACTCGGGAGTGTGACTCTTCACTGAACCCGGGAGTGTGACTCCTCACTGAACTCGGGAGTGTGACTCTTCACTGAACTCGGGAGTGTTGCTGTTCACTGAACTCGGGATTGTTGCTGTTCACTGAACTCGGGATTGTTGCTGTTGACTGAACTCGGGATTGTTGCTGTTCACTGACCTCGGGAGTGGGACTATTCACTGAACTCGGGAGTGTGACTCTTCACTGAACGCGGGAGTGTGACTCTTCACTGAACTCGGGAGTGTGACTCCTCACTGAACTCGGGAGTGTGACTCTTCACTGAACTCCGCAGTGTGACTCTTCACTGAACCCGGGAATGTGACTCTTCACTGAACTCGGGAATGTGACTCTTCACTGAACTCGGGAGTGTGACTCCTCACTGAACTCGGGAGTGTGACTCCTCACTGAACGCGGGAGTGTGACTCTTCACTGAACTCGGGAGTGTGACTCTTCACTGAACTCGGGAGTGTGACTCTTCACTGAACTCGGGAGTGTGACTCCTCACTGAACTCGGGAGTGTTGCTGTTCACTGAACTCGGGATTGTTGCTGTTCACTGAACTCGGGATTGTTGCTGTTCACTGAACTCGGGAGTGTGACTCTTCACTGAACTCGGGAGTGTGACTCTTCACTGAACTCGGGAGTGTGACTCTTCACTGAACTCGGGAGTGTGACTCTTCACTGAACTCGGGAGTGTTGCTGTTCACTGAACTCGGGATTGTTGCTGGTCACTGAACTCGGGATTGTTGCTGTTCACTGAACTCGGGAGTGTGACTCTTCACTGAACTCGGGAGTGTGACTCTTCACTGAACTCGGGAGTGTGACTCTTCACTGAACTCGGGAGTGTGACTCTTCACTGAACTCGGGAGTGTGACTCTTCACTGAACTCGGGAGTGTGACTCCTCACTGAACTCGGGAGTGTGACTCCTCACTGAACTCGGGAGTGTGACTCTTCACTGAACTCCGCAGTGTGATTCTTCACTGAACTCGGGAATGTGACTCTTCACTGAACTCGGGAGTGTGACTCTTCACTGAACTCGGGAGTGTGACTCCTCACTGAACTCGGGAGTGTGACTCTTCACTGAACTCGGGAGTGTGACTCTTCACTGAACTCGGGAGTGTGACTCCTCACTGAACTCGGGAGTGTGACTCCTCACTGAACTCGGGAGTGTGACTCTTCACTGAACTCGGGAGTGTGACTCTTCACTGAACTCGGGAGTGTGACTCTTCACTGAACTCGGGAGTGTGACTCTTCACTGAACTCGGGAGTGTGACTCTTCACTGAACTCGGGAGTGTGACTCTTCACTGAACTCGGGAGTGTGACTCTTCACTGAACTCGGGAGTGAGACTCTTCACTGAACTCGGGAGTGTGACTCTTCACTGAACTCGGGAGTGTGACTCTTCACTGAACTCGGGAGTGTGACTCTTCACTGAACGCGGGAGTGTTGCTGTTCACTGAACTCGGGATTGTTGCTGGTCACTGAACTCGGGATTGTTGCTGTTCACTGAACTCGGGAGTGTGACTCCTCACTGAACTCGGGAGTGTGACTCTTCACTGAACTCCGCAGTGTGACTCTTCACTGAACTCGGGAATGGGACTCTTCACTGAACTCGGGAGTGTGACTCTTCACTGAACTCGGGAGTGTGACTCTTCACTGAACTCGGGAGTGTGACTCTTCACTGAACTCGGGAGTGTGACTCTTCACTGAACTCGGGAGTGTGACTCTTCACTGAACTCGGGAGTGTGACTCTTCACTGAACTCGGGAGTGTGACTCCTCACTGAACTCGGGAGTGTGACTCTTCACTGAACTCCGCAGTGTGACTCTTCACTGAACCCGCGAATGTGACTCTTCACTGAACTCGGGAATGTGACTCTTCACTGAACTCGGGAGTGTGACTCCTCACTGAACTCGGGAGTGTGACTCCTCACTGAACTCGGGAGTGTGACTCCTCACTGAACGCGGGAGTGTGACTCTTCACTGAACTCGGGAGTGTGACTCTTCACTGAACTCGGGAGTGTGACTCTTCACTGAACTCGGGAGTGTGACTCTTCACTGAACTCGGGAGTGTGACTCCTCACTGAACTCGGGAGTGTGACTCCTCACTGAACTCGGGAGTGTGACTCCTCACTGAACTCGGGAGTGTTGCTGTTCACTGAACTCGGGATTGTTGCTGTTCACTGAACTCGGGATTGTTGCTGTTCACTGAACTCGGGAGTGTGACTCTTCACTGAACTCGGGAGTGTGACTCTTCACTGAACTCGGGAGTGTGACTCTTCACTGAACTCGGGAGTGTTGCTGTTCACTGAACTCGGGATTGTTGCTGGTCACTGAACTCGGGATTGTTGCTGTTCACTGAACTCGGGAGTGTGACTCTTCACTGAACTCGGGAGTGTGACTCCTCACTGAACTCGGGAGTGTGACTCCTCACTGAACTCGGGAGTGTGACTCTTCACTGAACTCCGCAGTGTGATTCTTCACTGAACTCGGGAATGTGACTCTTCACTGAACTCGGGAATGTGACTCTTCACTGAACTCGGGAGTGTGACTCCTCACTGAACTCGGGAGTGTGACTCTTCACTGAACTCGGGAGTGTGACTATTCATTGAACTCCGCAGTGTGACTCTTCACTGAACTCGGGAGTGTGACTCTTCACTGAACTCGGGAGTGTGACTCCTCACTGAACTCGGGAGTGTGACTCTTCACTGAACTCGGGAGTGTGACTATTCACTTAACTCGGGATTGTGACTCTTCACTGAACTCCGCAGTGTGACTCTTCACTGAACTCGGGAGTGTGGCTCTTCACTGAACTCGGGAATGTGACTCTTCACTGAACTCGGGAGTGCGACTCCTCACTGAACTCGGGAGTGCGACTCCTCACTGAACTCGGGAGTGCGACTCCTCACTGAACTCGGGAGTGTGAATCCTCACTGAACTCGGGAGTGTGACTCTTCACTGAACTCGGGAATGTGACTCTTCACTGAACTCGGGAGTGTGACTCCTCACTGAACTCGGGAGTGTGACTCTTCACTGAACTCGGGAGTGTGACTATTCACTTAACTCGGGATTGTGACTCTTCACTGAACTCCGCAGTGTGACTCTTCACTGAACTCGGGAGTGTGGCTCTTCACTGAACTCGGGAATGTGACTCTTCACTGAACTCGGGAGTGCGACTCCTCACTGAACTCGGGAGTGCGACTCCTCACTGAACTCGGGAGTGTGAATCCTCACTGAACTCGGGAATGTGACTCTTCACTGAACTCAGGAATGTGACTCTTCACTGAACTCGGGAGTGCGACTCCTCACTGAACTCGGGAGTGCGACTCCTCACTGAACTCGGGAGTGCGACTCCTCACTGAACTCGGGAGTGTGAATCCGCACTGAACTCGGGAGTGTGACTCTTCACTGAACTCGGGAGTGTTGCTGTTCACTGAACTCGGGATTGTTGCTGTTGACTGAACTCGGGATTGTTGCTGTTCACTGAACTCGGGATTGTTGCTGTTCACTGAACTCGGGATTGTTGCTGTTCACTGAACTCGGGAGTGTGACTCTTCACTGAACTCGGTAGTGTGACTCTTCACTGAACTCGGGAGTGTGACTCCTCACTGAACTCGGGAGTGTGACTATTCACTGAACTCGGGAGTGTGACTATTCATTGAACTCCGCAGTGTGACTCTTCACTGAACTCGGGAGTGTGACTCTTCACTGAACTCGGGAGTGTGACTCTTCACTGAACTCGGGAGTGTGACTCTTCACTGAACTCGGGTGTGACTCTTCACTGAACTCGGGAGTGTGACTCTTCACTGAACTCGGGAGTGTGACTCTTCACTGAACTCGGGAGTGTGACTCTTCACTGAACTCGGGAGTGTGACTCTTCACTGAACTCGGGAGTGTGACTCTTCACTGAACTCGGGAGTGTGACTCTTCACTGAACTCGGGAGTGTGACTCTTCACTGAACTCGGGAGTGTTGCTGTTCACTGAACTCGGGATTGTTGCTGGTCACTGAACTCGGGATTGTTGCTGTTCACTGAACTCGGGAGTGTGACTCCTCACTGAACTCGGGAGTGTGACTCCTCACTGAACTCGGGAGTGTGACTCCTCACTGAACTCGGGAGTGTGACTCCTCACTGAACTCGGGAGTGTGACTCTTCACTGAACTCGGGAGTGTGACTATTCACTGAACTCGGGATTGTGACTCTTCACTGAACTCCGCAGTGTGACTCTTCACTGAACTCGGGAGTGTGGCTCTTCACTGAACTCGGGAGTGTGGCTCTTCACTGAACTCGGGAATGTGACTCTTCACTGAACTCGGGAGTGCGACTCCTCACTGAACTCGGGAGTGTGAATCCTCACTGAACTCGGGAGTGTGACTCTTCACTGAACTCGGGAGTGTGACTCTTCACTGAACTCGGGAGTGTTGCTGTTCACTGAACTCGGGATTGTTGCTGTTGACTGAACTCGGGATTGTTGCTGTTCACTGAACTCGGGATTGTTGCTGTTCACTGAACTCGGGAGTGTGACTCTTCACTGAACTCGGTAGTGTGACTCTTCACTGAACTCGGGAGTGTGACTCCTCACTGAACTCGGGAGTGTGACTATTCACTGAACTCGGGAGTGTGACTATTCATTGAACTCCGCAGTGTGACTCTTCACTGAACTCGGGAGTGTGACTCTTCACTGAACTCGGGAGTGTGACTCTTCACTGAACTCGGGTGTGACTCTTCACTGAACTCGGGAGTGTGACTCTTCACTGAACTCGGGAGTGTGACTATTCACTGAACTCGGGATTGTGACTCTTCACTGAACTCCGCAGTGTGACTCTTCACTGAACTCGGGAGTGTGGCTCTTCACTGAACTCGGGAATGTGACTCTTCACTGAACTCGGGAGTGCGACTCCTCACTGAACTCGGGAGTGTGAATCCTCACTGAACTCGGGAGTGTGACTCTTCACTGAACTCGGGAGTGTGACTCTTCACTGAACTCGGGAGTGTGACTCTTCACTGAACTCGGGATTGTTGCTGTTGACTGAACTCGGGATTGTTGCTGTTCACTGAACTCGGGATTGTTGCTGTTCACTGAACTCGGGAGTGTGACTCTTCACTGAACTCGGTAGTGTGACTCTTCACTGAACTCGGTAGTGTGACTCTTCACTGAACTCGGGAGTGTGACTCCTCACTGAACTCGGGAGTGTGACTATTCACTGAACTCGGGAGTGTGACTATTCATTGAACTCCGCAGTGTGACTCTTCACTGAACTCGGGAGTGTGACTCTTCACTGAACTCGGGAGTGTGACTCTTCACTGAACTCGGGAGTGTGACTCTTCACTGAAGTCGGGAGTGTGACTCTTCACTGAACTCGGGAGTGTGACTCTTCACTGAACTCGGGTGTGACTCTTCACTGAACTCGGGAGTGTGACTCTTCACTGAAGTCGGGAGTGTGACTCTTCACTGAAGTCGGGAGTGTGACTCTTCACTGAACTCGGGAGTGTGACTCTTCACTGAACTCGGGAGTGTGACTCTTCACTGAACTCGGGAGTGTGACTCTTCACTGAACTCGGGAGTGTGACTCTTCACTGAACTCGGGAGTGTGACTCTTCACTGAACTCGGGAGTGTGACTCTTCACTGAACTCGGGAGTGTGACTCTTCACTGAACTCGGGAGTGTGAGTGCCGACAGTGCTCCTAACCTGGAAAGTGAGCCCTTTCTGTTCTCTGCAGGTGCTTGTGCGAGCACTGAGAGCTTCGGAACATGTCTGACAATGACTGGGGCAGCTCAGTAGCATCGTGGTTAGCACAATTGCTTCACAGTTCCAGCGTCTCACGTTCGATTCCGGCTTGGGTCACTGTCTGTGCGGAGTCTGCATGTTCTCCCCGTGTGTGCGTGGGTTTCCTCCGGGTGCTCCGGTTTCCTCCCGCAGTCCAAAGATGTGCGGGTTAGGTGGATTGGCCAGGCTAAATTGCCCTTCGTGTCCAAAAAGGTTAAGTGGGAGTTGCTGGGTTGTGGGGATAGGGTAGCTACGTGTCCTTGAGTGAGTTGCTCTTTGTAAGGGCCGGTGCAGACTCGATGGGCCAAATGGTCTCCTTCTGCATTGTAAATTCTATGATTCTATGACTGGATCAAATTATAATTGTAGAAAACTGTTGGGTCTGTCTTGTCCTCGAAGGGGAGCCATCAAAATACAATCCAAACAATTTGTGATGCAAATTTACAGAAACGTCAAATTAAACCAATAATAATAAATATAACCACTTGTTGTCCCTTTCCTACTGTTATCTTAGCTTGCATCAGCTAAGTCGGAATTGATCCTGGGACCGTGTGGACCATTTAACTGGATATTCTTCTGGAGTTACTTTCTTGTGGATGTTATTATAATTTGAGTTCATGGTAAGCTCACCCATCAATGAATTCAACCATCAGGTTAGCTTCTTCTATTGCCTGCATGTCCTGTAAGAGATGGAATTCACAATCAACAGTTTGCAGTAAATATTTGACGCTGTGCTGGGTTTTGCTGACTTTCCTTTACTCAGGTTATATTCCTGATAGGTGTCCAATGAGGGTTTCTGCTGATGCTCAGAGGTACAGTGTAGTTTGCCAATGTGCCAAAGTTATCTACCATCCTCCAGCATGTGTCATAAATACTAGTTTTATTTTTCCTTTTTCATTTGTTATATCCATCCTGTGACTGTCCTTGATTTACTCATTCAGCTCCCCAATGACTGACTCTACCCTTGTTAGACTTTGCTACAAATGTGGCATGATTATTATTTTGCAGGAGCAATTTTCCAGTTCACGGCACAACGGCAACCTTGCACCATGATGGTAAACCCCTCCCATGGAATAGATATCAGGTCATCTCATTTCCTGCAACTCTGAGCTGAGCTTGTTCACCATGGTAAAGCTCAAAATGATGCGTGGGACTGACCAGGCACTGACTTTTCAAAAAGAATTGCTATTCTAAGAATGGTTGCCTCCTCAAGTTGCCACTGGTTTGTGATAGCAGCTTGTGTGTTGCTAAACAAATGGAGGAATATCTGTCGGTCTCCTCGTTCAGAGTATCAGTGCATAGTGAGTGAAAATAGGGTTCATTGTGACTTTGAGCAATAGTGTAAAATGGTCACTCCCATTATACAACTCTCCCCCCCACTTCAGCAGAAAGGAAAATGAGGAGATGCATGACAGGCTTATTCATTATCAGTCAAAAGATTTCCAGTTACACCCCAGAGAGTTTGTAATGGACACTGGGAAAATTCTGGGACTTGGAGCACAGTGGGTTACCAGTGGGACCTGGTTCGATTCCAGCCTCGGGTGACTGTCTGTGTGGAGTTTGGATGTTCTCCCCGTGGCTGAGTGGGTTTCCTCCGGGTGCTCCAGTTTCCTCCTACAGTCGGGTTAGGTGGGGTTACAGGGATAGGGTGGGGAAGTGGACCTAGGTAGGGTGCTCTTTTCAGAGGATTAATGCAGACTATGGGGCTCCTTCTGCACTGCAGGAATTCTATGGATTCTATTCTATGGATCTGGTAACATGACTGAGGAGTCAGACCAGTATCATGGTACAGAAACAGTAGGTGAATATGTTCATTATTACTGATGGTGAGGGAATATAATAATTTTTATTAGTGTCACACGTAGGCTTACATTAACACTGCAATGAAGTTACTGTGAAAATCCCCTCGTCACCACACTCTGGCGCTTGTTTGGGTACAGAGGGAGAATTCAGAATGTCCAATTCACCGAGCAAGCACGTCTTTCGGGACTTGTGGGAGGAAACCGGAGCACCCGGAGGAAACCCCGGAGACACGAGGAGAACGTGCAGACTCCGCACAGACAATGACCCAAGCCGGGATTCGAATCCAGGTCCGTCGTGCTGTGAAGCAACAGTGCTAACCACTGTGCTACCGTGCAGCCCTAATCCTTCCCGAAAAATAAGACTGGGAAGTATCAGATTAATGTGGTTTCTGCAGTGAGGTGGATGTAAGCATCTTGATCATACCCACCCTCTGGAGGTCTTGTGGTGCAGTTGATGGCCAAGGAAGGTATGTTGCCTGTAAATCATTCCAATACACCTGACGGGAGGCGGCAAAGAGTGGGAGAGGTTCCTGGTCAGCCACACAGCCGAGGGTAAGGTAAACCACTGCAACACCTTGCCAAGCATCATCATGGACCAATCCAGTGAAAGTCCATGGCTGCCAACGCCCTCTTAGGGCGCTGTACCTGAGGGAGGAGAAAGACCCGGCCTCTGACTGAATTATGCGCCGGCCACTGAGTTTTGACCAAACCAAGTGAAAAAAAAAAATCAGTTTAATACCATTTTCACAACATATTAGTCAAATTCTATATTTTTTTTACCTCTTCTTTGTTCCTGTCCTCCATGGCGGCTATGTCAGTGATGGACATGGCGTAGTGCTGTGTGTATATATTGTCATAACTGTGGAAATATGGAAATGTTCAGCAGTTCTGGCTCACACATTCCCATTCTTTCTCCCTTCCCTTTCTCTTTGGGTGGCACTCGCTGTGACTGGGACACAATTCCACGGACACCATGAGGCCTCCTGCCCCTCAGGCCCCTCCTTACAAGGTGTCAGCCAAGGTGATGTGCGTCAACATGACATCTGATTAGGGGCAAAGGGGGTGATCCTGTCATCCCCAAATGTACTTTCTATCACCGGATGATAATTGGGGAGGGATAAGACATAAGACATAGGAGCGGAAGTAAGGCCATTCGGCCCATCGAGTCCACTCCACCATTCAATCGTGGCTGATTTCAACTCCATTTACCTGCTCTCTCTCCATAGCCCTTAATTCCTCGAGAAATCAAGAATTTATCAACTTCCATCTTCAAGACACTCAACGTCCCGGCCTCCACCGCCCTCTGTGGCAATGAATTCCACAGACCCACCACTCTCTGGCTGAAGAAATTGCTCCTCGTCTCTGTTCCAAAGTGACTCCCTTTTATTCTAAGGCTGTGCCCCCGGGTCCTAGTCTCCCCTGCTAATGGAAACAACTTCCCTACATCCACCCTATCTAAGCCATTCATTATCTTGTAAGTTTCTATTAGATCTCCCCTCAACCTCCTAAACTCCAATGAATATAATCCCAGGATCCTCAGACGTTCATCGTATGTTAGGCCTACCATTCCTGGGATCATCCGTGTGAATCTCCGCTGGACCCGCTCCAGTGCCAGCATGTCCTTCCTGAGGTGTGGGGCCCAAAATTGCTCACAGTATTCTAAATGGGGCCTAACTAGTGCTTTATAAAGCTTCAGAAGTACATCCCTGCTTTTATATTCCAAGCCTCTTGAGATAAATGACAACATTTCATTTGCTTTCTTAATTACGGACTCAACCTGCAAGTTTACCTTTGGAGAATCCTGGACTAGGACTACCAAGTCCCTTTGCACTTCAGCATTATGAATTTTGTCACCGTTTAGAAAATAGTCCATGCCTCTATTCTTTTTTCCAATGGGGGGAAAAGCAGGGGGGGGGGGGGGGGGGGTCGGTGGGATCCTTCCTGGCTGGAGGCCAAAACCAGCCCACCTTCAACCAGGTATCTCAGAACAAACCACAGATTGAACCCAAGTCCTTCTCATGAAAATACTTTGAGCAAAAAAAAAAAAAGGGTTTGAGCAAAGTATTGCCTGAGGTGGCTTCTAACATTATACAACTATTCAAAAAGTAAACCTCAAACGGCAGGGTCAAAATCATGGTCTTTAACAGAGGTAAATATACGGTAATGCACTTTGGTAGAAAAAATAGAAACATAACCTATACCTTCGAAAACAAGAAAGAGGGTAAAAAGCAAAGGGACTTAGGAACACAGCTGGAATAAATCAATAAAAGCAGTATCGCAGGTCAATGGAAATGCTAATAATGCACTGGCATTTATATCTAGGTGTACAGAATTCAATAGTGAAGTTCCAAAGAACAAAGGGACCTTGGTGTGTTTGTCCATAGATCTCTGAAGGCAGAAGGGCAGGTTAATAGGGTGGTGAAAAAGGCATATGGGACACTCGCTTTTATCAATCGGGGCATAGATTACAAAAGCAGGGAGGTCATGTTGGATAGGCTTGGTTTGATTTCTCCGGAGCAGAGAAGACGGAGGGGTGACCTGATTGAGGTGTACAAGATTATGAGGGGCATGGACAGGGTGGATAGGGAGCAGCTGTTCCCCGAGTTGAAGGGTCAGTTACGAGGGGACACAAGTTCAAGGTGAGGGGCAGGAGGTTTAGGGGGGATTTGAGGAAAAACGTTTTTACCCAGAGGGTGGTGACGGTCTGGAACGCACTGCCTGGGAGGGTGGTAGTGGCGGGTTGCCTCACATCCTTTAAGAAATACTTGTCACGTCATAACATTCAAGGCTATGAGCCAAGTGCTGGCAAGTGGGCTTAGGTGGGCAGGTCAGGGGTTTTCATGCATCGGTGCAGACTCGATGGGCCGAAGGACCTCTTCTGCGCTGTAGTATTCTGTGAAGTTATTGTATCGGCTCTGACCAGGTTGTACTCGTGTGCAGTTCTGGTCTTCGTACTATCAACAGGACATAGTGGCCAGATGATATGTATCTTCCCATTATCCGGAGTCACGGGCAATGAAGCACAGGCGTACTGATAATGCAACAACTGCTATCCAAGCTGAGGCCAATGAACCCGGACGAAAACAGGAACCAAGCTCTGGGCTTTGCATTTGCTCTGGAATCGGATTATTCACAACTGATTGTGACAGCACATTTATTAATTCAACCGAGATTTAAATTTTTGGGCAGCTTACCTGTGAATGGCGTCAACTAATATGTTACCTTCATGTTGTGCCTGCACGTCCTACAAGAGAAAGAATTCATTAACATTATGCACTGTTAATATTTGGTATTTCTGGTTTGGCGAATCTTTTTTTAAGGAATTGGTTTTTGGTCTTTATTGGAGTGATTGATGGGTTTAAGTTGACCACCTCATTTGCATGATTTCTGTATTGGTGAGTTCTGCTGCGAGGGCCTCATAGAATCCCTGCAGTGCAGGAGGAGGCCATTTGGCCCATCGAGTCCACTTTGGCCCTCTGAAAGAGCATCCTGCCATGGCCCACTTCCCCCTGCCCAATCCCCGTAACCCCATATAACCTTTGAGATCAACTTAGCAAGGTCAATCTACCTAGCCTGCACATCTTTGGACCATGGGAGGAAACCAGAGCACCCGGAGGAAACCCACGCAGACACGGGTAGAAAGTGCAAACTCCACACAGACAGTGACCAGAGGTTGGAATCAAACCCGGGTCTCTTGCGTTGTGAGGCAGCAGTGCTAACCACTGTGTCAACTAGGATGGGGTGACAATCAGAGGAAAGCTGATGAACATGGACACCAATACAGTTGAGACATTGGTGAGCCTGCCAGATAGCTTCCTGTCACTATCTAGGCACTTGGAGGTCTCCGGCTGCAATGTGCCACAGGTCATCAAGCAAGCTTGGAGTCTGCCCTTTCTGAGGCAGACGTGGTGGCCAACTATTTGAGAGCCCGGCCAGACTGACCCACGACAGAGTGTCGAATGGCCACTGTCTCAGCTTCCACTGCGCCACAGCTTGAATCTCCACAACTCCTCAGTACAGCATTGGAAGCTCAGGAGGACGTGGGATCCATCACTGGTGCATCGTGGCTGCAGATCTCTGTTCTCAACGCATTAAGCAGACTCTGACAGGAGTTCGGCAGATTACTCGGGTTGCCGAGGTGCCTTCAGTGACCGGGAGTGGCAGTGACCGCATGGAGGATGAACCTATTGTTCTCGCTCAGGCTGACAGTATTTGTGCTCCCAGCATCGTCACTCTGCCAGACTGCTGCCACCCACACCAAAGCGGTGGAGTCCAAAGACAGGTTTTCAAGGCCCAGAGGCACTGGAGAGCATCCTGAAAGGCCATCAGTGTTCCACAAGCCAGGCAAAGGCAGTAAGAGAATCCATTTGGGTGAACTGCTCATTTTGGTTTGGAGTAATTGGATGGGGTGTTGGATGAAGATGTTATGGCAGTTAGATAGAGGTGGGGAATTAGGAGCAGTGATTTTGTTGGGATAAGATTTTCGGGAAAGCGTGGTGCGAGTGGCTCTCACAGACAGCCCATCCCAAGGGAAGTCCCCTGTCCTCCTCCTCCTCCTCTTTCGCCTCCTCATTCCCCTAGGTAGCAGATGAAGGCTTGTTGTAATTACACCCTTATGAGAGCCAGGCTGTGGGGGATACCACAGAATCCTGGCCATGCTGCAAAATTGTCCATAAAATCCCTACACTGCAGAAGGAAGCCATTCGGCCCATCGCGTCTGCACTGATCCTCCAAAAGAGCATTTTACCGTGGTCCACTCCCCTGCCCTATCCTCATAACCCCGCACATTGATCATGGCCAATACACATAATTTGCCCACCTTTGGACATTAAGGGGCTATTTGGCATGGCCGTGCACCTAACCTGCACACCTTGGGACTGTGGGAGGAAACCGGAGCACCCGGAGGAAACCCACGCGGACACGGGGTGAACGTGCAGACTCCACACAGTCACCCAAGGCCGGAATCGAACCTGGGACCCCGATCCTGTGATGCAACAGTGCTAACCACTGTGCTCCCCAAATTTGTCCCTAATTTTTAACCTTGCGAATACAAACTACCTGCTGACTCCTTGCACTAGGAAGCCAATCTGATCTCAGGACTCCTTTTCCCCAGTGGGACTGCCATTCCAATAAAGTTCCCTTCTATTTTCACAGCCACTTCGCTCCACCACCTTCTCCCTGGGGCTGGGAAAGTCTTAGAAGGCTGATTGCCTGCTCTGCAATGTTACACATGGCTCCAGGGCTCTCAATAAATGCTTGTTCAATGGTGAGATAGAGGAAGGGGGTTAGTCAGTATAGAGGAGGCAGCCCTTGACACCAAGCGGCCTACCTCTGGGCTTTCTTGGAGTCACGAAGATGGTGAGTAGGGCAGAATGTTGCATGTTGAAGGCAGCGAAACAGGACCTGGGATAAGGCAGCAGGAGTTGGGATGAAGCAGCGCGAGTGAGGAACAGGATAAAGCAGCAGAAGTCGGGATCAAACAGCAAACATAGGAAACAAGATCAAGCAATAGGAGTCGGGATAAAGCAGCAGGAGCTGGGATAAAGCAGCGAGAGTGGGAGCTGCAATAAAGCAGCGGGAGCCAGGATAAAGCAGCAGGAGCCGGGATAAAGCAGCGAGAGTGGGAGCTGCAATAAATCAGCGGGAGCAGGGATAAAGCAGCGAGAGCGGGAGCTGCAATAAAGCAGCAGGAGCCAGGATAAAGCAGCAGGAGCCGGGATAAAGCAGCGAGAGTGGGAGCTGCAATAAATCAGCGGGAGCCGGGAGAAAGCAGCGAGAGTGGGAGCTGCAATAAAGCAGCGGGAGCCGGGATAAAGCAGAGAGAGTGGGAGCTGCAATAAAGCAGCGGGAGCCGGGATAAAGCAGCGAGAGTGGGAGCTGCAATAAAGCAGCGGGAATGGGGGCTGGGATAAAGCAGCGAGAGTGGGAGCTGCAATAAAGCAGCGGGAATGGGGGCTGGGATAAAGCAGCGAGAGTAGGAGCTGCAATAAAGCAGCGGGAATGGGGGCAGGGATAAAGCAGCGAGAGTGGGAGCTGTAATAAAGCAGCGGGAATGGGGGTTGGGATAAAGCAGCAAGAGTAGGAGCTGCAATAAAGCAGCGGGAGCCGGGATAAAGCAGCGAGAGTGGGAGCTGCAATAAAGCAGCGGGAGCCGGGATAAAGCAGATAGAGTGGGAGCTGCAATAAAGCAGCGGGAGCCGGGATAAAGCAGCGAGAGTGGGGGCTGCAATAAAGCAGCGGGAGCCGGGATAAAGCAGCGAGAGTGGGAGCTGCAATAAAGCAGCGCGAGTTGGGATAAAGCAGCGAGAGTGGGAGCTGCAATAAAGCAGCGAGAGTTGGGATAAAGCAGCGAGAGTGGGAGCTGCAATAAAGCAGCGAGAGTTGGGTTAAAGCAGCGAGAGTTGGGATAAAGCAGCGAGAGTTGGGATAAAGCAGCGAGAGTGGGAGTTGCAATAAAGCAGCGGGAGCCGGGAGAAAGCAGCGGGAGTGGGAGTTGGGATAAAGCAGCGGGAGTTGGGATAAAGCAGCGTGAGTGGGAGTTGCAATAAAGCAGCGGGAGCCGGGAGAAAGCAGCGGGAGCGGGAGTTGGGATAAAGCAGCGGGGGTGGGAGTTGGGATAAAGCGAAAGGAGTGGGAGTTGAGATAATGCAGCGGGAGTTGGGTTAAAGCAGTGGGAAGGGGAGCCAGGATAAACTAGTGAAAGTGGGATTCCCGGAATAATACAACGGGAGTGGGAACCGGGATAAAGCAGCATTAAGAAGGCGAATGGCATGTTGGCTTTTATTGCATGGAGGATAGAAAATAAACACAGGAAGTTTTGCTATAATTTTACAGGACTTTGGTGAGACCATAACTCGAGCATTGTGCTGTTTTGGTGTCCTGATCTGAGGAAGGATGTAGCTGCCTAATAGACAGTACTATGGTTCACTGGACTGATTCCTGGGATGAAAGGGTTGTCCTGTATTGAGAACTTCAGTAGATTAGGCCTATACCCTCTGCAGTTGAGGAGAATGAGAGGTGATCTCAATGGAACGTACACAGTGCTGAGGTGGCCTGACAGGGTAAATGGTATTGTTTCTCTGGTTGGACAGTCTGGACCTAGGGGTACAGTCTCAGAATAAGGGGCTGATCGTTTACAACCAAGATGAGGAGAACTGTCATTACTCAGAGGATTGAGAGTCCTTAGTATTCTCTACCTCAAGAGGGCAGTGGATGCTCAATCCTTTACAGCATATTCAAGGCTGAGATAGATTTTGAATTCATGGGGAATTAAGGGATCTGAGGATTGGTGGGAAAGTGGAAATGAAGTCAAGCATCAGCCATGAAGTTGTTGAATGGTGAAAAGGGCTGAAGGGGCCATTTACCTTACTGCTCTTACCCATTTATTGTGTTCTTATGAAGGCACCCAGGTTGCTGCCAGGATAGCAGCACACTGAGATGCTCTTTTTGTGTGGTAGCACACCAACAGCATGTTTATGGAGTGGCGGTCCTAATGACAACAGTCACAACTATGTGTGAAGATAGTCATTTGGTGGTACAGTAAAGTCCCGCTGTTTGCGTTTACGTTCTCGTGAAACTTCGTAAACTGTGAGATCGCAAATGGCAGTCAATTAAGTTCCAGCAATGCGAGGGCAGCATTGATTTAAAAAATAATATAAACCTTTATTGTCACATGTAGGCTTACATTAACACTACAATGAAGTTACTGTGAAGAGCCCCTAGTCGCCACATTCCAGCACCTGTTCGGGTACAGAGGGAGAATTCAGAATTCTCAGCTGGTACGGGAATTGAACCCGCGTTGCTGGCCTTGTTCTGCATCACAAACCAGCTGTCTAGCCCACTGAACTAAACCAACCCTCTTTGTGTAGTTACTCTACAACACATTGTGGTACAGTACCTGCATACAACACAACAGGTGGAGGGAGCATCTGAGCAGTACAAGACATGTATTGGAAATAGTAAAATAAGACAATCCTGGGCAGCACGGCGGTGCAGTGGTTAGCCCTGCTACCTCACGGCACCAAGGTCCCAGGTTCGATCCCGGCCCTGGGTCACTGGCCGTGTGGAGTTTGCACATTCTTGCACATTGGGTTTCACCCCCACAACCCAAAGATGTGCAGGATAGGTGGATTGGCCACACTACATTGCCCCTTAATTGGAAAAAAATGAATAGGGTACTCTAAATTAAAAAAAAAAAAGAGACAATCCTCACTTAAGAATAAAAGGACTCACCTCAAAACTGGCAGACAAAATCAGGGAACATTTCAAAATTGGGCAGAGCCATTGCTGGAGCCCTGGACCGAGAGATTTGGGCATTCCCAGGTTAATTTCTATGCTCGCATCGACTTCAGCTGCAACCATTACAGGCACCGCTTCTCACCTCTTGTCAGAAAGGTGGTCAAAAAAAAATTAACTGTCCATGGACGGGACTAATGGGAGGAATCTTCCAGAGATTCTGACACCATCTCCCCGTTAAAACGTGTGGAGGTCTCTGCTCCGTCATGGCTGCTTTCTCCTCAGGGAAAGAAAACGTGGATAAGCCAACATTGCTCAGGCAATGGGTGTATAAAGTACAAAGCATAAATATGCAAAAACGTCATGCAAGGTGGGACTTTACTGTATAGAACTTGAGTATTACTGAAAAAAAGAGACATGCTTGGCAATTAACAGTTCTCTGCTGCATTCTCCGCGGCAATACCTCCAACAGAGTCTACTTGCCAGCCAATCAGCGCTCTCTTCTCATGCAGTATAAATTGTTGTTCCCTTTCCTGTTGGTTTATCTTATGAACTGTTCTGAGAGTGCAAGACGAAAAGCTTCAATAGCATGTACCTTTTCAGCAAGATGTATAAAGAGTTAGCGGGGAGGGATCTAAAAGCGAATGCGGAGCAGTTTAGCTAATTGGGGTCACAACAGTTTGATGGAATGGCAGACAATTACAACCATTACCATTGAATGTCTCCCTCATCCTCCAGTGGCGATCCTTTGGTGCTCAGATGTAGATCGGCTGTAGTGTAAAGGTCCTTTCTGTTCATTCCCTTATTTCCCCTTTCTTTTATTTTGCTGTTATCATCTTTGACCCATGGGTGATTAATGGACATGTATTTTAGTCCAGCAGCAGAGAGAATGAGGAATTCAGAAGATGCAAGACACTCTGCTAATCTCTGCTGGTTTGAACAGGACTGTTGTAACCTGCCTGCTTACCATTGGCTGGGGACTAATGACAATCCCGCAATCCTGTGGGAGTATGAGTTTCCCCAATGAGGGGGGGGGGGGAGAGAAGAGAAATCATCAGCAGACTCCCTGTATAAATAAAGCTGGTCAGTTTGGAACCAGCAGGAAGGAGTGAGCAGCAAGTGAAGTTGCTGCTGCTGTTGTATATATATGTTATTGTAAATAAATGTTATTTCTTTGTATCCTTAAAACTCGTGCTGGATTCTTCGTGGCCCTCACAAAACTGGCGACGAGGGTTAAAGTGAATAGCTGTCTACGCTGCTGAAGCCACCTCCCTGGATTTTTGTTGGATACAGGTTGGAAGTTGTTTTTTGTTACACCATGCCTCTGTACGGACGTTTGGATGTTTTTGATGCTGCGCTGGAAAGCTGGAACCAGTACGAACAACGGATGCGTTACTATTTCCGGGCAAACAATATCACCGAAAACGAGCGCCAGGTGGTCATATTGCTCACTGCCTGCAGCCCGCATACGTTTGGGGTGATTAGGAGCCTTACGTACCCAGCTGTGCCGGACACCAAAACGTTTGATGAACTTGTGAATTTAGTGGGGCAACATTTTAACCCAACCCCGTCCACGATAGTCCAACGTTACCAGTTTAATACCGCTGAGAGGACCCCGGGAGAATCCCTTACCGATTTTCTATCCAGGCTACGCAGGATTGCGGAGTACTGTGACTATGGTGAGACCTTGTCAGAAATGTTACACGACCGTTTGGTTTGCGGTATTAACAATGCGGCCACCCAGAGAAAGTTGTTAGCTGAGCCAACATTGACTTTTGAACAGGCCATTCAAATAGTATTGTCCCGAGAGAGCGCAGAACAAGGAATGCAGGAGCTACAGGGAATGGAGGTGCATGCCTTGGGGCGCAACCCCTTCCGTCCGAATACGTCGCCCCACACTCCTGCAGTACCTTGGGCGAGGCGACGTCCGGATCGACGCCAGTGGCCATCGGACATTCCTCCCTGAAGGGAGCCTTCTCCAGAACCAATGGATGAGGAGCCATGTCCGTGTCAGACTTGTAGGCGCCGACCCCGTCGCGGTCGCCGCTCTTGGGGGCGCCAGAGGTGCCGTCGTTCCGACCAAAACTGGAACCAGCCCAGGGGCCGTACCTTCCATGTGGATGAATCTGAGGCGACTACTCCCGAGGACGTGGAGACGGAGGACGACTGCCTGCAGCTGCATTGTGTGGCAGCTCCCCGGGTGGCCCCCATTAAGGTGACAGTACGGGTCAATGGTCACCCGCTTGAGATGGAGTTGGACACTGGCGCAGCGGTCTCCGTGATAGCCCAGAGGACATCCGACTGCATCAAGCAGGGTATACAGATCCTTACATTAACCGACACACAGGCCAGGTTGGCCACCTACACGGGGGAACCATTGGACATAGCAGTAACTACGATGACCCCTGTTGTTTATGGATGCCAGGAGGGGCGTTTCCCACTTATCGTGGTGTGCGGCCATGGGCCCAGCCTGTTGGATCGGGACTGGTTGCGCCATTTGCAGCTGCAGTGGCAGCACATTCTCCAAACAGTTTCTGGAGGGTTGACTGAGGTGCTAGGACGATACCCAGATGTATTCCAGCCCGGTTTGGGGAAAATAAGAGGGGCTGTTGCCGTATCCAAGTCGAACCAGGAGCCACGCCGCGCTATTTCCGGGCGCGCCCGGTGCCTTACGCCTTGCTCGAGAAGGTAGAAGGGGGCTCACTCGTTTGGAGACCTTGGGTATCATCAGGCCCGTCCGTTTCGCTGACTGGGCAGCACCAATTGTACCTGCAATGAAGCCAGATGCCACAGTTCGCTTGTGCGGCGACTATAAACGTACAGTGAATACGGCTTCCCGACTCGACCGATATCCAATGCCTCGCATAGAGGATCTCTACGCAAAGCTTGCTGGTGGACTCTCGTTCACAAAATTAGATATGAGTCACGCCTACCTACAGTTGGAGCTGGACCCTGCCTCCCGACCATATGTAACGATTAATACACACCGGGGCAATACACGTTTGCCCTTTGGAGTATCCTCTGCCTGTGCTATTTTTCAATGTGTTATGGAGGGAATTTTGAGAGGTTTACCGCGTGTCGCTGTCTACTTAGATGACGTTTTGATCACAGGGATGTCGGAGCAGGAACATTTGGAAAATCTGGAGGCTGTCCTTCGATGCTTTTCGGAGGCTGGAGTCCGTTTACGTCGCACAAAGTGCGTATTTCAGGCGCAGGAAGTAGTCTACCTGGGTTATCGGGTGGACCGCGAAGGTTTGCACCACATCGCAGAGAAGGTGCGCCCCGACTGACACTTCGTATCTTCGTTCTTTTCTTGGCCTTGTAAACTATTACGGGAAGTTCCTCCCCAATCTGGCAACTACGCTGGCCCTGTTGCATCTTCTGCTAAAGAAAAATCACACCTGGATTTGGGGTCAGCCGCAAGAAACCGCTTTCCGGCGAGTAAAACAACAATTGTCGTCGCCTGGGTTACTAGCCCACTATGATCCTGGAAAGCCTTTGCTCGTCACATGTGATGCATCCCCGTATGGTATTGAGGCCGTCCTGTCCCACAAGATGGAGAACGGGGCCGAGCGGCCGATAGCTTTCGCCTCCTGCACATTGACTACAGCGGGAAAAATGTACGCGCAGATCGAGAAGGAGGCCTGGCAGAGGTCTTTGCGGTGAAATGTTTCCACCAGTACGTGTATGGCTGCCACTTCACTGTCGTGACTGATCAAAAGCCTCTGCTGGGACTTTTCAGAGAGGATAAGCCAATACCGCCCATTGCCTCCGCACGGATCCAGTGCTGGGTTTTGTTGCTCGCTGCATACGAGTATTCTCTGGAGCACAAACCAGGAACGCAGAAAGCGAATGCCGACACACTGAGCCGATTGCCTTTATCGACCGGCCTCATGTCGACCCCCACGACCGTGAGGTGGTTGCAACCCAAACTTTTATGGACACCTTGCCTGTCACGGCATCACTGATCCGTGAGTGGACCCAGACGGAGCCAGTCCTGTCAAAGGTTCGGCACATAGTCCTGTATGGTGGGCAGCATAGACAGCTCCCAGGCGAGTTGCGGGCATTTTCCTCCAAGCTGTCAGAATTCAGCATAGTACGAAGTCTTACAACACCAGGTTAAAGTCCAACAGGTTTGTTTCGATGTCACTAGCTTTCGGGGCGCTGCTCCTTCCTCAGGTGAATGAAGAGGTCTGTTCCAGAAACACATATATAGACAAATTCAAAGATGTCAAACAATGCTAGGAATGCGAGCATTAGCAGGTGATTAAATCTTTACAGATCCAGAGATGGGGTAACCCCAGGTTAAAGAGGTGTGAATTGTCTCAAGCCAGGACAGTTGGTAGGATTTCGCAGGCCAGATGGTGGGGATGAATTCAGCATGGAAGACGGCATCCTCTTGTGGGGGACGCGTGTGATTGTCCCGGAAAAAGGACAGGAGCTGATACTACGAGACTTGCACAATGGGCATCCAGGTGTGACGAAAATTAAAATGTTGGCCCAGAGTTATGTCTGGTGGCCAGGCCTCGACACCGACATTGAGAAGGTGGCCCAAAACTGCTCTATTTGCCAGGAGCATCAGAAGCTTCCGCCGGCCGTGCCCCTACATCACTGGGAATCGCCAGGGCGGCCTTGGGCGCGCTTGCATGCAGATTTCGCCGGCCCTTTTCAAGGATCCATGTTCCTTCTATTAATCAACGCCCAGTCTAAATGGCTAGAGGTGCATAAGATGTTAGGCACAATGTCCTGCACAAAAATTGAGACTGGCTCGCTTATTGTTTTCGTATAGGACCACCCCCCATGCGGTGACTGGGGTAGCTCCCGCAGAACTCCTAATGGGCCAGAGACTTCGCACCCGCCTTAGCATAGTTTTCCCGGACATTGGCGCAAAAGTACGCCGCACACAAGAACGGCAGGGACGTTTTTTCTCAGCATCGGCCGATTCGGCAGTTTGCACCCGGTGACCCAGTGTTCGTTCGGAATTTTGCTGGTGGTGCCCCCAGTGGGTCCCTGGCATAATCTTTCGCCAAACGGGCCCTATATCTTACCAGGTGCAAGCCCAGGGTCGTCTCCAGCGCAAACATGTAGACCACGTTCGGTCCAGAAGACTATCCCTTCCAAAAATTCCCCGCCCCCGGAGCTCATTTCTACAGTCACAGAGCCCAGATACAATGGAAAGTAGTCCTCACAATCTTCCTCTGGTGCCTCACTCAACCGCGTTACAGAACCGCGTGGAGATAGAGACGCCGAGATGACGGAGGCAGCAGACTCTGACTCCGAGATGTAGTCAGAGGACGCAGAGGGGGAATCCTCGGGCCCACAGGCCGTGGATGTACAACCGTCACGCCGTTCATCACGGAAGCGCCGGTCTCCGTCTCGTTACACGCCGCCCGATCCAACGCCTCGTGCAAATGGTGTCCGGCCTGCGGCAAAACGAGTCCGACGCCCTCCTTCGCCAGGGTCTTCGGTGGATTCCTTGGACTTTGGGGGGGGGGTGGGGCGGGAGGGACGTTATAACCTGCCTGCTTACCATTGACTGGGGACTAATGACAATCCCACAATCCTAAAGCAGGGGATTAGGAATTAGATAATAGTTAACCAGTTGTATTTGCTGCATGTCTCATTATAGCTGTTGTTCTAACTAAACAGTAATTGGTTTAACCTTCCAAACCTGGTGACTGTAATTAGTGGACAGCCAAAGTCGCCTGTGTTGTGACTCCGAGTCAAGTGGGGCTGGAATTGACTGCACTGGCCCAGGGTATCGTAACAGCAAGCGCATATCCATGTGGCTGCAAAATTATTTTTGCAAGACTGACCTTTTAAATACATTCATGGGATGGAAGCTTCATTGGCAAGGCTGACATTTGTTGCCTACGCCCTATTTGTCCTCGACAAGATGGTGGAGTGAGTCTATTGAATGGCTGCAGTTGTGCGTGGTGAAGGTGCTCCTAGAATGCTGTAAGATAGGACTTTAAAGATTTTGACTGATAATGAAGGGACAGTGATGTGTGTCCAAGTTGAGATGGCGTACAGCCTGGAGGAGAACCAGGTGGTGACATATTCCCACATGTCTGCTGCCGACTGTTGTGTCAGCAATGCAGCTAGAACTGAACTTCAATCAGCTCACAATACATGAAGAAAAATGTCTTTATTTCACACCTCTATAGTTAAGATATTCTGTGCAACTATATATTGTTGAGCAATTCCATGTTTGCAAATTATTTTATTATTACCTGTTCTTCATTGTTTTCAGTAGCTTCAGTTACTTGCGATGTGCTGGTGACAGAGATGTTGGCAGGATCTGAGTCTAGGCTCTCATAACTGTGGAAATAAGAAAAAACAAGCTTGAGTAGGGTGTTCTTTCCAAGGGCTGGTGCAGACCCGATGGGCCGAATGGCCTCCTTCTGCACTGTAGGGATTCTATGATCCCATAAAGATGAAACCTTTTCAGTCAGTTGCTGGGATACAAGTCTAAAGGCCTCCAATACTTCCGGCAGGTGCTGATTCTCAACGCACGGCTCCCAGGAATATCACCTGTCTTCTCAAATCACTGCAGCTTAATCCTGACCTCGCCGAGATCCTTCTAACGGGAACAATGGAAAGTGATCAGGATTTGAAACACTGGCTGACACCCCTTCGACCCAACAGTCCAGAGGTGCTGAGGTCAGTCGTAGCACCCTGTCATCCCAGGTGACACTCAACATGCTCTGTGGCATCAAGCTTGGTATGCTAAACCTTTTATTTCAATATTTTTATTAAATACTTCCCAAGAGCCCATGATTACACCGAACTTTTGAAAAAAATAGACCGATAGTTTTCATATTGGGAGTACAGGACAATCTATTTCAAAGCACCTTTGATGTAAATAAGTAAAACACGGTATAATTTTCCGTCACTATAAAAAGACAGAACTTTTAATAGAGAAGAGGCCATTGTGCCTGTGATGGTGCTCTTTCCACCATTTGAGCTACCTGCTCTGCCTTCATTTTGCTGTTTATACATTTAGTGTTACACCAAAATATGGATAAAATACTTATATTCATCATTCAATATACTGCATTATACTAATTTGCTTTTTATTTCTTAAAAACATTAAACAATGTGCCGATAAATCTTGCAATCAATGATGCAATAAACAACATAATATGCTATGCATTATGTTGATTGCTAATCAAAGTTAAGTTCAAACAACTCCAGAGCAAAGCTTTTGAACTCAAATGGGGCAGCACAGTGGCGCAGTTGCTAGCACTGCTGTCTCACGGCGCCGAGGGCCCAGGTTCGACCCCAGCTCTGGGTCACTATCCGTGTGGAGTTTGCACATTCTCCCCGTGTTTGTGTGGGTTTCACTCCCACAACCCAAAGATGTGCAGGGTAGGTGGATTGGCCACGCTAAATTGCCCCTTAATTGGAAAAAATGAATTCGGTACTCTAAATTTTAAAAATAAATTAGTGGATCCAAATGAAACTTCAGATGGGAGCCTTGGCAATGAGTGTTGGCAGGAATTTATAATAATAATAATGTTTATTGTCACAAGTAGGCTTACATTAACACTGCAATGAAGTTACTGTGAAAATCCCCTAGTCGCCACATTCCGGCACCTGTTCGGGTACACAGAGGGAGAATTCAGAATGTCCAATTCACCTAACAAGCACATCCTTCAGATTGTGGGAGGAAACCGGGGCACCCGGAGGAAACCCACGCAGACACGGGGAGAACGTGCAGACTCCGCACAGACAGTGACCCAAGCCGGGAATCGAACCTGGGACCCTGGAGCTGTGAAGCAATTGTGCTAACCACTGTGCTACCGTGCCGTCATCGCCACACATCCTGTCTATATTTGAGCACGCAATCCAAAGTTCAGGAGCTCTAATGGTCAATATAACTCAATTTTCAAATGCTACCATAACTGAGGTTGTCTGGTGCTATCAACTCAGTTATTGGGCCAGGGCAGCAACTGGTCTTTGTGTGGTAAACTTGCCTGTTAACATCTTCAATAGGCACATCCGCCTCAGCTCGTGTCTCCTGTAAAAGATGGAATTCACATTTAATGCTTAATATTTGACAGTGCATTACATTGTTTGATTTTCTAATCTAGTTACGGTCTGCCCAGGGGTCTGAGGGTTTCAGCTGATCATCACAAATAGAGTGGTGAAAGAGCAGGTGATGAACATGGGCGAGATTCTCTGGCCTCCTCGCGGTGTGTTTCTTGGCAGCAGTAAGCTGCATGCCATCAGCCGGTGGTGGGATCGTCTGGTCCCACCAATGTCAATGGGATTTCCCATTGTTCACACCCTCCGTCGCAGGGAACCCGCGGTGGGGGAGTGGGGGTCTCCACCGGCAGGAACAGACAGAAAATATCAAAATCTTTCAAATGAACTTCCACAGATTTTGTGAACAAGAGACAGATCCATCAACATTCTGATGAAAGCCAGTTCGCGGCTGATGCGCAATCAATTACTCTCGAGACAAGGTGAGTCATAACTAATAGGCTTTAATCTGCTAGAACTGTTCCCCAGCAGCTTCGATACAGAAAGTGAAGGCTGCTGGGACAGCATCGGTTCTTATACTCCGCCTCTCAGGGTGGAGCTATGTACATCAGCCAATGGTAGACTCCTGGGTCTAGCCAATGGTCATCCACCTCTCAGGTACCGCAATACCTGCTATTACCACATTCACCCACTGTTAAAAAAGAGCCCGGCGGGGTGATGGCCAGCGTTAATGTCGCCTTTCGCATGGTAGAACCAGGTATGGAGGTGCCGTGATGTCGAGGGTAATAGCAAAGTGTTCATGGTGCAGCAATCAGTCGATCGGGTGGCCTGGTCTTCCTTCTGGAGCGTCTGGGTTTCGGCGGTGATCCTGATGGGGGTCCCGGTGGTTGCGACTCCGGAAACGTGGTGTCGTCATCCCAGGCAGCTTTGTCACCCCTAGGCGGCGCTGTTGGGGCGAAAGGTGGGCGGGGGGGGGAGCCTGTTGGTGCTTGTTCGGGCCTAGGCAGGGGTACTGACCCTCTGGTCAGGTGCTGCGGGGAGGGTGGGGGTGGGGGCACTGGTGCGGGTGCCCGATGGGCTCCGGCGGGCGTCAGGTCCTGAAGGGAGACCGTGTCTTGGCGGCCGTCAGGGAACGCTACATAGGCGTACTGGGGGTTGGCGTGCAGCAGGTGGACCCTCTCGACCAACGTGTCAGACTTGTGCTCCCTCACATGTTTCCGAAGCAGGATGGCTCCGGGTGTCGCTAGCCAGGTTGGGAGCGAGGTCCCGGAGGAGGACTTCCTGGGGATAACAAGGAGATGTTCATGAGATGTCTGATTTGTGGTAGTACAGAGCAGCGACCGGATGGAGTGAAGGGCCACCGGGAGGACTTCCTGCCAGTGGGAGACTGGGAGATTCCTGGACTGTAGGGCCAGCAGGACGGTCTTCCAGTTCTCCCTCTCTACCTGCCCGTTTCCCCGGGGGTTTTAAGTGGTCGTCCTGCTCAAGGCGATGCCTTTGCTGAGCAGGAATTGACGCAGTTCGTCACTCATAAAGGAGGACCCCCTATCACTGTGAATGTATGCGGGGAAACTGAACAGTGTAAAGATACCCTGGAGGGCCTTAATGACGGTGGTTGTGGTCATGTCTGGGCAGGGGATGGCGAATGGGAACCGGGAGTACTCGTCAATCACGTTCAGGAAGTACGTGTTGCGGTCGGTGGAGGGGAGGGGGCCTTTGAAATCCATGCTGAGGCGTTCAAAGGGACGGGAAGCCTTTATCAGGTGCGCCCTCTCTGGCCGGTAGAAGTGCGATTTGTACTCCGCGCAGATTTGGCAGTCCCTGGTGACTGTCCTGACCTCCTCGATGGAGTAGGGCAGGTTGCGGGTCTTGATAAAATGAAAGAAACGAGTGACCCCCGGGTGGCAGAGGTCCTCGTGGCGGGGTCGGAGGCGGTCCACTTGTGTGGTGGCACAAGTGCCGTGGGACAGGGCATCAGGAGGCTCGTTCAGCTTCCCCGGACGATACAAGATCTCGTAATTGTAGGTGGAGAGTTCCATCCTCCACCGCAAGGTCTTGTCGTTCTTAATCTTGCCCCGCTGTGCATTATCGAACATTAAGGCAACCGACCGTTGGTCCGTGAGGAGAGTGAATCTCCTGCCGGCCAGGTAATGCCTCCAGTGTCGCACAGCTTCAACTATGGCCTGGGCCACCTTTTCGACCGAGGAGTGGTGAATTTCGGAAGCATGGAAGGTACGGGAGAAGAAAGCCACAGGCCTGCCCGCTTGGTTGAGGGTGGCCGCCAGAGCTACGTCGGACGCATCGCTCTCGACCTGGAAGGGGAGGGACTCGTCGATGGCGCGCATCGTGGCTTTAGCAATGTCTGCTTTGATACGGCTGAAGGCCTGGCGGGCCTCCGTCGACAGGGGGAAGAACATAGAAAATACAACACAGAACAGGCCCTTCGGCCCACGATGTTGTACCAAACCTTTGTCCTAGATTAATCATAGATTATCATTGAATTTACAGTGCAGAAGGAGGCCATTCGGCCCTTTGAGTCTGCACCGGCTCTTGGAAAGAGCACCCTACCCAAACTCAACACCTCCACCCAACACCAAGGGCAATTTTGGACACTAAGGGCAATTTATCATGGCCAATCCACCTAACCTGCACATCTTTGGACTGTGGGAGGAAACCGGAGCACCCGGAAAAAACCCACGCAGACAAGGGGAGGACGTGCAGACTCCGCACAGACAGTGACCCAAGCCGGAATCGAACCTGGGACCCTGGAGCTGTGAAGCAATTGTGCTATCCACAATGCTACCGTGCTGCCTGTAAGAACAAATAAATCTACACTATATCATTTTACCGTAATCCATGTACCTATCCAATAGCTGCTTGAAGGTCCCTAATGTTTCCGACTCAACTACTTCCACAGGCAGTGCATTCCATGCCCCCACCACTCTCTGGGTAAAGAACCTACCTCTGATATCCCTCCTATATCTTCCACCTTTCACCTTAAATTTATGTCCCCCTGTAATGGTTTGTTCCACCCGGGGAAAAAGTCTCTGACTGTCTATCTATTCCCCTGATCATCTTATAAACCTCTATCAAGTCGCCCCTGATCCTTCTCCGTTCTAATGAGAAAAGGCCTAGCACCCTCAACCTTTCCTCGTAAGACCTACTCTCCATTCCAGGCAACATCCTGGTAAATCTTCTTTGCACCTTTTCCAAAGCTTCCACATCCTTCCTAAAATGAGGCGACCAGAACTGTACACAGTACTCCAAATGTGGCCTTACCAAAGTTTTGTACAGCTGCATCATCACCTCACGGCTCTTAAATTCAATCCCTCTGTTAATGAACGCGAGCACACCATAGGCCTTCTTCACAGCTCTATCCACTTGAGTGGTAACTTTCAAAGATGTATGAACATAGACCCCAAGATCTCTCTGCTCCTCCACATCGTAGAACTCTACAGTTAACCCTGTATTCCGCATTCATATTTGTCCTTCCAAAATGGACAACCTCACACTTTTCAGGGTTAAACTCCATCTGCCACTTCTCAGCCCAGCTCTGCATCCTATCTATGTCTCTTTGCAGCCGACAACAGCCCTCCTTACTATCCACAACTCCACCAATCTTCGTATCGTCTGCAAATTTACTGACCCACCCTTCAACTCCCTCATCCAAGTCATTAATGAAAATCACAAACAGCAGAGGACCCAGAACTGATCCCTGCGGTACGCCACTGGTAACTGGGATCCAGGCTGAATATTTGCCATCCACCACCACTCTCTGACTTCTATCGGTTAACCAGTTCGTTATCCAACTGGCCAAATTTCCCACTATCCCATGCCTCCTTACTTTCTGCAGAAGCCTACCATGGGGAACCTTATCAAATGCCTTACTAAAATCCATGTACACTACATCCACTGCTTTACCTTCATCCACATGCTTGGTCACCTCCTCAAAGAATTCAATAAGATTTGTAAGGCAAGACCTACCCCTCACAGGGAAGGTTGTGGACTGGATCAGGGGTCGAGCCTTGTCTGCGTAATTGGGGACCCACTGTGCATAATAGCTGAAGAAGCCGAGGCAGCGCTTTAGGGCCTTGGGGCAGTGAGGGAGGGGGAACTCCATGAGGGGGCGCATGCGCTCGGGGTCGGGGCCTATGACTCCACTTTGCACTACGTAGCCTAGAATGGCTAGACGGTCGGTGCTAAACACGCATTTATCCTTACTGTAAGTCAGATTAAGTATTTTCGGAGGTTGGTGTCGTGGTCCTGGCCGCAGATCGTGACGTTATCCAGATACGGGAACGTTGCGCGTAAACCGTACCGGTCAACCATTCAGTCCATCTCTTGTTGGAAGACCGAGACCCCGTTCGTGACACCGAAGGGAACCCTTAAAAAGTGATAGAGCCGCCCATCTACTTTGAAGGCAGTGTACTGGCGGTCACCATTACGGAGGGGTAGCTGGTGGTAGGCAGACTTGAGATCCACCGTGGAGAAAACCTTGTATTGCGCAATCCTGTTCACCAGGTCGGCTATACGGGGGAGAGGGTACGCTCCAGCTGCGTAAACCTGTTGATGGTCTGGCTGTAGTCAATGACCAGCCTATGTTTCTCCCCGGTCTTTACCACCACTACTTGAGCTCTCCAGGGACTGTTGCTCGCTTCGATGACCCCTTCCCTCAGCAGCCTCTGGACCTCCGACCTGATAAAGGTCCAGTCCTGGGCACAGTACCGTCTGCTCCTGGTGGCGACGGGTTTGCAATCCGGGGTGAGGTTCGCAAACAGGGAAGGCGGGTCGACCTTAAGGGTGGCGAGGCCGCAGACAGTAAGGGGGGGGTATAGGGCGGGCAAATTTAAAAGTCAGGCTTTGCAGATGGCACTGGAAATCCAGCCCAAGGAGAGTAGCTGCACAGAGGTGCGGCAGGATGTACAGATGGAAATTGTGGAATTCCCGGCCTTGGACAGTGAGGTTTGCTATGCAGAACCCCTTTATCTCCACCGCGTGTGACCCGGAGGCCAGGGAGATCCTTTGGTTTACGCTTTGGGTGACAAGAGAGCAACGCCTTACCGTGTCGGGGTGAACAAAGCTCTCCGTGCTTCCAGAGTCGATCAAGCACGACGTCACGTGGCCGTTGATGGAGATCACCGTTGTAGCTTTCGCAAGCGTCCGGGGCTGACTCTGGTCCAGAGTCACCGAGGCCAGCTGCAGTAATGGAGAGTTCTGGTCGGGCAGCGTGTAGTCGGCTGTGCTGGGGGCCTGGGGCTCCATCCAAGATGGCGTCAGCCATGGGTCGCACATGGAGTCCGGGGATGAAGAAGATGGCGGTGGCGAGGGACAAAATGGCGGCGCCCACCCGTCCGGCGTGGTGGCCGGGGGGGCAAAATGGCCACGCCCGCGGATCGCACGTGGCCTGAGGATAGGGGGGTGGTGGTGAGCGCTGGGCGGCCGGGGCCTGAAAAGGGGGGTTGCCGATAGTCGCTGGAGGCCGCGGCCACGCCGAGGGCCTGGCAGACCCCGACATGGTGGCCCTTCTTGCCGCACCCTCTGTAGGTGGCGGTGTGGGCCGGGCAGCGTGGGCCTGGATAATTTGCCTTCCCGCAGAAGAAACAGCGTTGTCCGGCGGCGGTAGCGGGCCGTCTCGCCGCGCAGGCTTGCGGGGTCAGGGGAAAAGTCTGAGGGGCTGCGCAACGGGGTGTCACGCAGCCCAGGGCCGCCGCGCGTCCGGGAGCAAAGGCCAGCGCGTTGTTATACGCAACGTCCATGGACCCCGCCAGGGCCCGTGCCTCAGTAAATCCCAGAGTGTCCATTTCTAGGAGCCTTCGGCGGATATTGGGGGAGGTCATACCTGACATGAAAGCATCCCTGATCAAAAGTTCAGTGTGCTCGCTCCCCGAAACTGGCGGGCAGCCAGTTTCGGCCCAGCACCAGCAGCGCCCGGTAGAAGTCTTCCAACGTTTCCTCGGGGATTTGCCTCCTAGTCGCCAGCAGGTGACGAGCGTAGACCTGGTTCACAGGGCGGATATAATGTCCTTCTAGCAGCTCGATCGCTGCAGCATAATTCTCCGCCTCCTCGATCAGAGGGTAGATCCCAGGGCTGACCCGCGAGCGTAGAAGGTGCATCTTTTGTCTTTCCGTGCGAGTGCCGGCGGCCGTGTCGAGGTAGCCCTTAAAGCAAGCCAGCCAATGTTTGAAGGTAGCAGCAGAGTTGCCCGCGTGGGGGCTGAGCTGAAGGCACTCTGGCTTGATACGAGATCCATCCTTTCAACTGAAGTTGTAGCAGATTAAATTGATGTGCAATCAATTACTCTCGAGACAAGGTGAGTCATTACTAATAGGTTTAATCTGCTAGAACTCTTCCCCAGTAGCTTCGATACAGAAAGTGAAGGCTGCTGGGACGGGATCGGTTCTTATACTCCGCCTCTCAGGGTGGAGCTATGTACATCAGACTCCTGGGTCTAGCCAATGGTCATCCACCTCTCAGGTACCGCAATACCTGGTATTATCACAACGGCTAGTAATATTTTGCTGCATATTTGACAGTTGGCTGAAGGGTACTCCAAGGTTCCCTAAGCCAAGAGGCTGTGCCATGCTCTGGGCGGGATCTTCTGGCCCTGCCTGCCGCCAGGATCAATCGGTCCCGCCAAACGTCAATGACCTTTTGGCTGGGCTACCCAATCTCCCATGGCGGGTCCTGCAACAACAGAGCTGGGGAATCTCGGCCTCTGTCTCTTCACAGAAGGAGACTGACCAGAAACTGACTGTGTAGTTTGCAGAACGATTCATTAGCACCGGGTCGTTGACTTTAAACTGATTCACCCCGCCAAATTTTACCATGAGACGAGGAGGCCTGACATGCTCTTTCATGAACTGTAGCTGAGTTTCAGGAGTGGATTCTTCGGTCCCCCAGCTGTGTGTTTCTCGGCAGCGCGGCACTTGTTGGAGGCGAGATTCTCTGTTCCCGCTGCTGTCAGTGGGACGTCCCGATTACAAAATTGACATTTTGCAAACAATGCAGGGAAAATTGGACAATACCGAAAAAGCAAGCAGCTGCAAGGTCTGTCTGTTGATTAGAGCTGTAGCACTCAGACAAGACCGATACTGCAGGACCATCTACATACTAATGAGCCATCTCCGGGAACAACAGGGAAACATTTAAATAAACAATGTTAAACCAGACACCCCGGCACCAGAGGAGACTAAAACAAAGCAAACCAACGGCCACTTAGGACACGCCCAGCAACCAGGGAACCCACCCCTCTATTGGAGGAAAATCGATAAGAACGATTGGGAAACGGCCCAATTAATTGGGGCCAAGTTCAAGGCCCGCCCAAAAGCGCGCAAAGCCCTTTTGGGTATAAAAAGGATTCCCCAAGAGAGAATCGCTCTCTTGACCTTGGCTCTCAGCGAGGAGAGACCTGCCAAAGCTGCTCCAGACCAAGTAAGTTCCAAGTCAACGCACGCTACGAGATAGACGCTCCTAGTTGCTACCCTGTAAACAGCTCAACCCAGCAGCCTCAGAACCGAGCAACGGCCATTGGTCCTCTGACTGAGTGGGCACCCGAAGCTATGTATCGGCTTTTAGTACCAGTGATAGTTTAGGTTGTAGAGTTTTATGCATGAGTATATTTGACTGGTGGAAGCAGGCACGATAGTGACATTTAAGGGGCACCTTGACAAATACATGAATAGGATGGGAATAGAGGGATACGGACCCAGGAAGTGTAGAAGATTGTAATTTAGTCGGGCAGCATGGTCGGCACGGGCTTGGAGGGCCGAAGGGCCTGTTCCAGTGCTGTACATTTCTTTGTTCTTTTGACTGTGTGTGTAAATAAATGAGCATTGATTTTGAACTTATTAACTGGTGTATCGGGTCTTTGATCAGTATTCGGTTTTGAACCTTGTGGCGGTATCGAAAGATGCCTGGCGACTCTTGAGCAAAAGTAATTAAACAGAGCCAAATTAAGAAACAACAGCAAATTAGCAACATTTACTGGCGACTCTGGTGGGACTCGGCCTAGAAGAGGCCTAACCACTACGAGAGAACCAAAATTTGAATTGAGGATCCAATTGGAAACAGAAAAACCATAAGTGTAAGAACAGTACTGATCAAGCCTCCGAGATTCGGAAGTGTGTTAATGCATGCGTACTACAGGGATACAAGGTAAACCTGAGAGATGTTGTTGCGTAAAATTGTCGGGAGTTTTGTAGGCCGGAAATTAGCATAAGCCGTACCCGTGTTTACATCACCACTTTATCACCCCCTGTTCCAAATTCAGTAGAGAACCTAGATAGAGAAAATGGCAATGAAGGCAATGCAACGCCTTATGAACCCCCAGGAATTCAAGGTCGCAGCGACCAGTAGAGTAGGAGAGTGTCCCGTTTGGGAAGATGAGATCAGGAAATATCTCAAAGGGAAAGGATGGCCCCTTTGGAGTGAATTCTGCACCAATGACGAAACAGGTCCCGGGAGTATAGGACATACTTGGTGGGAGAACCTGTCAGAGATACACAAGAGCAGCTTGGGGAAAGCTCGCAAGCCGATGGCAATCGTGTCCTGTTTGGCACAATTGCGATGCACAGAGGAGGTTGTTCGGACGCTCCGTAGAGAGATAGAGGAGAGAGACAGAAGTAGTGAGGTAAGTAGAGCGAAGTAGAGAAGGAGAATAGAGATTTGAGAGAGCAGTTAGCAGCAAGGGACAGAGAGATGGATGATGCCAAGAGGGCACACCAGTCTTGTCTCGCCCATTTGAGTAGCTTCCAAATGCAATACGATAAGGCCTACCAGGACACGCAACGTGCGGTCTTGGTAAGACAAGAGACCGAGCAACAAGTTGAGAAATTGCAGAAACAGTGCAATGATTTGAAAGCAGCCCTACGAGCACTCCATACTTCCACGCCGGAACAAAGGCAGAGCTCAGTAGACCACGCAAAGTGCCGGAAGCAAATTGCAGAATTGCAATCTCTGCTTTCCGTCCAAAGTGGGTTTCAAAGCACATTTGGATCCCAGTTAAATCAGTAAAACGGCCCCGATTGGCAGGAATTGAACGAGACTGCCCATAGATACGTACATGGGACATGTACGCAGGAAAACCCCCAGAAAAGGAGAGCGTCCAACCCCCAACCGAACAGGCAAACATACCCCCATGAACCCTGTAACCACACACCGCAGGGCCACAGCAGAAGGAGCCGCAGATTTCCTTTATACAACCCCGTTAACCGTGACCCAATTACAGGACGCGTGTGGAAAAATTACACCGTTCCTTCCCACATGAGACCCCCACCAATTTTTCGCGAAAGTCAAACAGCAGGCTACCATGTACGGCCTGGACGAAAAGGAGCAAGTGAAGGTCGCAGTTTTAAGCCTCGACCCTTCAGTCGTGGCAGCCCTTCCCGACCCACAGAATGTAGGAGGAGGCACACTCCAAGAGATGCACACAGCGATCCTTGATGCGATCGGCTATAACAGAGGCGACCCTGTAGAAGGCCTAAATAAGTGTAGGCAAAAGACAGAGCACTCCACAGCGTTTGCTAGACGCTTGTGGATACATTTCACAGCAGTTTTCGGAGAGTTAGCCCACACCCATTTGTCCGCAGATAATATGGCCAAATGGACTTGAATCCTAGTCTCTCACGCGACAGACGCAGGACAGAAAGCTTGCGCAAATTACGACTCCTCAGATGAGGACACAATAAAAAAATGGGTTTTGAAAAGATTGTCCCGCGCTCAGTCCAAAGCAAAACCACATTTATAAAACCAGATGAAGAGCAGGCAAATATGAATCCAGTTAAAGTGCACCAGAACCCCGCATGGGTAAATGAGGGCAGGAACAGCCCACCCCAACCCAAAGCTCAAGACTGTTACAATTGTGGACAGTTAGGACACTTTGCACGAGAGTGCAATGCGCCTTACAAGCAGCAGAGAAACCAACAGACAGGCACCCTAAACAGGAATAGGGCAAAGCTGATCCATAGTGTTAGCCCTGTAGAATTTCTTTGGGACACAGGAGGGTCCCGCACCACACTCAATTCCTCCACGATGTTTCAACGAGACACGTGGCCCACAACAGACACCATCACACTCAGCGGCTTTACAGGTCATTTACAACAGGGACACATCACAGCCCCTGTAGCAATACAAATAGGGAACATCACAACTAAGCACCCCGTAGTTTTGGTTGATCTTCCCCAGACAGAAGAACATATCCTTGGGATCAATTTCATGAGCTCCCATAACCGTTCTTTTGACCCAGTTAACAAGTGTGTATGGAAAATGGCAAAGGCAGCACGAGCCCCCGCCACGCTCACAGTAGGAGAGTATGTAAACAGGATTAGCTCAGTAGGAGACTTCTGGTTCGACCCTCGAGCCATTAGTGCAGACAAACAGGTTAGGGCAGTCCTGCAGGAACATAAAGCAGCATTTGCACAGCACAAGCACGACTGTGGCAAATTGGCTGGCTTTGTGAACATTACAGGTCCTGACCCTAAACCCCAGAAGCAGTACGGATTTCCCCAGAAAGCAGAGGGATAAATCTCCAAAGTAATAGAGAGTTTGTTGGATCAAGCCGTACTCAGATCAGTAGCCTCCACAAACGACGCACTAATTTAGCCCGTCAGGAAACCCGATGGATCATGGCGACTGACCATTGATTACCAGGAACTGAACAAAGTAACCCCAGCAGCAGCCCCCACCGTAGCCACGTGTCCCGAGAACATGCTCAAACAGGGACTCCAGTCAAAACATTTTTTGGTTTTGGACATTAGCAACGGCTTTTGGTCCATTCCATTGGCTAAAGCGTGCCAGTACAAATTCGCCTTCACATTCCAGGGACAACAGTATACGTGGACGTGCCTTCCACAACTCCCCCTCCATTTTCCACCGACAGCTGGCAAATGGATTAGCAAAATTTTCCCACCCAGATTGTCTGGTCCAGTGCGTAGACAACTTGTTACTACAGACAGACACAAAGGGAGAGCACATTTTGCTTCTCACCAAACACCTAGGACTCCTAAAAGAAATTGGTTGTAAAGTCAACCCCAAGAAGGCCCAGATTTTGAAAGAGAAAGTGATTTACTTGGGAACAGTGATCACACATGGTAAACGCAAGATCGAGCAAAAGAGAATTGACTCGATCGTCAAATTGCCCCTTCCCCACAATGTCTTAGACTTCCGGTCATTTTTAGGACTGGTTGGCTACTGCCGAAACTATATTGACGGTTTCGCCACTAAAGCAGCGCCCCTTTCCGAACTTCTCAAGAAGCAGGCACCTTGGGAATGGCTTCCACAGCATACAGATGCCGTGGACGCTTTAAAAAGAGCACTCAGCACAGCCCCTGCACTACAGATCCCAGATCCACTTTCCCCGTACACTATCGAAGCAGCAAGCACCGACCGAACCCTTTCGGCCGTGCTCCTCCAGGAACGCCATGACCAATTACGCCCCGTAGCATACGCCTCACGCGTGTTAGACCCTGTAGAGTAAGGATTTTCTGCCTGTGAAAGGCACCTGCTCGCAGTTTTTTGGGCAGTACAGTACTTCGCCTAGATTACAGGACTCAACCCCATCACCATCCTCACAGAACACACCCCAAACACAGCTATTGTTAGGCGGTCGACTTAAGGATGGCACAGTCAGCCAAATCCGCGCAGCCCATTGGACCCTTCTTTTACAGGGACGGGACATTACAGTAAAATAAGGGGTCATGGTATTCGAGGCAAGGTACTAACATGGATTGACGATTGGCTGTTAGGCAGAAAGTTGGGATAAAAGGTTCTTTTTCGGAATGGCAACCGGTGACGAGTGGAGTCCCGCAGGGTTCAGTGTTGGGGCCACAGCTGTTCTCCTTATATATTAACGATCTGGATGACAGGACTGGGGGCATTCTGGCTAAGTTTGCCGATGATACAAAGATAGGTGGAGGGGCAGGTAGTATGGAGGAGGTGGGGAGGCTGCAGAAAGATTTAGACAGTTTAGGAGAGTGGTCCAAGAAATGGCTGATGAAATTCAACGTGGGCAAGTGCGAGGTCTTGCACTTTGGAAAAAAGAGTAGAGGCATGGACTATTTTCTAAACGGTGACAAAATTCATAATGCTGAAGTGCAAAGGGACTTGGTAGTCCTAGTCCAGGATTCTCCAAAGGTAAACTTGCAGGTTGAGTCCGTAATTAAAAAGCAAATGCAATGTTGTCATTCATCTCAAGAGGCTTGGAATATAAAAGCAGGAATGTACTTCTGAAGCTTTATAAAGCATTAGTTAGGCCCCATTTAGAATACTGTGAGCAATTATGGGCCCCACACCTCAGGAAGGACATACTGGCACTGGAGCGGGTCCAGCGGAGATTCACACGGATGATCCCAGGAATGGTAGGCCTAACATACGATGAACGTCTGAGGATCCTGGGATTATATTCATTGGAGTTTAGGAGGTTGAGGGGAGATCTAATAGAAACTTACAAGATAATGAATGGCTTAGATAGGGTGGATGTAGGGAAGTTGTTTCCATTAGCAGGGGAGACTAGGACCCGGGGGCACAGCCTTAGAATAAAAGGGAGTCACTTTAGAACAGAGATAAGGAGAAATTTCTTCAGCCAGAGAGTGGTGGGTCTGTGGAATTCATTGCCACAGAGGGCGGTGGAGGCCGGGACGTTGAGTGTCTTTAAGACAGAAGTTGATAAATTCTTGATTTCTCGAGGAATTAAGGGCTATGGAGAGAGAGTGGGTAAATGGAGTTGAAATCAGCCATGATTGAATGGTGGAGTGGACTCGATGGGCCGAATGGCCTTACTTCCGCTCCCATGTCTTATGGTCTTATGGTCTAAAAAGAACCAAGACCCACACCTTCCTTGCCGATAATTTGCAGTATGCAGGCACCCCTCATGAATGTGAGATCATCACCACAAAACAGAACACAGGCCCATTTATACCCAAAACACCTCCCAGGAAAGCAGGTATTACATTCCAGAGACCCCAGCCCACAGACACGTGCGCATCCCTGAAGATTTATGTGGATGGCTCCTCCACAGTGTTAAATGGAACGAGGATTACCGGTTGCGGTATTTACGTGGAGGACGCGCAGGTACGCGCCCTAAATGAGATTTCACTAAAGTTGCCAGGACACTTCGGCTCGCAGGCAGCAGATCTGGCAGCGATCGCTTACATTGTAGACCACCCCGACTCGTTCCCGACCCCAGCAGACATCTATTCGGACAGCTTGTATGTATGCACCAGTTTGACGGAATTCCTACCCCTGTGGGAAACGAAAGGATTTGTTTCCGCGGACGGTAAACCCCTACCCTCAGCCACATTACTCCGACATATCCTAGAGACAGCCAAAAATAGAAAATAAGGAATAATTAAGGTTCACAGTCACCACCGTTCTTCCCCCCCCTGGTAACGTTAAAGCAGACGCCCTAGCGAAGGCAGGCTCCAGGCGTGGTTATTTTTGGAACCCCCCGAAAGCACCCCAGTACACGCAGTTCAGGTCTCAGACCAATATTCAGGATTTAGCGAAGGCACAGAAAGAGGACGAGAAACTCAGGGAAGTTTAAAAGGGTACCTTCCCAGCCCCGTATGATAAATACAAGAATGCAATAACCACCCATGACGGTGTGATTTTAAAGGATGGCATTTATATCGTTCCCAGCCAGGACAGGAACCAGATCATTCGTCAGTTCCATGACAATCATGGACACCAAGGTATTGAACCCACCCTAGCCCACCTCAGACCGCTCTGCTGGTGGCCTGATTTGTAATCCTATGTTACCCACTACATAGAGAATTGCTTGATCTGTGCCCAGAACAATCAAGACAGCTATGCGAAAAAGGTTCAACTTAGTCATACCCGTCCCGTTAATGGACCCTGGACAAATCTACAGATAGACTATATAGGACCCCTACCCTCTTGCAGAAATGGTTATAAGTATGTGTTGGTGGTCATCTATACCGTCACAAAATGGGTGGAAGCATTTCCATCGAGAACTAATACGGCCAAGACAACAGCTAAAATACTAAATGACCCCTACCACACAAGCCGTGAATGATTCCCACCCCCGCAATACACAGAACACCGAGATAGCTAGCCCCGCGACACCTAACAACACCCCGAACTGGTGTGATAAGATTATCACCTGGTACTCACTATCGTATGTAGTAGAAGCCCTCTTAGTACTGGCGACACTTTGCAGTGTCGTGCAGACACTTAGAATCAGAAAATGGTGAAGGAGAGTTTTGTGAGGGCCACGAAGAATCAAGGATACAAAGAAATAACATTTATTTACAATAACATATATATACACAACAGCAGCAACCTCGCTTGCTGCTTACTCTTTCCTGCTGGTTCCAAACTGGCCAGCTTTATTTATACAGGGAGTCTGCGAATGATTTCTCCGCCCCCCTCATTGGGGAAGCTCAGACTCCCACAGCATTGTGGGATTGTCAGTAGTCCCCAGCCAATGATAAGTAGGCAGGTTATAACATACCTCCCCCACAAAGTCCAAGGAATCCACCAAAGACCCTGGCGAAGGAGGGCGTCGGGCTCGTTTTGCCGCAGACCGGACACCATTTGCACAAGGCGCTGGTCGGGCAGCGTGTAACGAGACGGAGACTGGCGCTTCCGTGATGAACGGCGTAACGGTTGTACATCCACAGCCTGTGGGTCTGAGGATTCCCCCTCTGATGCGTCCTGTGTCTCCATCTCGGAGTCAGAGTCTGCTGCCTCTGTCATCTCGGCGTCTCGATCTCCGAGGTTCTGTAACGACCTGCGCAGGCTTTGAGTGAGGCACCAGAGGAAGATTGTGAGGACTACTTTCCATTGTCTCTGGTCTCTGCGGCTATAGAAATGAACTCTGGGGGTGGGGAATCTTTGGAAAGGATAGTTTTCTGGACCGAACGTGGTCTACCTGTTTGCGCTGGAGATGACCCTGGGCTTGCACCTGGTAAGATATAGGGCCCGTTTGGTGAAAGATTACACCGGGGACCCACTGGGCACCACCAGCAAAATTGCGAACGAACACTGGGTCACCGGGCGCAAACTGCCGAATTGGCCGATGCCGAGAAAAACCCTGTCCCTGCCGTTCTTGTGTGCGGCGTACGTTTGCGCCAATGTCCGGGAAAACCATACTAAGGCGGGTGCGAAGTCTCCGGCCCATTAGGAGTTCTGCGGGAGCTACCCCAGTCACCGCATGGGGGGTGGTCCTATACGAAAACAAAAAGCGAGCCAGTCTCGTGTCCATTGACCCAGAAGACTGCTTCTTTAGGCCTCGTTTGAACGTCTGCACTGCGCGCTCCGCCAACCCATTTGAAGCCGGGTGGTAAGGGGCAGTGCGGATATGGCGGATGCTGTTCATCTTCGTGAACCTCGCAAACTCCTCACTCGTGAATGGAGTGCCGTTATCCGTGATGAGCACCTCAGAGAGGCCATGTGTACTAAAAGACAAATGGATCTTCTCAATTGTTGCAAAGGACGTTGTGCCTAGCATCTTATACACCTCTAGCCATTTAGACTGGGCGTCGATTAATAAAAGGAACATGGATCCTTGAAAAGGGCCGGCGAAATCCGCATGCAAGCGCGCCCAAGGCCGCCCTGGCCATTCCCAGCGGCCGGCGGAAGCTTCTGATGCTCCTGACAAATGGAGCAATTTTGGGCCACCTTCTCAATGTCGGCGTCGAGGCCTGGCCACCAAACATAACTCCAGGTCAACATTTTCATTTTGGTCACACCTGGATGCCCACTGTGCAAGTCTCTTGGTATCAGCTCCTGTCTTTTTTCTGGGACAATCACACGCGTCCCCCACAAGAGGATGCCGTCTTCGACGCTGAATTCTGACAGCTTGGAGGAAAATGCCCGCAACTCGCCTGGGAGCTGTCTATGCTGCTCACCATACAGGACTATGTGTCGAACCTTTGACAGGACTGGCTCCGTCTGGGTCCACTCACGGATCTGTGATGCTGTGACAGGCAAGGTGTCCATAAAATTTAGGGTTGCAACCACCTCACCGGTCGTGGGGGTCGACATGGGGCCGGTCGATAAAGGCAATCGGCTCAGTGCGTCGGCATTCGCTATCTGCGTTCCTGGTTTGTGCTCCAGAGAATACTCATATGCAGCAAGCAACAAAGCCCAGTGCTGGATCCGTGCGGAAGCAATGGGCGATATTGGCTTATCCTCTCTGAAAAGTCCCAGCAGAGGCTTATGATCAGTCACGATAGTGAAGTGGCAGCCATACACGTACTGGTGGAAACGTTTCACCGCAAAGACCACTGCCAGGATCTCCTTCTCGATATGCGCGTACATTTTGTCCGCTGCAGTCAATGTGCGGGAGGCGAATGCCATCGGCCGCTCGGCCCCGTTCTCCATCTTGTGGGACAGGACGGCCCCAATACCATACGGGGATGCATCACATGTGACGAGCAAAGGCTTTCCAGGATCAGAGTGGTTTAGTAACCCAGACGACGACAATTGATGTTTTACCCGCCGGAAAGTGGTTTCTTGCGGCTGACCCCAAACCCAGGTGTAATTTTTCTTCAGCATAAGATGCAACGGGGCCAGCGTAGTTGCCAGATTGGGAAGGAACTTCCCGTAATAGTTTACAAGGCCGAGAAAAGAACGGAGATGCGAAGTGTGAGTCGGGGTGGGGGCCTGTTGAATCGCGCGCACCTTCTCTGCGACGGGGTGCAAACCTTCGCGGTCCACCCGATAACCCAGGTAGACTACTTCCTTCGCCTGAAAGACGCACTTTGTGCGATGTAAACGGACTCCAGCCTCCGAAAGGTGTCTAAGGACAGCGTCCAGATTTTCCAAATGTTCCTGCTCCGACGTCCCTGTGATCAAAACGTCATCTAAGTGGATAGCGACACGCGGTAAACCTCTCAAAATGCCCTCCATAATGCGTTGAAAATAGCGCAGGCAGAGGATACGCCAAAGGGCAAACGTGTATATCCATACAGGCCCCGGTGTGTATTAATCGTTACATATGGTCGGGAGGCAGGGTCCAGAGCCAACGGTAGGTAGGCGTGACTCATATCTAATTTTGTGAACGAGAGTCCACCTGCAAGCTTTGCGTAGAGATCCTCTATGCGAGGCATTGGATATCGGTCGACTCGGGAAGCCGTATTCACTAAGTTTATAGTCACCGCACAAGCGAACTGTGGCATCTGGCTTCATTACAGGTACAATTGGTGCTGCCCAGTCAGCAAAACGGACGGGCCTGATAATACCCAAAGTTTCCAAACGCGTGAGCTCCCTTTCTACCTTCTCAAGCAAGGCGTAAGGCACCGGGCGCATCCGGAAATAGCGCGGCGTGGCTCCTGGTTCGACTTGGATACGGGCTACGGCCCCTTTTATTTCCCCCAAACCGGGCTGGAATACATCTGGGTATCGTCCTAACACCACAGTCTACCCTCCAGAAACTGCTGCCACAGCAAGCGCGAATGGCGCAACCAGTCCCGACGCAACAGACTGGGCCCATGGCCGTGCACCACGATAAGTGGGAAACGCCCCTCCTGGCGTCCATATACAACAGGAGTCATCGTAGTTCCTGCGATGTCCAATGGTTCCCCCGTGTAGGTGGCCAACCTGGCCTGTGTATCAGTTAATGTAAGGGTCTGTATACCCTGCTTGATGCGGTCGAATGTCCTCTGGGCGATCACGGAGACTGATGCGCCAGTGTCCAACTCCATCTCAAGCGGGTGACCATTGACCCATACGTCCTCCGTCTCCATGTCCTCAGGAGTAGTCGCCGCAGGTTCATCCATATGGCTGGTCCCAATTTCGGTCGGAACGACGGCGCCTCTTGCGCCCCCAGGACCGGGGTCCACGACGGGGTCGGCGCCTACAAGTCTGACACGGACTAGGCTCCTCATCCATTGGTTCTGGAGAAGGCTCCCTTTGGGGAGAAATGTCCGACGGCCACTGGCGTCAATCCGGACGTTGTTTCGCCCAAGGTACCGCAGGAGTGCGGGGGGATGTTTTTGGACGGAAGGGTTTGCGCCCCAAGGCATGCACTTCCATTCCCTGTATCTCCTGCACTCCTTGTTCTGCGCTCTCTCGGGACAATACTATTTGAATGGCCTGTTGAAAAGTCAATGTTGGCTGAGGCAACAACTTTCTCTGGGTGGCCGCATTGTTAATACCGCAAACCAAACGGTTGCGTAACATTTCTGACAAGGTCTCACCATAGTCACAGTACTCCGCAATCCTGCGTAGCCTGGACAGAAAGTCGGCAAGAGATTCTCCTGTGGTCCTCTCAGCGGTATTAAACCGGTAATGTTGGACTATCGTGGACGGGGTTGGGTTAAAATGCTGCCCCACTAAATTCACAAGTTTATCAAACGTTTTGGTGTCCGGCGCAGCTGGACGTAAGGCTCCTAATCACCCCAAACGTATGCGGGCCGCAGGCGGTGAGCAATATGACCACCTGGCGCTCGTTTTCAGTGATATTGTTTGCTCAGAAATAGTAACGTATCCGTTGTGCGTACTGGTTCCAGCTTTCCAGCGCAGCATCAAAAACATCCAAACGTCCGTACAGAGGCATGGTGTAATAGAAAACAACTCCCAACCTGTATCCAACGAAAATCCAGGGAGGTGGCTTCAGCAGTGTAGACAGCTATTCACTTTAACCCTCGTCGCCGGTTTTGTGAGGGCCACGAAGAATCCAGCACGAGTTTCAAGGATACAAAGAAATAACATTTATTTACAACATATATATACACAACAGCAGCAACCTCGCTTGCTGCTTACTCCTTCCTGCTGGTTCCAAACTGGCCAGATTTATTTATACAGGAAGTCTGCTAATGATTTCTCCGCCCCCCTCATTGGGGAAGCTCATACTCCCACAGGATTGTGGGATTGTCATTAGTCCCCAGCCAATGGTAAGCAGGCAGGTTATAACAGAGAGCCTACCGCTCTATCGCCACAGTATACACGTTTAGGTCCCCTATTTTCGGACTCCACCAAACCCCCGAACCCCTTGACATGAATTAAAGTGCATCCGTTTCTCTTTATGTATTCTGTTAAATAAAGAAATGTAAACCTCTGTGTCTGACTGCCAGGCCAGAGAAATTTGTGTGCTGCTATTTTGTACAGTTTAAGATGTTATAGATTATTTGGGGGATTGTTTGAGTGAGGATAGTTTATTGAGGATAGTTAGAGGTTCCAGTTTTTTTATTTTTCTGTAATGCATGCATTAATGTCATAGCGCCCCATAGAGTTGTATAATGATGTATGTACTTAAAATGATGACGGTAAAATTGTATTTCATAGGATAGGGCAGAGTAGAGCCTGATTATGGGTGCCCCATTTTGTCAGAGGACGAAGACATAGAACATAGAACATAGAAAATACAGCACAGAACAGGCCCTTCGGCCCACGATGTTGTGCCGAACCTTTGTCCTAGGTTAATCATAGATTATCATTGAATTTACAGTGCAGAAGGAGGCCATTCGGCCCTTTGAGTCTGCACCGGCTCTTGAAAAGAGCACCCTACCCAAACTTAACACCTCCACCCAACGCCAAGGGGAATTTGGACATTAAGGGCAATTTATCATTGGCCAATTCACCTAACCCGCACATCTTTGGACTGTGGGAGGAAACCGGAGCACCCGGAGGAAACCCACGCAGACACGGGGAGGATGTGCAGACTCCGCACAGACAGTGACCCAAGCCGGAATCGAACCTGGGACCCTGGAGCTGTGAAGCAATTGTGCTATCCACAATGCTACCGTGCTGCCCTTAAGAACAAATAAATCTACACTATATCATTTTACCGTAATCCATGTACCTATCCAATAGCTGCTTGAAGGTCCCTAATGTTTCCGACTCAACTACTTCCACAGGCAGTGCATTCCATGCCCCCACTACTCTCTGGGTAAAGAACCTACCTCTGATATCCCTCCTATATCTTCCACCTTTCACCTTAAATTTATGTCCCCTTGTAATGGTTTGTTCCACCCGGGGAAAAAGTTTCTGACTGTCTACTCTATCTATTCCCCTGATCATCTTATAAACCTCTATCAAGTCGCCCCTCATCCTTCTCCGTTCTAATGAGAAAAGGCCTAGCACCCTCAACCTTTCCTCGTAAGACCTACTCTCCATTCCAGGCAACATCCTGGTAAATCTTCTTTGCACCTTTTCCAAAGCTTCCACATCCTTCCTAAAATGAGGCGACCAGAACTGTACACAGTACTCCAAATGTGGCCTTACCAAAGTTTTGTACAGCTGCATCATCACCTCACGGCTCTTAAATTCAATCCCTCTGTTAATGAACGCGAGCACACCATAGGCCTTCTTCACAGCTCTATCCACTTGAGTGGTAACTTTCAAAGATGTATGAACATAGACCCCAAGATCTCTCTGCTCCTCCACATCGTAGAACTCTACAGTTAACCCTGTATTCCGCATTCATATTTGTCCTTCCAAAATGGACAACCTCACACTTTTCAGGGTTAAACTCCATCTGCCACTTCTCAGCCCAGCTCTGCATCCTATCTATGTCTCTTTGCAGCCGACAACAGCCCTCCTTACTATCCACAACTCCACCAATCTTCGTATTGTCTGCAAATTTACTGACCCACCCTTCAACTCCCACATCCAAGACAACGCAGTAATGTGATCCTTCACGCTTAGGATCAAAAGGAGGGAGTGTAGCCATCTGGGATGGCAACGTCCCAATTACAAGATGGACACTTTGCAAAGAATGCAGGGAAAATTGGACAATACCGAAAAAGCAAGCAGGTGCAAGGTCTGTCTGTTGATTAAAGCTGTAGCTCTAAGACAAGACCGATACTGCAGAACCATCTACATACTAATGAGCCATCTCCGGGGACAAAAGGGTAACATTTAGGTAAACAATGCTAAGACAGACACCCTGGCGCCAGAGGAGACTACAACAAAGCAAACCAACGGCCACCTAGGACGCGCCCAGCAACCAGGGAACCCACCACTCTATTGGAGGAAAATCGATAAGGACAATTGGGAAACGGACCAATTAATTGGGGCCCAGTTCAAGGCCCATCCAAAAGCGTGCAAAGCCCTTTTGGATATAAAAAGAATTCCCCAAGATAGAATCGCTCTTTTGGCCTTGGCTCTCAGCGAGGAGCCCTGTCAAAGCTGCTCCAGACCAAGTAAGTTCCAAGTCAACGCACGCTACGAGATAGACGCTCCTAGTTGCTATTCTGTAAACAGCTCTGCCCAGCAGCCTCAGAACCGATCAACGGCCATTGTTGCTCTGACTGAGTGGGCACCCGAAGCTAAGTATAGGCTTTTAGTACTAGTGATAGTTTAGGTTGTAGAGTTTTATTCATGAGTATATTTGACTGGTGGAAGCAGGCACGATAGTCGGGCAGCATGGTCGGCACGGGCTTGGAGGGCCGAAGGGCCTGTTCCAGTGCTGTACATTTCTTTGTTCTTTTGACTGTGTGTGTCAATAAACGAGCATTGATTTTGAACTTACTAACTGGTGTATCGAGTCTTTGATCAGTTTCGGTTTTGAACCTTGTGGCGGTATTGAAAGATGCCTGGCGACTCTTGAGCAAACGTAATTAAACAGAGCCAAATTAAGAGACAACAGCAAGTTAGCAAGAATCCCACTGACGACCCCTCACGCCGCTGGGAGACCTGCGGGCAGGGACACGCTGCCAGTGGGAACAGAGAATCCTAACAGCCAGAGAATTCCGGCCTCAATGTACAATGAAGTTGCAACTGCTTGGAAAGGGGCAATTCTGTGCTTGGAATACAGGAAACAGGTCCTATGAAAAGAGCCTTAACATAGTGAAAACAAACAGTGGGAAAGAATAAACATGTTAATAAAGCACTTCCCCGGTCAGCTCTGTTTGCCCTGCCCCACGTGTTCAACTAAACTAATGTGGCTCTAACCCACCCCAGGTGCTGCTGCTGTTGGTTTCCTGCGCTGTTCCCCGAGAGTCTGCAAGCGACTTTCTCCCCCAGGGGATCCCTAGACACCCCCCCCCTTAAGTCTTCTCTCTGCTCTCCTTCCCGGCTGCCCTCTCCCAACCACCCCTACCAGCCCCCCCGGAGGCCAGCCCTGCGCTTGGCCCTAGCCCGCCCCTCCTCATACTCTCCCTGGGGCCCCCTGACCTACGCTAGCAACGCTGACCTCTGCCCTTGGCGCCTGTCTGTCTACCACCCGAGCGCTCGGGCCCTCCCCCCACACACCATTAACCTGATTGTATCTCACCGTGCCCTTTCAAGACCCCATACCAGCCCCTAGCCTATCCCCCTCTCCGAGGCCCCAATCTCTCGCCAAAAGGTACCAAGCGCAGGGCCCCCCTCTCTACCCCACCGATGCTATCCCCCAAGAACACCCTACACAATGCACCCTCCAGCCAGTGCTCTCTGTCCCGGCTGAAAACAATCTTGGATAGAACATTACAGTACAGGATAATTTAACGAACCGCCGCCACACAAAAGCTCCGAGATCCCAGAGTCCTTTAGTTCAAGTCCAGCTTCTTCTTTTAATAAAAGTCCACACCTAGTCAGAGCAAATTAGGTTAACAGACCACCGTCACAGTACAGCACTGAGAAAACTAAGTGCCCGTTAGTTCAAGTCCAGCTTCTTTTCTTTAAAAGAAGTCCAAACCTGTTCTGGTGTCTCAAAGTAGTAGTGGAGTTCCTCAAACGTGACCCAAAGCTTCGCAGGATACAGCATTCCAAACCTCACCTCCGTTTTGTAGAGGGCTGCCTTTACCTTGAGAATCCTGCACGCCTCTTGGCCAGCTCCGTTCCCAAGTCCTGGTAGATGCGCACCTCACAATTCTCCCATCTGCTGCTCCTCTCCGCCTTGGCCCATCGCAGCACACGTCCCCTGTCAGCAAGCTGGTGAAAGCAGACCACCAAGGCCCTCGGGTCGGTCGCCTGTCCTGGGCTTCCTTGCGGGAGCTCTATGAGCCCCATCCAACTCCAGGGGTCGGGGGGGGGGGGGGGGGTCCATCAGCGCCTCGAGCATACCTTTCACGTATGCACCCACATCCGACCCCTCGCAGCCCTCGGGGAGGCAATGATCCTCAAATTCTGCCTCCTGGCTCTGTTCCCCAGCCCTTCAAGCTGCTCCTGCATCCTCCTCTGGCGGGCGTTCAGCTCTTCCACCTCATGCTCCAGCTCCGCCACCGTGTCCGCCTGGCTGGAGAGCTTCACCTCGACCTCCCCGAGCGCCTTCTGGACCGCCTGCGCCTCAACCATTCGGTCCATTACCGCCCTCATCAGGTCCAACGTATCCCTCTTCAATTAGGCGAAGCAGTTCTTAAAAAACTCCATCTGCTGATCCCTTGGCCAGTGAGCCTCTGCTCCCTGCCGTCCACCATGTTTCGCCGCCTGGCCTGGGGTCCCCGCTGCTCCCCCTTGGAGCCCTGCCGCTCCACTCGACCACTTCTGGTCCAGCTGCTCATACCCTGGGTGGTGGGGGTTATTTAAATCCTCCAGTGTTTAAAATATCAAAGTAATGGGTGCCTGTTAAGTAAAGAGAGCTGCTATCTGTTTCTGCAGTGCAATGATAGACAGGCCATCTGGTATGGCTTAGAGAAAAACAGCCGTCTATTTCTGTATCATAAAATCATAGAATTTACAGTGCAGAAGGAGGCCATTCGGCCCATCGAGTCTGCACCGGCTCTTGGAAAGAGCACCCTACCCAAGGTCAACACCTCCATTCTATCCCCATAACCCAGTAACCTCACCCAACACTAAGGGCAAATTTGGACACTAAGGGCAATTTATCATGGCCAATCCACCTAACCTGCACATCTTTGGACTGTGGGAGGAAACCGGAGCACCCGGAGGAAACCCACGCACACACGGGGAGGATGTGCAGACTCCACACAGACAGTGACCCAAGTGGAAATCTGTAGTCTCAATAGACTTCATTGTTGACACTTCCCAAGGGATGTTATTACAGCGGAGCCCATAAATGAATGCTTGATTGAGATTCAAAAGCTCCAAAACCACTCATCTCAAGAGGGGGAGGGCCAAGTTCACATTTCATGGATAGTTTTAACAGGCTATTGAAGGATCAGCTGTCTTTGATGCGTTTAGCAAATAGAAGATTGTTTTTACAACTGATTGAGCACTTGGGAGTTTACAAGCTCTGAATGGGTTTCATGAATGAGCTTTTTTCCTCCCCCAAGTGTGTTTGAGTGAGAGCACTTAGATTGCTAGAAGCTTACATTCTTTTCATCTCCACACGGCTCCTGAGGTCAGTAGTTACTGGGTCAATGGCTATGGTTTAGCACACTGGGCTAAATCGCTGGCTTTTAAAGCAGACCAAGGCAGGTCAGCAGCACGGTTCAATTCCCGTACCAGCATCCCCGAACAGGCGCCGGAATGTGGCGACTAGGGGCTTTTCACAGTAACTTCATTTCAAGCCTACTTGTGACAATAAGCGATTTTCATTTCATTTTTCATTTCATAGGAGTATGAGGGGACATGGTTGGGAGGGTGGTGAGGGCTGAAGGGCCCAAGTCTTTTATAAAACTGGGCCGAATCTCAGAGAACAGCCTACCTTGACATTCGCTGTGGCCGGCTCTGAAAGCGGCAGGCCTGACTCTATCATGACCTCTTCTCCCAAATCATCTGTGTGGGGCCTGCTGAGCGAGGAGATATGCCGACTCTGAATTCTCATCTCGATGGTGAAAGTGACACAATTCGCACAGGAAGTAGGTTAGTAAGAGTAGTGGTTCTGTGTGGAAACTAATTTTACTGGTGGAGACCTGTTAGATTAGAGTCATTGCTCTGCATTGCTTTTATTAATAATCTGGATCAAGGTATTGCAAGGAACTGTGTGCATATTCGTAGATGATGCAGCAATTGATGAGAGTTAGAATTTGGACAAGAAAACAAAACTCTCATTGAATTGAAATACTTTTGAGGGAATTGGCCCATATCTTGTAGATAAATGTAGTGAGGGTAGAATTAACATAATGGATATGTATACAATGCAAAATTCTGTACTAACAACTGTTAAGTAAGCAAAATATCAAAGCCGAGTACAGAAATCTCCGAGGGTTTATGTCCAGCACCATGGAGTAACATTAAGAACAAATACAATGGGCTGGATTCTCCAGTCCCCCAGCCATGTGTTTCTCGGCCACGCGCTGTTCGCTGGTGGCAGGATTCCATTCTGCTGCCGCTTGTCAATGGGATTTCCCATTGAAGCCACCCCATGCCGCCGCGAAACCCACTGGCGACGGTATGCTGCCAGCGGGGAAAGTGAATCCCAACAGCCGGAGAATTCTGGCCAGTACTAAGTACTGACAGACACTATTCTGAGGTTGAGTCCTTCTGTCTTGGTTTCTAGGTCTGGGACTTGGTTCTTTGACAGACTGTATCCCTGCTGGATTAATAGTACTTACTTTATTAGTACTACTATACAGGTTACAAAGTAGGCACGTAGCTCTTAGACGTGATTCCAACCTCTCTCTCTCTCTCCCTCGGAGAGAACACTGAGCAGTGTCAATGATACATCATCATCTACATCATTCGGGGGATTCGGTGGCATTGTGGTATTGTCACTGGGCTAGTCCATTGATCCAAGATATTACCCGTGTTCGAATCCCACCATGGCCTAGCCAGTGATGCCCACATCCAATGAATTTTAAAAAATGTTAGCATGTCATCTGTAAAGCCTTTATAATACACCTCCCCCAAGTATGCTAACCTACTTTTTAAAACAACATCAAACTGTTTACATTACATTTCTGTAACTCCCTTTTTTACAACTTCATACTCAATTTTCCAACTCCGAATCTTCCCCTCCCCAAGTCACAGTGCTTGGGGGTTTCAATCTCCTCCAACATCGTAGGCCCTCAGGGAAGAAGGTTTGGAGGCATAAGGGGAGGCATTTTGTGGGACATCATATGTAGAATAGGACAACATGTTAACAGCATCCCTGTCAGCTGGACAGCTACGTGTAAGTTTCAGGATGACTGAACTGCAAAGACAACAAAGACCTGCAGTGAAGGACTGACTCAGAAGAGAAGACTGAACAGAATTGACATTTGATCTCTGGGATCAGAAGAGACAAACTCAGGACACTCGGAGGAACCTGCTGCTCCCTTGAAGGACCTGTGAAAGAAGATTCAGAAGAGAAGCGATCTTCAGCTCCTGGGAAGATTGTCATACCTGTATCATGAACTGCTGTATTGAAGACTGGAAAGGCATTGAAGATCTGAGATTTCAATTAACTTCAAAAATGAAGGGAAACCAACCAACTTCCTGTAAGACTATCAGAAGAAGAGCAGATTTTATGGGAGGACCATCTACTTTCTGTAGGTTGTGGTAAGAGCCACATTCTATACGAGGCCGCTCCACTATGAACTGCTAAGAATACGGAGACAAGACAGTCCGAGGAGATAGGAGAGGTGCTAAATGAATATTTTTCACACAGGAAAAAGACAACGATGTCGAGGAGAATACTGAGATTCAGGCTACTAGACTAGAAGGGCTTGAGGTTCATAAGGAGGAGGTGTTAGCAATTCTGGAAAGTGTGAAAGTAGATAAGTCCCCTGGGCCGGATGGGATTTATCCTAGGATTCTCTGGGAAGCTAGGGAGGAGATTGCTGAGCCTTTGGCTTTGATCGTTAAGTCATCTTTGTCTACAGGAATAGTGCCAGAAGACTGGAGGATAGCAAATGTTGTCCCCTTGTTCAAGAAGGGGAGTAGAGACAACCCCGGTAACTATAGACCAGTGAGCCTTACTTCTGTTGTGGGCAAAATCTTGGAAAGGTTTATAAGAGATAGGATGTATAATCATCTGGAAAGGAATAATTTGATTAGAGATAGTCAACATGGTTTTGTGAAGGGTAGGTCGTGCCTCACAAACCTTATTGAGTTCCTCGAGAAGGTGACCAAACAGGTGGATGAGGGTAAAGCAGTTGATGTGGTGTATATGGATTTCAGTAAAGCGTTTGATAAGGTTCCCCACGGTAGGCTACTGCAGAAAATACGGAGGCATGGGATTCAGGGTGATTTAGCAGTTTGGATCAGAAATTGGCTAGCTGGAAGAAAACAAAGGGTGGTGGTTGATGGGAAATGTTCAGACTGGAGTCCAGTTATTAGTGGTGTACCATAAGGATCTGTTTTGGGGCCACTGCTGTTTGTCATTTTTATAAATGATCTGGAGGAGGGCGTAAAAGGATGGGTGAGTAAATTTGCAGATGACACTAAAGTTGGTGGAGTTGTGGACAGTGCGGACGAATGTTACAAGTTACAGAGGGACATAGATAAGCTGCAGCGCTGGACTGAGAGTTGGCAAATGGAGTTTAATGCAGAAAAGTGTGAGGTGAATAACAGGAAGACAGAGTACTGGGCTAATGGTAAGATTGTTGGCAGTGTGGATGAGCAGTGAGATCTCGGTGTCCATGTACATAGATCCCTGAAAGTTGCACCCAGGTTGAGAGGGTTGTTAAGACGGCGTACGGTGTGTTAGCTTTTATTGGTAGAGGGATTGAGTTTCGGAGCCATGAGGTCATGTTGCAGCTGTACAAAACTCTGGTGCGGCCGCATTTGGAGTATTGCATGCAATTCTGGTCGCCGCATTATAGGAAGGATGTGGAAGCATTGGAAAGAGTGCAGAGGAGATTTACCAGAATGTTGCCTGGTATGGAGGGAAGATCTTATGAGGAAAGGCTGAGGGACTTGAGGCTGTTTTCGTTAGAGAGAAGAAGGTTAAGAGGTGACTTAATTGAGGCATACAAAATGATCAGATGATTGGATAGGGTGGACAGTGAGCGCCTTCTTCCTCGGGTGGTGATGTCTAGCACGAGGGGACATAGCTTTAAATTGAGGGGAGATAGATATAAGACAGATGTCAGAGGTAGGTTCTTTACTCAGAGAGTAGTAAGGGCGTGGAATGCCCTGCCTGCAACAGTAGTGGACTCGCCAACACTGAGGGCATTCAAATGGTCAATGGATAGACATATGGACGATAAGGGAATAGTGTAGATGGGCTTTAGAGTGGTTTCACAGGTCGGCGCAACATCGAGGGCCGAAGGGCCTGTACTGCGCTGTAATGTTCTATGTTCTAAATTGCCCTTAGTGTCCAAAATTGCCCTTAGTGTTGGGTGGGGTTACTGGGTTATGGGGATAGGGTGGAGGTATGGGCTTGTGTAGGGTGCTCTTTCAAAGAGCCGGTGCAGACTCGATGGGCCGAAGGGCCTCCTTCTGCACTGTAAATTCAATGATTCATATTCTGCAATGAGAGAAATTTCCTGTCGTCAATCTGCTCTGGGACAAATTGCTGTAAAGGATTCTGCAGTTTCCAAAGTGCTAAAGATTCCGACCTCCAGCTCTGAAAAGAAGACTTTCCGCTGGGACTGAAGTAAGGGTAGCAATTAACTTTTACCCTGGGAAGGTACCAGCTCTTGAACAGTGCGGCCCTCGGTGAACTCTAATTTGGACTCAGGCCAATCATCCTCTGTGGAAGATTCTTCATGGACAAGAGGAGATTGGTAGATTGGAAAAGACAACAGAGACTTCAAAAGGTTCGCTCATCAATTGGGAGGCTGAATAATTCTCTAGGACTTCAACCTCCAGGAGATCACTCAGTGCTGCAAAGGAGTCTTTCTCATCACTATTTAGGAAGAGTTAATTTAGGTCCAGCCGGTCAACATGTCTGCTCAACCTCTGCCTTATTTCATGAAAAACTGAGATTCATAACTTCCTTGTCTGCCCTGGGTCTAGTGGATGGTGTCTCTGTGAAAGAAAGGAATTTACTGCTGAGCGTATAAACTTGCTCAGCTTCTGAAGCCTGAATTTCCACTGTTTTAAATTAAAATGAAGATAGTTGCATGAAAGATGGTTAGCCATTCAAATGATGAACATCATCTAGTTTCTGCAGGATTCCTAGAAATATCGCCACTTAACAAGGACGTATGTTGGAGATAGATATAAGACAGATGTTCTAAATGGACGATAAGGGAATAGTGTAGAATAGTCTCTTATATAGAACATAGAGAGAATCAATGATCTATTGAACCTTTCAGCTAACAGGAGCAATGATCCTGGGCGGGATTCTCCACCCTGCCAGCCATGTTATCCAGCGCAGCGTACCCCCGCCAGCAGAGGTATTCTCCGTTCACCGTAGCCGGCCGTTGGGGTTTCCCATTGTGGCCACCCCACGGCGTCAGGAAACCTGCAGGAGTGGGTGCGCTGCCGGCGAAGCGGAGGATCCCGCAGCCTGTCTTTGATTGGAAGGCCTGTGCCTCCTGAAAGGCCTGTGCCTCCTGGACCTTAGAACATAGAACAGTACAGCACAGTACAGGCCCTTCGGCCCACGATGTTGTGCCGAACATTTATCCTAATCTAAGATCAACCAACCTACACCCCTTCAATTTACTACTGTCCATGTGCCTGTCCAAGAGTCGCTTAAAAGTCCCTAATGACACGGACTCCACCACCTCTGCTGGCAGTGCATTCCACACACCCACCACTCTCTGTGTAAAGAACCGACCTCTGACATCTCCCCTATACCTTCCTCCAATCACCTTAAAACTATGTCCCCCTTGTGACAGCCATTTCCACCCTGGGGAAAAGTCTCTGGCTATCCACTCTATCCATGCCTCTCATCACCTTGTACACCTCTATCAAGTCACCTCTCTGCCTTCTTCGCTCCAGTGAGAAAAGCCCTAGTTCCCTCAAGCTTTCTTCATAAGACATTCCCTCCAGCCCAGGCAGCATCCTGGTAAATCTCCTCTGTACCCTCTCCAAAGCATCCACATTCTTCCTATAATGAGGCGACCAGAACCGGACACAATATTCCAAGTGTGGTCTAACCAGGGTTTTATAAACTTGCAGCAAAACCTCACGGCTCTTTAACTCAATCCCCCTGTTAATGAAAGCCAGCACACCGTACGCCTTCTTAACAACCTTATCAACCTGGGTGGCAACTTTGAGGGATCTATGTGTGTGGACCCCAAGATAATAATAATAATCACTTATTGTCACAAGTAGGCGTCAGTGAAGTTACTGTGAAAAGCCCCTAGTCGCTACATTCCGGCGCCTGTTCGGGGAGGCTGGTACGGGAATTGAACCCGCGCTGCTCGTATTGTTCTGCATTACTAGCCAGTTGTTTAGCCCACTGTGCTAAAACAGCCCCTCTAAAACAGATCCCTCTGTTCCTCCACACTTCCAAGAATCCTGCCTTTAACCCTGTATTCAGCATTCAAATTCGACCTTCCAAAATGAATCATTTCACATTTATCTAGGTTGAACTCCATCTGCCGCTTCTCAGCCCAGCTCTGCATCCTGTCAATGTCCTGTTGTAACCTGCAACAGCCCTCAACACTATCTACAACCCCCCCCAACCTTTGTGTCATCGGCAAACTTACTAACCCACCCTTCCACTTCCTCATCCAAGTCATTTATAAAAACCACAAAGAGCAGAGGTCCCAGAACAGATCCTTGTGGGACATTACTGGTCACCGACCTCCAGGCGGAATACTTTCCATCCACTACCACTCGTTGTCTTCTTTCGGCCGCCAATTCTGTATCCAGACAGCCAAATTTCCCTGTATCCCATGTCCCCTAACTTTCTGAACGAGCCTACCATGGGGAACCTTATCAAATGCCTTACTGAAATCCATATACACCACATCCACTGCCCGACTTCATCAATGTGTCTCGTCACATCCTCAAAGAATTCAATGAGGCTTGTGACCTTGTAGCATGATGTCTGATGGATATAGGATCATCAGCTGAATCCATTCAAGATGATCTGATATATTAACAGCTGCTCCAGTATCAATTTTAAAAGAAATATTGAAGCTTTTAAATTGGACTGTAACTGACTGACCAGTGAGCTGGATCAAGGCCATCGACTTCCCCTCGGAACTCTGTGACAGTGTCCTTTTCAGAACTTCCCATTTCTTGGAAGGAGTATGTTTCATAAATACTTGCTGTCGATTAAGATTGCTGGATTTGCAGAAATGCTTGAAATATCCAGTTCTGCCATACTGGAAGCATTCCATCCCTTCTGCTGGGCAGTCTTGGCGTCTATGCTGAGTTTTTGCACCACAATGCAAGTATCTCAAAGCGGTTGCTAGTGTGGAGTTTCCCACCCTTTTTGGCTGGTTATGCGGGCTTTTGCATGGGATGGACCAGAGCCCGGGGACCTCTCCAGCCTATGGAGTCGGCATGAACTGTAGCCGATTAAACACTCGAATCTCGGCCTGTCTCGCCTAGTGGACTGCTCGATCCAATGGAATATCGTCTTTGGTCTGCAGAAGTTTGGAGAGTTTCTCCACCCTGGCCAGGTCCTCCAAGTTCTCCTTCCTCTGCTGGGTGAACGTCTCGTTCAAGAAGCCCATCAGCTGCTCCGTCGACCACTGCACGGGTAGAATCGGTCCCTGACCCTCCGCCATCTTCACCTGCGTCGCAGGCACCACTCCAACTTTCCGACTGCTCCCTTCTTTTTCGGCCACTTCTGGTCCACAAATCCAAGCACCGATGGGACACTCTCTCCCCCCACCTCTCCTGCACATTTTTCAGTCACGCAATCCACCCATTAGCCGGGCAAAAGGTCCAGAAATTCCACCACGAGCGGGAGCCACCAAATGTGCGACCACTCAGACCATGGCTGCCACCGGAAATTCGGAGAATTTCTCATCCTGAATTTGGCTCAGGGTATTTCCCCTCCATAGAATTTTTTTTTGCCTCTATCAGGAGATCGCGTGGATGTTGATGGGTGGGAGGGGAGTCATGATGCTTAGTCTCACCATGATTGTATGGGTCATGCCCAATTGACAAGCCGGTCTTTTCCAGGATCCCTACCTTTATTCACAAATACAAAGTTGTTCGGCACAACAGTTTACGCGGGATAATTTTCCAAATAGGTGCTAGTGGGTAAGGAGTGCAGCTGCAGCAACCACATATCAGGAAGATTCAGGGGTGCCAGCAATAACTTTCCAAATGTCACATTTAATAGTCATTATTTCCATTACCGACAGCGGATTAGGCTGCTGGCGATCTGTCAACACCCATCTTTCTGGCTCACTTGGGTGAGCAGTGAATAGTAGAGCTGGAGCCCATGCAACCATTTATCACGCATCAATGCCACCCCACCTTCAGGATGGGAGGGGTAGGAACGAAAAGGTGACAGGGGGTGGGAAATTCTGTTCGCTTTAATCAATACATCTCTCACACCATAATCAAACATGGTCATTCTTTTTACTGGAATTTTCAGTGACATCTCTCAGATGTTTTACATGTTTGTTGATAATAATTACACGATAGCCTGCATTACGAGGGTACACTATTCTGCAGCTGCATCATTATTCGATTGGGCTCTGATACTGTCAATCTATGGCCCTAGGAAATATACCAAAATCTGCAACAGCCCCAGTCTGGGCGGCTCTTGATGCACTCGTTGATATGAATGTTATAACTTTTTGTGCTAAAGCCGCAAAGAGGAAATTAAACACTTGGTAGATAATTCAGAAGATACAAATTCCAGTTGAAAGAAAAAAATGACATGCATTTATTCAGCACCTCAAAGTGCTCTAAACACTTGAAGAGACCTGACTTATTAATGGGTCGACGTGTTTTGTAGGATGCAAGATTCCACAAGCATCAACAAAATGAATGAAGATCTTGGGTGCGATTTACCAGGATGGGAATAGAGTCCCATAACGAGTGCGTTCAGCCAAGTATTTCTCTACATTCGGAGTGCTGAAAAACCCAACGCCCCCTTCGCCAGCTCCCCCCCCCCCCCCCCCCCCCCCCCACACACTTCGCTCCCCATTGCGGGAAAAATGGCAGCCAGGCAGTGACCCAGACTGTACATTCAAGGCACTTCAATTAATAACTTTCCTGACCTTCAGATTGCTATTTTCTTCAGACCTATCCTCAACGTCATGGTCCTGTAGATGACGACACACGACGGCAAGCCTTCGTTATGGAAAAAAAAAATCAAATATTAAACTCCCCACTGTTTAAATGGACATCCGATTACAATTAATAACTTGTGGGGAAGGGACATCATCGAATGCAGAAGATTTCTTCAGTTCACAGAGTACATGGAAATCATAAAGGACCGATTAGAATTTTCCTCTCACCCATCAGTTCTAACCTTTTCCCCGCAAGTTTCTGGACGTTCAGAGGACATGGCCATCGCTGACTTGGCTTGCACTTTGATTGCCCATCCCTAACTGCCCTTGAGAGAAGGTGGTGGTGAGCTGCCTTCTTGAATTTCTGAGGTTCATGTGGTGTAGGTATTCATACAGCGTTGTGGCGAGGGAAACACAGCATCTGGGACCTTAGTGAATGACGATGCCAACAGTCAAAGAGGTTTAAGAATTTTAAAAAAGCAGAGCAATGGCAGAGAAGAAAAGTGGGAGAATTAGAGTCAACATGGGTCCATAAAGAGAACAAGAGGGAAAGAAAGATTGGATTGACATAGAGAAAAATGTAAGTTTAAAAAAATTACATTCTCTTGACAGGAATGAGACCCCACTGTTTAAATTAATCCCTTTCTGGGATGGACAGGTTAAGTGGCATTGCAAAAACATAAATCTCATCACTGAAAAGGTTATTATAATGTTAAGTACCAGCAATAACATTCTGCACCAACGTTGACTGGCAATTAAGTGCAAATACACCAGTATTTTGAAACTAATAGGGAGGCTAACAATGAACCGCAAGGAATAGTGTAGGGATAATCATCCTGCAACTTATGCCGATCCACTTCTCATTACAAGTGGCTAGACATATGTGCCATTAAATTTGCTGCTATTTAGAAAAGTGTGGGCCAGTGTGTTTTTCAACTTTGCTACAACCAGCAAGCAGAGGAACCATTTCTTCCACGGTTGACTACCCTTTTCCTGACCCAACCTCCCTTGGATTGCTCTCCTATTTCACATATTAAAATAAAAATCCCAACGCTTCACAAAGCCTCAAAGAATAAAGAAAAGTACAGCACAGGAACGGGCCCTTTGGCCCTCCAAGCATGTGCCGACCATGCTGCCCGACTAAACTACAATCTTCTACACTTCCTGGGTCCGTATCCCTCTATTCCCACCCTATTCATGTATTTGTCAAGATGCCCCTTAAATGTCACTCTCGTCCCTGCTTCCACCACCTCCTCCGGTAGCGAGTTCCAGGCACCCACTACCCTCTGTGTAAAGAAACTTGCCTCGTACATCTCCTCTAAACATGGCCCCTCGCACCTTAAACTTATGCCCCCTAGTAATTGACCCCTCTACCCCGGGGAAAAGCCTCTGACTATCCACTCTGTCTATGCCCCTCATAATTTTGTAGACCTCTATCAGGTCTCCCCTCAACCTCCTTCGTTCCAGTGAGAACAAACCGAGTTTATTCAACCACTCCTCATAGCTAATGCCCTCCATACCAGGCAACATTCTGGTAAATCTCTTCTGCACCCTCTCTAAAGCCTCCACATCCTTGTGGTAGTGTGGCGACCAGAATTGAACACTATACTCCCAAGTGTGGCCTAACACTTGGAGTATAGTGTTCAATTCTCACTGCGGTTGTTTTACTGGCCCGCTAGGCTAATACCGGGTGAGAAAGGAAAGAATGAGTCCATACCATATTTGACATTCTATACTGTCCCCATGGTCCTGCAGGCTGGCAGTTGCTTCATCTCTTCCTGCGAAGAATGAGGGAAAGTGGAATGAAAAATCACACAAGAACTTCGGGATATAATATAAACTAACCAAATCACTCAGAGCTAATGATCACGATTTTAAAAAGATGTGACAATTATTTAGAAAACAATCTTGATGGATTCCCCTGATTTTCTTTATATTATTGTTACATTTTGAATATTGCAGTGCCAAATTATAACAGCATACTTACTGAATTAAGTATCATTTTAAGCAATGTTACATACAACAGCATTTAGTTTCAAATGTGAGCTTACAAACTCAATCTTGCATGTTGTCTGTTTATGGTCCGAATCTAACTGGGTTGCCCAATGGCAAAATAAATTAAGTGCTCCCCTGTTAAAGAGACAACTTAAGATTTTTGTGCTCAAACTCAAAGATGTCTTCAATGAAGAATAAGTAGAAATCATAGAATCTACAGTGCAGAAGGAGGCTATTGGGCCCATCGGGTACGCACAGGCCCTGAAAGAGCACCCTGATTAAGCCCACACCTCCACTCAATCCCCGTAACCCAGCAACCCCACCTAACTTTGGACACTATGGGACAATTTAGCATGGTCAATCCACCTAACCCACACATCTTTGGACTGTGGGAGGAAACCGGAGCACCCGGAGGAAACTCACGCAGACACGGGGAGAGCGTGCAGACTCCACACACAGTGACCCAAGCTGGGAATCGACCCCAGGTTCCTGGCGCTGTGAAGCAACAATGCTAACCACTCTGCTACTGTGCTGCCCAGAACAGAACTGAGTCATATACACCAAGAAGAACTGTAGTTTGATTCTTGTTTTGCGCTGTTGACGAAACACAACAATTCGGCACTGTAAATTCTGATTGAAAAGCACTTGTGCTACAATTGCAGGCAGTGCCACAGGGCAGTGGAGTAAGACAATCATTGAGACTGCTGCTTTTGATGGCGATCCAGTGTTCGTTGTTGAAAGTGTGTAATCATGCTGGTCAGGCGAGGACAAAATTGGACTTGATTGTGATGCCTTGCCTGGCCAATGTACGACTCACACAGGAGGACTGGCCACTTGGGCAAGTTCCCGGGATCCTGCTGCTCCCTGTGATATTAGACCCCAGCACACGTCGGCGCCTTAGGGAAAGGCAAGAAAGACAGTGGCTAGGAAAGGCAGAGCCTCGAGGGGGGAAAAGACGGACCTCAAAGGGGAAAAGTCAGAACCTTGAGGGAGAAATGACAAAATCACAGGCAAAATTCCTCCAAAGGAAAAGACAATCCTCTGGGGGGAAAGGCAAAACCTCTGAGGAAAAGACGAAACCCAAAACCCAGGGGGGAGAAAGACAAAACCTCCAGGGAAAAGACAAAATTGCCCGGTGGAAGATACAAAATTAAGGGGGAAAGGAAAAAATTCTTGTATATATAGCGTCTTTAATATAATAAAACCGACTAACTTCACAGGAATGTCCGAAAACAAAAGTTGCCCCCCACCCCTCCAGCCACAAAATTAACATTCGTGCACATGGTCAAAAGCTCGGTTTTAAGGAGTGCCTGAAAGGAAGATAGGGATAGAAAGGTGGAGAGGTTGATGGAGGGAATTCCAGAGCTTGAGGCCAAGGCAACAGAAAGCACTGCCACCGACGGTGGGGAGATTAAAATCAGTGCTGCTCAAGAGACCAGAATTAGGCAGGACACCGTTACATTTTAGAGTTTCAATAATAAGCTTCTTACCAGCCAAAGCATAACATTTCTGTGTTTCTTTATCTTCTGTCAGCTGAGTCATGTCGCTGTAGGCACGAATCATCCGCCAACAGAACTCTCTTCTTTTACCATACTGTAAGAGAGTTGGTAGAAGTGCTATACTTTGAGATAAAGGCTTGGTGAGGTTAACTTTGTGGATATATTTAAAAAATTCTATTTGGAGAAAGCACAAGGGCTTGCATTTATATTGGTCCTCCACAATCTCAGGACACCTCGCCAACGTCCTTATAGCCAAGTTACGTTTTTGAAGTGCTGTAATATGGGAAAGACAGCATCCAATGTGCAGATAGCAAAAGCCTACAAACAGCAACATGATAATGGCTGGACAATGTTTCTTTGAATGATTAAGGGATAAATATTGGCCAGGATACCAGGGAGATCTCCCTTACTCTTCTTTCAAATGGTGCCATGAGATCATTTATACAGTCGTCGTCAACAGTCCCTGATCTTTGTGGACTCAGCTCCACTCTCCGGCCCGTACACCATATCCCCGAATCCCTTTATTCTTTAGAAAGGTATCTATCTTTTTCTTAAAAACGTTTAAAGAAGGAGCCTCAACTGCTTCACTGGGCAAGGAGTTCCAGAGATTCACAACCCTTTGGGTGAAGAAGTTCCTCCTAAACTCGGTCCTAAATCTACTTCCCCTTATTTTGAGGCTATGCCACCTAGTTCTGCTTTCCCCGACCAGTGGAAACAACCTGCCCGCATCTATACTATCTATTCCCTTCATAATTTTATATATTTCAATAAGATCCCCCCGCATCCTTCTAAACTCCAATGAGTACAGTCCCAGTCTACTCAACCTCTCGTCATAATCTAATCCCCTCAACTCTGGGATCAACCTAGTGAAAAGTGAGTGCCAGTGGGTGCAGGGGCAGACCAAGGCCGGAGAGCTGGGAGATAGGCCGCAGCAGTCCGACAACAGCGAGTGAACATGCCTGTGTGATATCGTAGATAAGTGACTGGTGGATGAGTATTTCTCTCTCAGACTGAAGGCTAGGTAGGAGAAATTACAGAGTGTAAACTAAAGATTAGCTGTAAAATTAAAAACAAATTGAAAATCTAATTAAATAAAATAGGGCTGGATGCAAAGCCAGGCGATGTGTTGTAGCTGCAGCATGTTGGGACTGGTGGACACCATTGTGGTTCACATTGACCACATCTGTAGCAAGTGTTGGTTGCTCCAGGAACTTCGGCTCAGAGTTAATGACCTGAAGTCCGAGCTTCAGACATTGTGACACATCAGGAAGGGGGCGAGTTACCTGGATGCTGTGTTTTAGCAGGCAGTGGCACCCCTTAGATTAACTAACTTAAATTTGGTCAGAGGTCAGGGGCAGGAGGGTGTGACTATGAGTGAGCCAGGTAGTGAGCCAAGAAGTAGCACTGCAAGAACCTCAGCCCCTGCCCTTGTCCAACGCGTATTACTACCTGAGCCACGAGCTAATTGGCATCGGGTCAATAAGATTAAAGACGTAAATGCCGGGCTCAAAGATTGGTGTGGGAGAAAGGGATTCGAGATCATGGGACATTGGAATCAATACCGGGGAAAGAGGGAGCTGTTCCGTGGGGATAGGCTCCACTTGAATCATTCTGGGATCAGTGTCCTGGCAAATCGAATAACTGGGGCCCTAGATAGGAGGGGTTCAGCTGCATGGAAATTAAAAATCAAAGTGTAAGGAGAAAGTAGGTGACTGATAGTTACCAGATAATGAAAGGAAGAGACAGAGCCTATGAACGTCATATTACACCAGGGGACAGTACAAGAGTAGGGGAAACTAATAATAGGACAAACGTAAAGGCTTCGTATCTGAATGCGTGTAGCATTTAGAATAAAATTAATAAGTGAACAGTGCAAACAGAGACAAAGAGGTATGATTTGGTGGCGATTACTGAGAGATGGTTACAAGGAGACCAGGGGCAGGATTCTCCGGAGAATCGCTGGGGGCTGGCGTGAATCCCGCCCCCGCCGGCTGCCGAATTGTCCGGCGCCGGGGATTTGGCGGGGGCAGGAATCGCGCCACGCTGGTCGGCGGCCGCTAGCAGCGCCCCCCCCCGGCGATTCTCCGGCCCGCGATGGGCTGAGTGGCCGCCTGTTTTCGGCTGGTCCCGCCGGCGTCAATTAGAGTAGGTATTTACCGGCAGGACCTGGCTGCGCTGGTGGCCTCTGGGGTCCTCGGTGGGGTGTGGGGGGGATCTGGCCCCGGGAGGTGCCCCCACGGAGGCCTGGCCCGCGATCGCTACCCACCGATCTGCGGGCGGACCTGTGCCGTGGGGGCACTCTATTTTTCCACGTCGGCTGCTATGGTCCTCCGCCATGGCCGACGCGGAGATGAACCCCCCTGGGTTGACGCCAGCACACGCTGGTGCTCCTGCGAATGCGCCATCTCGCGCCAGCCGGCAGAGACCCTTTGGCGCGGTGCCAACCCCCTTCCCCGCAGGCCGGCGCGGCGCAAACCACCCCAGTGTCAGCCCAGCCCCTGAAGGTGCGGCCCAGCGTCTGAGTGGTTCAAGCCACTCCTCGGCGCCGGAGTTGCCCGCCCCACCAATACCCGCAAAATCCCGCCCCAGGTCTGAGAGTTGACTTTTCAAAGGTGCCCAGCGTTTTGGAAGGATAGACAGAGAGGAAAAGGAGGTGGGTGTAGCTTTGGTAGGATAGGAAGTGATCAGTGCTGTAGTGAGAAATTATATAGGCACTGGAATCAGTCTGGTTAGAAATAAGAAATAGTAAAGGAAAGAAGTCCCTGTTGGGTGTAATCTGTAGGTCCTTCAATACGAAAATAATCATGCGTGATTTTAATATGCATATGGATTGGATTAATCAAATTGGCAAGGGTAGCCTCGAGGGAGAGTTCATCGAGTGTATTAGAGATCGTTTCTTGGAACTGTATGTTGTCAAAACAACCAGGGAGCAGTCTGTTTTGGATTTAGTATTGTGTAACGATATGGGATTAGTTAATGACGTTGTAGTAAAGGATCCTCTTGGGATACTTGCATTTAATATTCCGTTTCAGGACAATAAACGTGAGTCCCACACCAGTGTTGCGGTGTTAAACCAAGGTAATTATATAGGCACCAGGACAGATTTGGCTCTAGTGGACTGGGCAGGAAGACTAAAACGGAGAACAGTTGATGAACAGTGGCAGACAGTTAAGGAGATATTAGATTCCTCCCTACTGAAATATATTTCAGAGAAGCAGAAAGATTGTAAAGAGGGGGGAAATGCATCTGTGGCTAAGCAAGGAGGTGAAAGATAACAAAGGCAAAACCCAAGACATACCATATTGCAAAGGTCAGTGGCAGGCTGAAGGATTGGGAAACTTTTAAAGGCCAACAAAGGTTTACAAAAAATATATAAAAAGAGCAAATGTAAATTATGAAAGAAATCTGGAGCAAGATATAAAAATGGATAAGCATAAGATTCTTTAAGCATATAAAAAAGATGAGAGTAACTAAAGTCACCGTTGATCCCTTGGAACACGACACTGGGGAGTTAACAATGGGAACACAGAAATGGCAGAGACACTAAATCAATATTTTGCTTAGGTTTTCATGGTGGAGTATACAAGAACCATCCCAATAGTAATAGTTAATGCAAAGGTTGAAGAAAAGGACGAACTTGGAACAATTGCCATCACTAGGGTAAAAGTACTGGGCAAACTATTGAGATTGAAAATAGACAAGTCCCCAGGGCCTGATGGCCTACATCCTAGGTTCTTAAGGAAGTGACTGCAGAGATAGAGGAGGCATTGATTATAATATTCCAAAATTCCCTAGATTCTGGAAAGGTTCCAGTGGATTGGAAAATGGCTAATGTACCCCCCCATTCAAAACGGGAGGAAGGCAGAAAGTAGGAAAATATAGACCAGTTAGTTTGATGTCTGTCATTGGGAAACTGTTGGAATCCACTATTAAGGAAGTAATAACGGGACATTTGGAAAGTCAAAACGCAATCCATCAGAGTCAGCGTGGTTTTATGAAGGGTAAATCGTGTTTGACTAATTTGCTGGAATTCTTTGAAGATGTATCAAGCAAAGTGGATACTGGGGGTAATACACAAGGTAATATCCCATTGGGCTGGGGGTAATATGTTAGCTTGGCTAGAGGATTGGCTAACCGACAGAAAGCACAGAGTGGGGATAAATGGGTCTTTTTCTGGTTGGCACGCTGGAAGTAGTAGGTTCCAAAGGGTTCGATCGTCGGGCCCAACTATTTACAATCTTTTTAATGACTTGAATGCAGGGATAGAAGGTACTATAGCCAAATTTGCAGGTGACGCTACAATAGGTGGGAAAATAAGTTGCAATGAGGAAATAAGAAATTTTTCAAATGGATAGGTTAGGTGACTGGGCCAAAATTTGGCAGAGGGAATCTAATGTGGTCAAGTGTGAGGTTATCCATTTTGGTCAGGGGAATAAAAAGGCAACTTATTATCTAAATGAAGAGAAACTTAAAAATGCTTTGGTGCAGAGGGTTCTGGGTATCCTTGTGCATGAGTTGAAGAAAGTTAGTATGCAGGTACAGCAGGTAATAAAGGAGGCAAACGGAATTTGGGCGTTCATTGCTAATGGAATAGAGTATAAAAGTAGGGAAGTGCTGTTGCAACTGTATTGGGCACCTGCAGTACCATGTACAGTTTGGGTCCTGTTATGGGCCAGGGTTTAGAGAACCCCAAAGTGTATCATGGAGTTCACCTGACCCACAACTTTTACTAGATTGTGGTATGGGGAGCACACGGCCCACTCTACAGGTGTGGTACAGCAGAAATGGAAAAGTAATTTTTAAAGCAAAACAATGTTTATTCTACGAACAAGTTAACCTTTTTGAAACAAACAGTGAACATCTTAGCAACCATTAATTCAAATACAACCCCCAAAGAATACAACACGAAGTAATCCTTTAAGCTTTCCTTTTAACATCCCTAAGACTTAAAACACCTTTTACCAGAAGCACATTAGGTTTACAGTCACTACTGAGAACATTTATAATTCTGAATTCACCAAATGATCAAGAGATAGTCTTTTCATGGCAGAGAGAACAGCAGTACATCTGCTTGGTCTGGCTTCATCTCCAACACTGAAAACAAAACTAAAATACACCCTGCAGCAAACAGCCTAAAACAAAAGTAAAAAGCTGACAGACAGCCCAGCCCCCACCCACTCTCTGACATCACTGCAGTAGTAAACACCCATTTCTTAAAGGTACTCTCACTACAGATATTTATATACCCACCCATTTATAAACACCCATTTCTTAAAGGTACTCTCACATGACAGTCCCCTTACTTGAGGAAAGACGTAAATACAATATAGGTGGTTTAGAGAAGATTCCAGGGATGAAAGATTTGTCTTATAAAGAGAGATTGAGCAGTTTAGACCTCTGCTTGGGTTAAAGGGATATGGGGAACAGGTGGGGAGGTGGATTTGAGACTGGAAGAGATTAGCCATGATCTGATGAATGGCGGAGCATGCTCGAAAGGCTGAATTGTCTACTTCTGCTCCTAATTCCGATGTTCCTATACTCATTGGAGTTGAGAAAAATGAGTGGAAATCTAATAAGATGCTAAAGGGGATTGACAGGTTAGACGAAGAGCAGATGTTTCCCCTTGATGGACATTCTCGGACCAGAGGCCATAATTTTAGGCGAAGGAGTAGAAGGTTTAAAACAGAAATGAGGAGGAATGGCTTCACTCAAAGGGTTGTGAATCTGTGGATTCTCTACCCCAGAATGCAGTGGACGTGGGAAGAACGGTTATGGGGAGCGGGCAGGAAGGTGGAAATCAGGCGAAGATCGTATTGAATGGTGGAGCAGGCTCGAGAAGCTGATTTGTCAACTCCTGCTCCTAGTTCTTTAGGTTATGTTCTATTAAATCCCTTTAGAATTTTGTACGTTTCAACAAGGCCGCCTCTCATTCTTCTAAACTTTAGAGAAAATAGACACAGTTTTCGAGGGAGGCTTTGGTTTAACATCTCATCTAAAAGATGACATTCTGATAATGCTGCACTCCCTCAGTACTGCAATGTAACGTCAACCTACTTTTGTGTTTTACAGCAGGTTATTCATAATGTGCATAATAATGTAACCTTCAGGGGCACACTGGGCGGAATTCTTCCAAACAATTACAGTATAATTTTGAGTGGGAAAATCGGTGTGATTCCATTGTGATCCTCCCACACTTTAGTCACTTTGTAGGAGCCAGGGGTGCTTTGTGATGTGTGCACCCCGAAGATGCAGGCAAGGCCAGATGCTAGGATATTGAGGTGACTTTTAAAAGGGCGCTCCGAACTCTGAGTAAGCAGCAGCCCCCCTCCCCGCAACCCCATTGCTGTCATCAGGCACCTACCTCCAAATGAGCGACACTCCGCTATGGGGGTTGCCAAAGCTCCCCCATTAGGCCCCCCTCCCTCATCCCCCCTTCAGGCCCCGGCCCTAGGCAGTGCCAGTGTGCTAGGGGGTGTGCTAGGGCACTGTCTATCCATGTCCCTTACCACACGGGGGCTACAAAGGCCTCCGAGCACCCCCCCCCCAAACTCGGATATGGTCAGAGAATTCAACTGTGGCTGCGGGAAGGTCCTCATTGAGGAATTCTTGAATTTCAATGTCTGAGTGGTGCCAGCTGCTCCTCTGGTGGCAAAGCACCTCCATTTATGGCATGCAGAAAATCGGTATGCATGTAATAAAAAAGGCAGATGGGAATTTTAGCGTTTATTGCAAAAGGGCTGGAGTATAAAAGTAGAGAAGTGTTGTTGCAATTGTATAGAGTGTTGGTGATACCATATCTGGAATATTGTGTCCAATTTTAGTCTTCTTATTTGAGGAAGGATGTGGTGGCATTGGAGGCAGTTCAGAGGAGGTTCACCAGATTGAGTCTGGGGATGAAAGGTTTGACGTATGAGAAGAGATTGAACAGTTTGGCCCATATTTGCTGGAGTTTAGAAGAATGAGAGGGGATCTGATCAAGGTATATAAAATACTAAGAAGGATTGATAAAGTAAATGTTGATCAAACGTTCCCCCTGTGGGGAAACCTAGAATGAGATGTCACAGATATAGGTTGGCAGGCGGTAGATTTAAATCTGAGATGAGGAGGAACTACTTCTCGCAGAGGGTGATGAATTTGTGGAACTCGCTGCCCCACAGTGCGGTGGAGTCTGAACCATTAAATGGTTTCAAGGAGGAGATGGATATATTTCTGATTTTAAAAGGGGTTAAAGGAATATGGGGAACAGGCAGGGAGGTGGATTTGAGAGCAGGAAGAGATTAGCCATGATCTGATTAAATGGCAGAGCAGCCTTGAAGTGCTGAATTGCTGACTTCTGCCCCTAATTCCTATGTTCCTATGATGTTTAGAAGTCGGGGGGCTGAAAAAGATCCAGTCTAAATAAAATTGCTGTCAGAGCACCTGCTCTTTCTAGGAAGCACTTATAGGAAAAAAATCCGTTATGAAAAATAGCACTCAGAGAATCTGCTCTTTCTAGGAAGCACTTCAGAGTAGGAAAAAACCCACTATGAATAAAAAGGACTCAGACAGAACACCTGAGGGACAGGCCACCCGTCGTTCCAGAAAGCACTGAGTGTTAATGGGCCGTGAAGTGCTACAAAAAACCTTACCCTCCTTTGAGATAGCCTTCACCTGTCAATCAAGAAGCTTGTAAAAGTCAAAGGTGTATAAAAGCAGGCATACTGCAACAGTGAGACCGCAGAGCCCATTGACATTTCAAGGGAGTGATATAACCAACCAAGTACAAAGGGATAAAAGGCATACTGTAGCATTGAAACCACACAGCCTATTGAAACTTCAATGGAATGAAATGCCTTTCCAAGAAACAAGGTGTATCATGGCTCTGCCCTGTGAGAGAATTACCGCTTCAGCAACATAGCCACTATGCGCTGTACAACCAAATTACAAGAATTAGGGTCATAATTATGAACTCTAAAGCTATTTGCCCAGCACACTGTTTCCTGGAAGTTTTCTACATAATTGCAAGTTGGTTTGCTTCAGTAATAATTGTGTGACAAAGATTTGCACTAATTGTACCTTATTTTTATTATCTAAAAGGACTTTGAATCCTTGTTCTTGTTCCTCATTGCTTCCAACATGTAGCCTGTCTACCTCTTCCAGCAGGGCACTCATTTCACTCTGATCGGTTTCTGGCGATATCAAGGATTGCACAGACCCAGTCTCCGGTTCTGGTTCCAGAGCAGGGGAGAAATCGAGAACCTGCACCAAATCGCTGTCCTGCTCTTCGTCCTTCTCCACCTCAGTGTCAGTATGTGCTGCGGCATAGCTGGAAAGAAATTTACAACATCTAAGAAATTTCAGTGGTGTTGCCTAAAGGTCAGCGATGAGCGCAATTTCTTTTTCATATATGCGGTGGCAATGGAGCTGGAAGAGAGACTTTAGAAACTTGGCCCTGGAAACCACTTAGAAGCCAACTCAACATCTGATGGAAGCAGTTAATGGGAAATGTTGATACGGAAATGTCAACAAAAATCTGGACAATAGGAATTAACATATTTGGATGGAATACTTGAGAATGATATTCGGACTTCAAAGTTTAGTGAGGCGATCAGACAATATTGGACCCTTGGGTTCTGCCTACAACCACGAGCTGAGCTCAGAATGTTTTTTCTGATTAGAGAGAAGCAGGCAGTAGGGTTTTCCAGGAATTGATATTAGATCCGTTGCTTTTGTTATATATAGTTGACCTAGGGTTTGATGTGGAGAGCACAAGTTTTAAAGTGTGCAGACTATAAGAGAATGCAGGCAGGTTGATAGAATGGGCAGACTGACACAAAGAAGGCAGAGAAGGGTGACATGATGTACTTTGGGTGGAACAAGATGGAGAGGAAGTGCAATCTAACCGAAAAGGTTGGGCGGGTGGAGGAGGGTTGTGCTTGCCAGTGCAGAAGGAGCTACGGATGCCTATCAACAAAGAGGGGAAAGTTGATAAGGGGGGGAGAAGGGGCAGGAGTGCATGGGAAACTTGGTTTTGTAAATCGAGGCATTTAACACAAAAACAAGGATGTCATGCTAAGCATTTACAGAATAAAGTCCCCAGCTGGAGTGTTCTGCATAATTCGGAGCATCATGCTTTAGTAAGGATGTTAAGGCTTTGGAGAAGGTGAAGAGGAGGTTTAGCTAGATGATACCAGGGGTGGTGGTGGACTCCAATTACACAGACAGATTGGAGAAGCTAAGATTATTCGGCTTAGGGTAGAGAAGGTTCAGGGGAGATGACAAATGGGTCGGTGAGCCAGAGGTCACAGAGTTAAACAATTGGAAAAGTGGAGGCGAAATTCTGAAACTTTATTTCCACAGAGTTGTTGAGATCTGGAATGCACGGTCCGAGAATATTGGAGGAGCAGATTTCCTTAGGAAATTTCAAAAGTCAATTAGATAAGTGCTTGAATAGGACTAATTTGCAAGGTTTTGGGGAAAGAACTTGGCGCAGGACAAAATTGATCAGCTTTCAAAGAGTTGGTGCAAATGAGCAGCATGGTGGCGCAGTGGATAGCACTGCTGCCTCACGGCGCCGAGGTCCCAGGTTCCATCCCGGCCCTGGGGCACTGTGCGTGTGGAGTTTGCACATTCTCCCCATGTTTGCGTGGGTTGGATTGGATTGGATTTGTTTATTGTCACGTGTACCGAGGTACAGTGAAAAGTATTTTTCTCCGAGCAGTTCAACAGATCATTAAGTACATGGGAAGAAAAGAAAATACATAATAGGGCAACACAACATAAGCACTGGCATCGGATGAAGCATACAGGGTGTAGTGTTAATGAGGTCAGTCCATAAGAGGGTCATTTAGGAGTCTGGTGACAGTGGGGAAGAAGCTGTTTTTGAGTCTGTTCGTGCGTGTTCTCAGACTTCTGTATCTGCTGCCCGATGGAAGAAGTTGGAAGAGTGAGTAAGCCGGGTGGGAGGGATCTTTGATTATGCTGCCCGCTTTCCCCAGGCAGCGGGAGGTGTAGATGGAGTCAATGGATGGGAGGCAGGTTCGTGTGATAGACTGGGCGGTGTTCACGACTCTCTGAAGTTTCTTGCGGTCCTGGGCCGTGCAGTTGCCATACCAGGCTGTGATGCAGCCCGATAGGATGCTTTCTATAGTGCATCCTCACCCCACAACCCAAAGATGTGCAGGTTAGGTGGATTGGCCACACTAAATTGTCCCTTAATTGGAAAAAATGAATTGGGTACTCTAAATTTAAAAAAAAAGAGTTGGTGCAAACACGCTGAATAGCGATCTTCTGAGCTATAGGATTTGAAAATAAATAATCCCTTCTCTTATACCCTCATCAAATGCTTGCATTAAAAATACCAAAATCAATGTATTGTTCACCAGATTTTTAGTGTTGGCAACATTGAAATTGAGTGTTGACGTATGATACTCTAGCCGCTGAAAACCTGTTTCCTGAACAATCTTGTACCAGGACATGCAGGTTAATTATCTTAACTTTACTGCAGGGATTCTCCGCCCCCATTTACGGCAAGCAGGAATACTGCTTTTTAAATTTTCATTGTAGATCAGGGTGACCTTGAAAGCTGAGGATTCTGGCAGGACGGGCTCATTCCGTGACACTGTGGGACCCGCCTCCGGGATTTCTTTTGACTGAGTGTCAAAAGATATGGCGGGAAATGCTGGCAGTGGAAGAGGTGGGCTACACACCGCTTTTTACGCCTCAGTTGACATTTGGTCAAAAAAATTATACAATTCCATCCAACTCCTCAGACCTATTTGGAATGAAAACAGAAGAAACAGGACTTATGGATGCTGACTGATCTGCTGGTTAAAGGAGATTTAAGGGAGTTTAATGGACATATGCGTGGAAAGTTCTTTACGCAGAGGGTGGTGGGTGCCTGGAACGCATTGCTGGCGGAGGTGGTAGAGGCAGGCACGATAGCGTCATTTAAGATGTATCTAGAAATTAAATGAAAAATGAAATTTGCTTGTCACAAGTAGGCTTCAAATGAAGTTACTGTGACAAGCCCCTAGTCACCACATTCCGGCGCCTGTTCGGGGAGGCTGTTACGGGAATTGAACCGTGCAGCTGGCCTGCCTTGGTCTGCTTTCAAAGCCAGCGATTTAGCCCTGTGCTAAACAGCCCATGCTAGACAGATACATGAATGGGCAGGGAGCAGAGGGATACAGATCCTTAGAAAATAGGCACAGTTTTAGATAGAGGATCTGGATCAGCGCAGGCCTGGAGGGCCAAAGGGCCTGTTCCTGTGCTGTAATGTTTCTTTGTTCTCTCTCTTTGTTCTTTGCTGTGAAATGAGAAAAGGGAAACGACAAATGTTATGGGGAGTGTACTCTTTATTTGGTTCGGAGTGAAAGATTATACATCCAAAGTATTAATAATCTATTGTTTCCCTCTATAGCTGCCAATGGATCTGCTGTGTATTTCCTGTTTTATTTCATATTTCCCTTGTACAAAGTTTTCTGACCAGTTAAACCTCTTTGGAGATGTTCCACCCTTTGCTACCACACAAGGATTGCTCTCCATTACCAATAGACTTTGAACGCGATTTGAATGTGTCATTTTGGGCAAATTTGGCGGGGTGCTTCTCTCTGGCTTTTTGGGTGAGGTCCAGACCAGTATTCACCCACACTTGCTCGTTGTTTTGGGCCTTGGGGAGGTTCTCCCCGGTCTAGCCCACGTTTAGACCAGCTCCTCAGAGATCGGGGCGCCATTTTGAAAGGGTGCCTCAATCTCTAAGTGAGCTTGAGGAACCCCACACACCTAGCACCTGGGAAATGCTCCTCGCAGTGCCAACTAGGTACACGTGCTAGGGTGCCCAGGTACCAGGGGGAGTGCTAGCGTAGTAACCTGCCCTGTCCTTGACCACCCAGGGGGCTCCAATTGTCTCCGAGACCCCACCGCCCACTGAGTTGCCATCATGCCTAGTCATAGAATGCCTACAGAGCAGGAGACCATTCGGCTCATCGAGTCTGCACCAACCCTCTGAAAGACCACCTTACTAAGCCCAATCTCCTGCCCTATCCCCACCTAACCTTTGGACACTATGGGGAAATTCAGCATGGTCCCTTTATTTTTTCCCAACACACTCACCCTGGAACACTGTCATTCATTTGTCAAGACTGAAATAACAAAAATGTTTTATATATGTTCACATTTAAGTCGCCATAGGCTGTTCTCCCCTTTTGAGAGAGAGCTGACTGCTGGTGATTTAACCCGCGGGTCACCACACCTCAGACGACGGGCAAGGACGGGCCTTCACGGATAACCTCAGTCAGTACAGGAATTGAACCCTTGCTGTTGGCGTCGCTGTGCATCGCAAACCAGCCGTCCAGGCAACTGAGCTAACCGACTCCCACAACCACACGCACTTCCCACTCTTAGGCAATTCCATATGTCATGCAGTTTCTATGATGGGCGAGTCACAGCATGCCAGCCTCAGACTTCCACTTGCCTGAGCAAGATCTCAACTTAATATAGAGACGTTCTTATGTATGGAGAATGCATTACGAAGATCTGTGGACTGTGACTTATACCCTACAAATGAGCAACAAATAAAATCATGGGTCAGCAACATCAGCATTAAATCAATCTTATTCCAAGTGTTCTTTGATTGTGATTGTCTCATTCATCAATCCTTAACATGTAATTTCTTTAAATGGCTTCATCCTTTCATCAAAATAGTGGATTGTGGAATTTCATAGCTCAATAATGAAAATTCCAATTTCTAGGCTTATATGCCTTGGTAGCTTACCTTCTGTCTCAAAGACATAGGGCGGGTTCCTCCGTTCCGCAGCACCCGCTTTCTGGTGAAGCGCACCCCCGCCGGCAGTGGGACCCTCTATCCTGGCAGCCGGCCAATGGGGCTTCCCAAAGCGGGCACCCCCACGCTGTCGGGAAACCCATGGGGGTGAATGCGCCGGCTGTCGGCGAAACGGAGGATCCCGCCGACGGAGAATCCAGCCCATTGACTGTACTCATTTTGTAATTATGTGCTACATTGAATGGATATTTTCCTGACCAAGATCCTAAAGGAAAAATAGTTCCAAAGATTATGATGTGAACTGAAAAAGTCCATAAAAATTGTGAATAGTAATAAATTTAACTCGAGAAAATATAAGGACAGTAAATTAATTATTGTCAAAGTGTTAATACTGTGTGGGGTCCTTTCTTGCCTTTAGAATCTTGGACAGGAGGCTAGTCAGCCCATCAGGTCAGTACCAGCCCTTTCAAAGAGCGAGTCAGTGACGCTTTCTTTATATCCATGTAATTATTTTTCTCTTTCAATCATTTTATCTATTTCCTTTTTGAAGGTGACTATTCAATCTGTATCCACCATCCAACTAAGCAATACAACCCAAATCCTAACCACTTTTTGCAATAAAAAGCTTTTCTGAGCATCGCTTCTGTTTATAGGAACAGGAGGCCATTCAGCCCCTCGAGCCTGCTCTGCCATTCAATGAGATCATGGCTGATCTGTGGCCTAACTCCATATACCTGCCTTTAGCCCATGTCCCTTAATACCGTTGCTTAATAAATGTTAAAAAATGCCAATTAAGGAGCAATTTAGCGTTGGCGAACCATCTACCCTGCACAGCTTTGGGATGTGGGGATGAGACTCACGCAGACACGGGGAGAATGTACAAGCTCCACACGGAGAGTGACCCAGGGCCGGGATCGAACCCGGGTCCTCGGCGCCGTGAGGCAGCGGTGCTAACCACCGTGCCACCCGGCTGCTAGGGTGCGGGACATCGCTGACCGGCTTAAAAGGATACTGGAGACGGAGGGGGAGGATCCAGTTGTTGTGGTCCATGTCGGTACCAACAACATGGGCAAGTCTAGGAAAGAGGACCTGTTTACAGATTATAAAGAGCTAGGATTCAAATTAAAAAACAGGTCCTCAATGGTCATAATCTCCGGATTACTTCCCGAGCCATGTGCAAATTGGCATAGGGAGGAAAGAATAAGGGAAGTTAACACGTGGCTGAAAGAGTGGTGTGGGAAAGAGGGGTTCCTTTTCATGGGACACTGGTATCAGTTTTGGGACAGGGGGGACCTATACCATTGGGATGGTCTCCACCTGAACCGAGCTGGGACCAGTGTTCTGGCGAAAAGAGTAAATAGTGTGGTCAATAGGACTTTAAACTAGAGATTGGGGGGGGAAGGGAAAGTCAGGGAACCAAGAGGTGAAGTAATCAGTGGGAAGCGTAGCTGCTTCGGAATACAAAAAAGCACAAAAAGACAGAACTCAGGAGAGGTTACGATAGTCCCCATCTCACAAAATATGTATGGAAAGGCTCAGTAAACCAAGGTCCACCACACTAAGAAAACAAAAAGGGACGGTCAATAGAGAATTAAAGGTGCTATATTTAAATGCGCGCAGTGTACGGAACAAGGTAGATGAGCTTGTGGCCCAGATTGTGACTGGCAGGTATGATGTGGTAGGCATCACAGAGACGTGGTTGCAGGGGATTCAGGACTGGCATTTAAACATCCAGGGATTCACAACCTATCAAAAAGACAGAGAGGTGGGCAGAGGGGGCAGGGTTGCCTTGTTAATTAGGAATGAAATTAAATCAATAGCACTAAACGACATAGGGTCAGATGATGTGGAGTCTGTGTGGGTAGAGTTGAGGAACCACAAAGGCAAAAAAAACATAATGGGAGTTATGTACAGGCCTCCTAACAGTGGTCAGGACCAGGGGCACAAAATGCACCACGAAATAGAAAGTGCATGTCAGAAAGGCAAGGTCACAGTGATCATGGGGGACTTCAATATGCAGGTGGACTGGGTAAATAATGCTGCCAGTGGACCCAAGGAAAGGGAATTCATTGAATGTTTACAGGAGGGCTTTTTGGAACAGCTTGTGATGGAGCCCACGAGGGAACAGGCCATTCTGGACTTAGTGTTATGTAATGAGCCAGACTTGATTAAAGATCTTAAAGTAAGGGAACACTTAGGAGGCAGTGATCATAATATGGTAGAATTCAATCTCCAATTTGAAAGAAAGAAGGTAGAATCAGATGTAAAGGTGTTACAGTTAAATAAAGGTAACTACAGGGGCATGTGGGAGGAAAATCGACTGGGAGCAGAGCCTAGTGGGAAAGACAGTAGAACAGCAATGGCAGGAGTTTCTGGGAGTAATTGAGGACACAGTACAGAGGTTCATCCCAAAGAAAAGAAAGGTTATCAGAGGGGGGATTAGGCAGCCATGGCTGACAAAGGAAGTCAGGGAATGCATCAAAGCAAAAGAGAAAGCCTGTAATGTGGCAAAGAGTAGTGGGAAGTCAGAAGATTGGGAAGGCTACAAAAACAAACAGAGGATAACAAAGAGAGAAATAAGGAAAGAGAGGATCAAATATGAAGGTAGACTAGCCAGTAACATTAGGAATGACAGTAAAAGTTTCTTTAAATACATTAAAAACAAACGGGAGGCAAAAGTAGACATTGGGCCTCTCCAAAATGACGCTGGTAATCTAGTGTTGGGAGACAAGGAAATAGCTGAGGAACTAAATAAGTACTTTGAGGAACTAAATAAGTACAGTAGAAGACATGAATAATATCCCAACAATTCAGGAGAGTCAGGGGGCAGAGTTGAATATGGTAGCCATCACAAAGGAGAAAGTGCTAGAGAAACTAAGAGGTCTAAAAATTGATAAATCTCCGGGCGCAGATGGGCTACATCCTAGAGTTCTGAAGGAGATAGCTGAATAAATAGTGGAGGCGTTAGTTATGATCTTTCAAAAGTCACTGGAGTCAGGGAAAGTACCAGAGGATTGGAAAATCGCTGTTGTAACCCCCCTGTTCAAGAAGGGAACAAGAAAAAAGATGGAAAATTATAGGCTAATTAGCCTAACCTCGGTTGTTGGCAAGATTCTAGAATCCATCGTTAAGGATGAGATTTCTAAATTCTTGGAAGTGCCGGGTCGGATTAGGACAAGTCAGCATGGATTTAGTAAGGGGAGGTCATGCCTGACAAACCTGTTAAGAGTTCTTTGAAGAGATAACAAATAGGTTAGACCAAGGAGAGCCAATAGATGTTATCTATCTTGACTTCCAAAAGGCCTTTGATAAGGTGCCTCACGGGAGACTGCTGAGTAAAATAAGGGCCCATGGTATTCGAGGCAAGGTACTAACATGGATTGACGATTGGCTGTCAGGCAGAAGACAGAGAGTTGGGATAAAAGGTTCTTTTTCGGAATGGCAACCGGTGACGAGTGGTATCCCGCAGGGTTCAGCGTTGGGGCCACAGCTGTTCTCTTTATATATTGACGATCTAGATGACGGGACTGGGGGCATTCTGGCTAAGTTTGCCGATGATACAAAGATAGGTAGAGGGGCAGGTAGTATTGAGGAGGTGGGGAGGCTGCAGAAAGATTTAGACAGTTTAGGAGAGTGGTCCAAGAAATGGCCGATGAAATTCAACTTGGGCAAGTGCGAGGTCTTGCACTTTGGAAAAAAGAATAGAGGCATGGACTATTTTCTAAACGGTGACAAAATTCATAATGCTGAAGTGCAAAGGGACTTGGGAGTCCTAGTCCAGGATTCTCTAAAGGTTAACTTGCAGGTTGAGTCTGTAATTAAGAAAGCAAATGCAATGTTGTCATTCATCTCAAGAGGCTTGGAATATAAAAGCAGGGATGTACTTCTGAAGCTTGATAAAGCACTAGTTAGGCCCCATTTAGAATACTGTGAGCACTTTTGGGCCCCACACCTCAGGAAGGACATACTGGCACTGGAGCGGGTCCAGCGGAGATTCATACGGATGATCCCAGGAATGTCTGAGGATCCTGGGATTATATTCATTGGAGTTTAGGAGGTTGAGGGGAGATCTAATAGAAACTTACAAGATAATGAATGGCTTAGATAGAGTGGACGTAGGGAAGTTGTTTCCATTAGCAGGGGAGACTAGGACCCGGGGGCACAGCCTTAGAATAAAAGGGTGTCACTTTAGAACAGAGATGAGGAGAAATTTCTTCAGCCAGAGAGTGGTGGGTCTGTGGAATTCATTGCCACAGAGGGCGGTGGAGGCCGGGACGTTGAGTGTCTTTAAGACAGAAGTTGATAAATTCTTGATTTCTCGAGGAATTAAGGGCTATGGAGCGAGAGCGGGTAAATGGAGTTGAAATCAGCCATGATTGAATGGTGGAGTGGACTTGATGGGCCGAATGGCCTTACTTCCGCTCCTATGTCTTATAGTCTTAATAAAAGTTTACCTATCTCAGATTTAAAATTAACAACTGACCTAGAATCAATTGCTGTTTATGGAAACGAGTTCTTTTGCATTGAAACTCTGCCCTCTAATTATCGAGCCTTCAGCCTTTGGAATCAGTTGCTCCTTATTTACTATATCTAAACCCTTTGAGTGCTAGCTCATTTGACATGATGGTGCAATGGTCAGGTTGCTGCAAGTGATCTCAACACTGGATTATGTAGAGGAAACATCTAAGAAGGGTCCTGTTCCCTACTCCTATCGGGTAACTGCTGTTGAAAAGTGCATGTGAAAGGTTAGAGCAGGCGCAGGAGCATCATAGGCCTCTACAGTTAGGTAGCATAATGACAATCAGTATCTGGCGCACAATGAAGAACGGCCACTTGGTCAAGGCACTGTAGGGTTGAAGGGATTTTCCCTGATGTTAACTCGGGTTCCCCAAGGATTGGATCAAAAAAACTTGTAAGTGCTTTTAGATGCAGCAGGGCAGAATACTTCTAAGAATTCCATCTAATCAAATTATTCTGACACACGTTTATACACTGGACACGGTGAACAGTTTAACAAGCACCAGCACACAAGGCAAGATAAATAATGGCAAGCAATCACTTCAGACAGTGTTTTTGAAAGTATCCCATTCCCAGTGGATTTTTAAACCCAGACTCATTATCATCTGCTTAGTGAGAGGCTTGCAGACGGTGACTCTTAGGCTTCTGCGGAACAATTCTTCAATTTAAAAAGTAACAAAGAAGAAATGTTATTTGAGCATTGCAGTCCCTCGTGACAATGGTCCTTTTACACATCGTGCCTGATAAAAGTGGTATGGGGAGGGGAGAATAATGTGATAATAGCATTAAGTTTAATTTATTACCCAGCTGTTGGCTGATATTGAAGAAATGGAGACTCAGCATCCAGCCCAGTCCTGTCTTCTGTGAATGATTCAGCTGCAAAAGCAAGCATGGAAGAGTCTAACGCTGCCGGGATTTCTATTTGTCTGTGGATTACAAAGGAAACGCAGGTTCTTACTTTCAATGACATTAATTCTCTAGGAGAAAGAAATACGGTAACATCAGGATCGTTCTCACAATATGAATGACTAAGGGCTGCATTCCCCGACCCGCCAGCCGCGTGTTTCTCGGCCATGCGCCGTTCTCTGGCGGCGGGATTCTATCTTCCCGCCGCTTGTCAATGGGATTTCCCATTGTAACTACCCCACACCGCCAGGTAGTCCACTGGCGGGGGTGCGCTGCCGGTGGGAAATGTGAATCGTAATGAACGGAGAATTCCAGCCAAATTATCATTATAACTTACAATCTCCGCCGGGCGGCACAGTGGTTAGCACTGCTGCCTCACAGCGCCAAGGACCCGGGTTCGGTCCCGGCCCCTGGGGCACTGCCCGTGTGGAGTTTGCACATTCTCCTCGTGTCTGCGTGGGTCTCACCCCCACAACCCAAAGATGTGCAGGTTAGGTGGATTGGCCACATTAAATTGCCCCTTAATTGGAAAAAAATAATTGGGTACTCTAAATATTTTTTTAAACTTACAACCTCCAAGACATAAAAGCAAAATATTTCTAATGCCGGAGATCTGAAATAAAGACAAAGTGCTGGAAAAACTCAGAAAAGTCACATTGGGCTTGAAATGTTAGCAGTTCCTCTCTTAACAGCTGCTGAATGAATGAAAATTGCTTATTGTCACAAGTAGGCTTCAAATGAAGTTACTGTGAAAAGCCCCTAGTCGCCACATTCCGGCGCCTGCCAGGCCTGCTTGGTGGTACTCTTCTTATTTCAAACCTCCTGGACATTGCGGCTGTGCAGCTGAAAATTTAGACTGACGCTGTCCCGTCCTGTGTGGTTCTGAAATAATGTTTACTCTTGCTAGAGTTTATTTCTTGCAGCAAAAGTATGTTTTAACCCATCCAATCAGCATCTAGAGCGTATCTTTGGTGCATTTACCAATACCATCACATCCAAGTAGGTAAACAGTACATGCACACACGCATCTACATATACATTTGTACGTGTATAAGTGAATATATATATATACACTCACGTTTACGCATAGACATACCCTTTGTGAGGGCCACGAAGAATCCAGCACGAGTTTTAAGGATACAAAGAAATAACATTTATTTACAATAACATATGTATACAACAGCAGCAGCAACTTCGCTTGCTGCTCACTCCTTCCTGCTGGTTCCAAACTGGCCAGCTTTATTTATATAGGGAGTTTGCTAATGATTTCTCTCTCCCCCCCCCCCCCCCCCCCCCCCGCCACCCTTTCATTGGGGAAGCTCAGACTCCCACAGCATTGTGGGATTGTCATTAGTCCCAGCCAATGATAAGCAGGCAGGTTATAACATCCCTCCCCCCACCAAAGTCCAAGGAATCCACCAAAGACCCTGGCGAAGGAGGGCGTCGGACTCGTTTTGCCACAGACCGGACACCATTTGCACAAGGCGCTGGATCGGGCAGCGTGTAACGAGACGGAGACTGGCGCTTCCGTGATGAACGGCGTAACGGTTGTACATCCACGGCCCGTGGGCCCAAGGATTCCCCCTCTGATGCATCCTGTGCCTCCATCTCAGAGTCAGAGTCTGCTGCCTCCGTCATGTCAGCGCCTCTATCTCCATTCGGTTCTGTAACGACATGCGCAGGCTTCGAGTGAGGCACCAGTGGAAGATTGTGAGGACTACCTTCCCTTGTCTCTGGTCTCTGCGGCTGTAGAAATGAGCTCCGGGGGAGGGGATAGTCTTCTGGACCGAACGTGGTCTACATGTTTGCGCTGGAGACGACCCTGGGCTTGCACCTGGTAAGATATAGGGCCCGTTTGGTGAAAGATTATACCAGGAACCCACTGGGCACCACCAGCAAAATTCCGAACGAATACTGGGTCCCTGCCGTTCTTGTGTGCGGCGTACTTTTGCGCCAACGTCCGGGAAAACCATACTAAGGGGGGTGTGAAGTCTCAGGCCCATTAGGAGTTCTGCGGGAGCTACCCCAGTCACCGCATGGGGGGTTGTCCTATACGTAAACAAAAAGCGAGCCAGACTCGTGCCCATTGATCCGGAAGACTGCTTCTTTAGGCCTCTTTTGAATGTCTGCACTGCGCGCTCTGCCAACCCATTTGAAGCCGGGTGGTAAGGGGCAGTGCGGATATAGTGTATGCCGTTCATCTCGTGAACCTCGCTAACTCCTCACTCGTGAATGGAGTGCCGTTATCCGTGACCAGCACCTCGGGGAGGCCATGCGTACTAAAGGACAAACGCACCTTTTCAATTGTTGCGCAGGATGTTGTCCCCTACATCTTATGTACCTCTAGCCATTTAGACTGGGCGTCAATTACTAGAAGGAACATGGATCCTTGAAAAGGGCCTGCGAAATCTGCATGCAAGCGTGCCCAAGGCCACCCTGGCCATTCCCAGTGATGTAGGGGCGCGGCCGGCGGACGCTTCTGATGCTCTTGCAAATGGAGCAGTTTTGGGCCACCTTCTCAATGTCGGTGTCGAGGCCTGGCCACCAGACATAACTCCGGGCCAACATTTTCATTTTGGTCACACCTGGATGCCCATTGTGCAAGTCTGTTAGTATCAGCTCCTGGCCTTTTTCCGGGACAATCACACCCGTCCCCCACAAGAGGATGCCGTCTTCCACGCTGAATTCTGACAGCTTGGAGGAAAATGCCCGCAACTCGCCTGGGAGCTGTCTATGCAGCCCACCATACAGGACTATGTGCCGAACCTTTGACAGGACTGGCTCCGTCTGGGTCCACTCACGGATCTGTGATGCCGTGACAGGCAAGGTGTCCATAAAATTTAGGGTTGCAACCACCTCACCGGTCATGGGGATCAACATGGGCCGGTCGATAAAGGCAATCGGCTCAGTGCGTCGGCATTTGCTATCTGCGTACCTGGTTTGTGCTCCAGAGAATACTCGTATGCAGCAAGCAACAAAGCCCAGCGCTGGATCCATGCGGAAGCAATGGGCGGTATTGGCTTATCCTCTCTGAAAAGTCCCAGCAGAGGCTTATGATCAGTCACGATAGTGAAATGGCGGCCATACACGTACTGGTGGAAGCGTTTCACCGCAAAAACCACTGCCAGGCCCTCCTTCTCGATCTGCGCGTACTTTTTCTCCGCTGCAGTCAATGTGCGGGAGGCGAAAACTATCGGTCGCTCGGCCCCGTTCTCCATCTTGTGGGACAGGACGGCCCCAATACCATACGGGGATGCATCACATGTGACGAGCAAAGGCTTTCCAGGATCATAGCGAGTTAGTAACCCAGACAACGACAGTTGTTGTTTTACTCGTCGGAAAGCGGTTTCTTGCGGCTGAACCCAAACCCAGGTGTGATTTTTCTTCAGCAGAAAATGCAACGGGGCCAGCGTAGTTGCCAGATTGGGGAGGAACTTCCCGTAATAGTTTACGAGGCCGCGAAAAGAACGAAGATGCGAAGTGTCAGTCGGGGCGGGGGCATGTTGAATTGCACGCACCTTCTCTGCGACGGGGTGCAGACCTTCGCGGTCCACCCGATGACCTAGGTAAACTACTTCCTTTGCCTGAAATACGCACTTTGTGCGACGTAAACGGACTCCAGCCTCCGAAAGGCGTCTAAGGACAGCCTCCAGATTTTCCAAATGTTCCTGCTCCGACGTCCCTGTAATCCAAACGTCATCGAAGTAGACAGCAACACATGGTAAACCTCTCACAATGCCCTCCATAACACGTTGAAACATTGCGCAGGCAGAGGATACTCCAAAGGGCAACCGTGTATATTCATACAGGCCCCGGTGTGTATTAATCGTTACATATGGTCGGGAGGCAGGGTCCAGCTCCAACTGCAGGTAGGCGTGACTCATATCTAATTTTGTGAACGAGAGTCCACCTGCAAGCTTCGCGTAGAGATCCTCTATGCGAGGCATTGGATATCGGTCGACTCGGGAAGCCGTATTCACTGTAAGTTTATAGCAGCCACACAAGCAAACTGTGGCATCTGGCTTCATTACAGGTACAATTGGTGCTGCCCAGTCAGCAAAACGGACGGACCTGATAATACCCAAACTCTCCAAATGAGTGAGCTCCCCTTCTACCTTCTCGAGCAAGGCGTAAGGCACCGGGTGCGCCCGGAAATAGCGCGGCGTGGCTCCTGGTTCGACTTGGATACGGGCTACGGCCCCTTTTATTTTCCCCAAACCAGGCTGGAATACATCTGGGTATCGTCCTAGCACCTCAGTCAACCCTTCAGAAACTGTTTGGAGGATGTGCTGCCATTGCAACCGCAAATGGCGCAACCAGTCCCGACCCAACAGGCTGGGCCCAAGGCCACGCACCACGATAAGTGGGAAACGCCCCTCCTGGCGTCCATAAACAACAGGGGTCATTGTAGTTCCTGCAATGTCCAGTGGTTCCCCCGTGTAGGTGGCCAACCTGGCCTGTGAGTCGGTTAATGTAAGGGTCTGTATACCCTGCTTGATGCGGTCGAATGTCCTCTGGGCGATCACGGAGACCGCTGCGCCAGTGTCCAACTCCATCTCAAGCGGGTGGCCATTGACCCGTACGGTCACCTTAATGGGGGCCACACGGGGAGCTGCCACACAATGCAGCTGCAGGCAGTCGTCCTCCGTCTCCACGTCCTCAGTAGTCGCCGCCGCAGGTTCATCCACATGGAAGGTACGGCCCCTGGGCTGGTCTTAGTTTTGGTCGGGACGGCTACGCCCCCAGGACCGCCGTCCGCGACGGGGTCGGCGCCTACAAGTCTGACACGGACATGGCTCCTCATCCATTGGACCTGGAGAAGGCTCCCTTCGGGGAGGAATGCCCGACGGCCACTGGCGTCGGTCCGGACGTTGCCTCGCCCAAGGTACCGCAGGAGTGCGGGGGGTCCTTTTCGGATGGAAGGGGTTGCGCCCCAAGGCATGCACTTCCATTCCCTGTAGCTCCAGCACTCCTCGTTCTGCGCTCTTTTGTTGAGTCAATGTTGGCTCAGCTAACAACTTTCTCTGGGTGGCCGCATTGTTAATACCGCAAACCAAACGGTCGCGTAACATTTCTGACAATGTCTCACCATAGTCACAGTACTCCGCAATCCTGCGTAGCCTGGATAGAAAATCGGCTAGGGATTCTCCAGGGGTCCTCTCAGCGGTACTAAACCGGTAACACTGGACTATCGTGGACGGGGTTGGGTTAAAATGTTGCCCCACTATATTCACAAGTTCATCAAACGGTTTGGTGTCCGGCGTAGCTGGGTACGTAAGGCTCCTAATCTCCCCAAACGTATGCGGGCCGCAGGCGGTGAGAAATATGACCACCTGGCGCTCATTTTCGGTGATATTGTTTGCCCGGAAATAGTAACGTATCCGTTGTGCGTACTGGTTCCAGCTTTCCAGCGCAGCATCAAAAACATCCAAACGTCCGTACAGAGGCATGGTGTAATAGAAAACTTCCAACCTGTATCCAACAAAAATCCAGGGAGGTGGCTTCAGCAGTGTAGACAGCTATTCACTTTAACCCTCGTCGCCAGTTTTGTGAGGGCCACGAAGAAATCAGCACGAGTTTTACGGATACAAAGTAATAACATTTATTTACAATATCATATATATACAACAGCAGCAGCAACTTCGCTTGCTGCGCACTCCTTCCTGCTGGTTCCAAACTGGCCAGCTTTATTTATATAGGGAGTCTGCTAATGATTTCTCCGCCCCCCTCATTGGGGAAGCTCATACTCCCATAGGATTGTGGGATTGTCATTAGTCCCCAGCCAATGGTAAGCAGGCAGGTTATAACAATGCGTATACGTTTCTATATTCTTGGGTCTATGTCGCTATACTATAATATATACAAATACATATGGAATTACATACACATTGATGCTTAACTAGAACAAGAACAAAGAACAGGCCCTTCGGCCCGTGCCGACCATGCTGCCCGACTACAATCTTCTCCACTTCCTGGGTCCGTATCCCTCTATTCCCATCCTATTCATGCATTTGTCAAGGTGCCCCTTAAATGTCACTATCATCCCTGCTTCCACCACCTCCTCCGGTAGCAAGTTCCAGGCACCCACTACCCTCTGTGTAAGAAACTTGCCTCGTACATCTACTCTAAACCTTGCCCCTCGCACCTTAAACCTATGCCCCCTAGTAATTGACCCCTCTACCCTGGGGAAAAGCCTCTGACTATCCACTCTGTCTATGCCCCTCATAATTTTGTATACCTCTATCAGGTCGCCCTTCAACCTCCGTCGTTCCAGTGAGAACAAACCGAGTTTATTCAACCGCTCCTCATAGCTAATGCCCTCCATACCAGGCTACATTCTGGTAAATCTCTTCTGCACCCTCTCTAAAGCCTCCACATCCTTCTGATAGTGTGGCGACCAGAATTGAACACTATACTCCAAGTGTGGCCTAACTAAGGTTCTATACAGCTGCAACATGACTTGCTAATTCTTATACTCAATGCCCCGGCCAATGAAGGCAAGCATGCCGTATGCCTTCTTGACTACCTTCTCCACCTGTGTTGCCCCTTTCAGTGACCTGTGGACCTGTACTCCTAGATCTCTCTGACTTTCAATACTCTTGAGGGTTCTACCATTCACTGTATATTCCCTACCTGCATTAGACCTTCCAAAATGCATTACCTCACATTTGTCCGGATTAAACACCATCTACCATCTCTCCGCCCAAGTCTCCAAACAATCTAAATCCTGCTGGATCCTCTGACAGTCCTCATCGCTATCCGCAATTCCACTAACCTTTGTGTCGTCTGCAAACTTCCTAATCAGACCAGTTACATTTTCCTCCAAATCATTTATATATACTACAAACAGCAATGGTCCCAGCACTGATTCCTGCGGAACACCACTGGTCACCGCCCTCCAATTAGAAAAGCATCCTTCCATTGCTACTCTCTGCCTTCTATGACCTAGCCAGTTCTGTATCCACCTTGCCAGCTCACCCCTGATCCCGTGTGACTTCACCGTTTGTACTAGTCTACCATGAGGGACCTTGTCAAAGGCCTTACTGAAGTCCATATAGACAATATCCACTGCCCTACCTGTATCAATCATCTTTGTGACCTCCTCAAAAAACTCTATCAAATTAGTGAGACACGACCTCGCCTTCACAAAACCATGCTGCCTCTCACTAATACGTCCATTTGCTTCCAAATGGAGTAGATCCGGTCTCGAAGAATTCTCTCCAGTAATTTCCCTACCACTGAAGTAAGGCTCACCGGCCTGTAGTTCACTGGATTATCCTTGCTACCCTTCTTAAACAGAGGAACAACATTGGCTATCCTCTTGGACATCACCTGAAGACAGTGAGGATCCAAAGATTTCTGTCAAGGCCTCAGCAATTTCCTCTCCAGCCTCCTTCAGTATTCTGGGGTAGATCCTGGGGACTTATCTACCTTAATATTTTTTAAGACACCCAACACCTCGTCTTTTTGGATCTCAATGTGACCCAGGCTATCTACACACCCTTCTCCAGACTCAACATCTACCAATTTCTTGTCTTTGGTGAATACTGATGCAAAGTATTCATTTAGTCCCTCGCCCATTTCCTCTGGCTCCACACATAGATTCCCTTGCCTATCCTTCAGTGCGCCAACCCTTTCCCTGGCTACCCTCTTGCTTTTTATGTACGTGTAAAAAGCCTTGGGATTTTCCTTAACCCTATTTGCCAATGACTTTTCGTGACCCCTTCTAGCCCTCCTGACTCCTTGCTTAAGTTCCTTCCTACTTTCCTTATATTCCACACAGGCTTAGTCTGTTCCCAGCCTTTTAGCCCTGACAAATGCCTCCTTTTTCTTTTTGACGAGGCCTACAATATCTCTCGTTATCCAAGGTTCCCGAAAATTGCCGTATTTATCCTTCTTCCTGACAGGAACATGCTGGTCCTGAATTCCTTTCAACTGACACTTGAAAGCCTCCCACATGTCAGATGTTGATTTGCCCTCAAACATCCGCCCCCAATCTATGTTCTTCAGTTCCCGCCTAATATTGTTATAATTAGCCTTCCCCCAATTTAGCACATTCATCCTAGGACCACTCTTATCCTTGTCCACCAGCACTTTAAAACTTACTGAATTGTGGTCACTGTTCCCGAAATGCTCCCCTACTGAAACATCTACCACCTGGCCGGGCTCATTCCCCAATACCAGGTCCAGTACCGCCCCTTCCCTAGTTGGACTGTCCACATATTGTTTTAAGAAGCCCTCCTGAATGCTCCTTACAAACTCCGCCCCGTCTAAGCCCCTGGCACTAAGTGAGTCCCAGTCAATATTGGGGAAGTTGGAAGTCTCCCATCACCACAACCCTGTTGTTTTTACTCTTTTCCAAAATCTGTCGACCTATCTGCTCCTCTATCTCCCGCTGGCTGTTGGGAGGCCTGTAGTAAACCCCCAACATTGTGACTGCACCCTTCTTATTCCTGATCTCTACCCATATAGCCTCACTGCCCTCTGAGGTGTCCTCCCGTATAAAGTAAAGTCACTATAGTCCCAGATGACCATCGGCTGCTTTCCCCTTTGAGGGGGAGAGCTGACTGGTGGTGATTTAACCCGAGGGTCACCACACCTCAGGTGAGGGGCAAGGTTGAGAAGGCCGGTACGGGCATTTAACCCGCGCTGTGGCCTCGCTCCACATCACGAACCAGCTGTCCAGCCAAACGAGCTAAACTGGTCCCCGGTTTCCTACATATATACACACACATATATGTGCACACACATGCACACAAACCAGCGTGTACACGCACATATCCTTGTGCATGCACACACACATGCATACGCACAAAAGTGCAAACCCATTCCCAGGTACAGGTAGACAGAGATATGTGTGCACACAGACGTGGGCATCACAAGCATGCGTATGCATACACACAAACACACCCAAAGTATACATGCATCCTTACATTGTAGTTGCATGCATACACAGGAAGAACAGATTTACACACACGTGCATTTACATAAACATATTTACATACATGCATTCAGACACATTAAAAATCTTAAGAGGTGTGTGCACGCATACATACAAATATATTTACAAAGATGTATATACACAAAAATGTATGCACACATATACATATTTTAATATATACCCATTTATTATATAGATGCACACACACATATATATCTATAGATATATATATACACACACACAGATGTACAGACGCTGATATTGAAATATATATTTATACAAATGTACTTTACCAATATACTGTGGATATTGGAACTCCTGAAAAAAAAAAAATCAAAAAATGCTCTAAATACTAAGCAGCTTCCATGGAGAGAGAACAGAATCAGTGGGCAAAATTTAATGAGGGCTGTGGGGTGCCTTACATCTGCCAGTAAAAACTTGTGGCACCCCTGCCAACCCAATCTCCAGGAGCCCCAAAAGAATTAAGTCCCTGACTGGCAGCAGGAACCCTGTCCCCGGTGCTCCCAGCTCCGAGCGAGATATTTAATTCCAAGCCTTCTCCGAGCGAGATATTTAATTCCAAATCTCACTCCCGAGCTTCCAGCCAATCAGAGGCCAACAACTCTCCATCGTTATATAAAAGCAAATTACTGCGGATGCTGGAATCTGAAACAAAAGAGAAAATGCTGGAAAATCTCAGCAGGTCTGGCAGCATCTGAAGGGAGAGAAAAGACTTTCCGGCCCACCAGCTTTGACAGAGTCATCGGACTCGAAACGTTAGCTCTTTTCTCTCCCTACAGATGCTGCCATACATAGAACAAATACAGCGCAGTACAGGCCCTTCGGCCCACGATGTTGCACCGAAACAAAAGCCATCTAACCTACACTATGCCATTATCATCCATATGCTTATCCAATAAACTTTTAATGCCCTCAATGTTGGCGAGTTCACTACTGTAGCAGGCAGGGCATTCCACGGCTACACCACTCTTTGCGTAAAGAACCTACCTCTGACCTCTGTCCTATATCTATTACCCCTCAGTTTAAAGCTATGTCCCCTCGTGCCAGCCATTTCCATCCGCGGGAGAAGGCTCTCACTGTCCACCCTATCTAACCCCCTGATCATTTTGTATGCCTCTATGAAGTCTCCTCTTAACCTTCTTCTCTCCAACGAAAACAACCTCAAGTCCATCAGCCTTTCCTCATAAGATTTTCCCTCCATACCAGGCAACATCCTGGTAAATCTCCTCTGCACCCGCTCCAAAGCCTCCACGTCCTTCCTATAATACGGTGACCAGAACTGTACGCAATACTCCAAATGCGGCCGTACCAGAGTTCTGTACAGCTGCAACATGACCTCCCGACTCCGGAACTCAATCCCTCTACCAATAAAGGCCAACACTCCATAGGCCTTCTTCACAACCCTATGAACCTGGGTGGCAACTTTCAGGGATCTATGTGGATCTATGTGTAGTTTTCAAACTACATGGAGTTTGAAAGGCTCAAACAGAGTAATTTTGATAGGTGGATAAGGGCTTTGAAAATAGACCAAACTTATGAATCTCTCAGAGAAATTATACTTTTGGAGGAGTTTAAAAGTTCAATTCCTGATGTCGTGAGAACTCATGTGGAAGAACAGAGGGTTAAAACTGCGAGATTAGCAGCGGAAATGGCAGATGATTATGAATTAGTTCATAAATCAAAGATTGGTTTCTGACATCAGTTTCAGGGATCTATGTACATGGACACCTAGATCCCTCTGCTCATCCACACTTCCAAGAACTTTACCATTAGCCAAATATTCCGCATTCCTGTTATTCCTTCCAAAGTGAATCACCTCACACTTCGCTACATTAAACTCCATTTGCCACCTCTCAGCCCAGCTCTGCAGCTTATCTATGTCCCTCTGTAACCTGCTACATCCTTCCTCACTGTCGACAACACCACCGACTTTAGTGTCGTCTGCAAATTTACTCACCCACCCTTCTGCGCCTTCCTCTAGGTCATTGATAAAAATGACAAACAGCAACGGCCCCAGAACAGATCCTTGTGGTACGCCACTTGTAACTTAACTCCATTCTGAACATTTCCCATCAACCACAACCCTCTGTCTTCTTTCAGCTAGCCAATTTCTGATCCATATCTCTAAATCACCCTCAATCCCCAGCCTCCGTATTTTCTGCAATAGCCTACCGTGGGGAACCTTATCAAACGCTTTACTGAAATCCATATACACCACATCAACTGCTCTACCCTCGTCTACCTGTTCAGTCACCTTCTCAAAGAACTCGATAAGGTTTGTGAGGCATGACCTACCCTTTACAAAGCCATGCTGACTATCCCTGATCATATTATTCCTATCTAGATGATTATAAATCTTGTACCTCTTGTTTCTCTTTCGCAACTCCCCATCATTGGTTGTGCCACCGGAAGCAGTGACTGCTGTCAGTCATACACTCGGGCTGTCATCATTGGTTCCCTGAAGAAAGGTAAGAGGGTGGGATGGGGGTTGGAGGAGGCAGGGGTGGTTTCTCACTAGGCACCACCTGGGCACATTGGCACTGCAACCCCGGCAGTCCCAAGGTGCCTGTGTGCCAGATTGGCACTGCCAGGGATCAGGCCCGGGGGTGCTCTGCCCTTATGACGTCGGTGCAGGAGGGGGGGGGGGGGTTGAGATGGTGGCTCGAGGACCCCCTAACAGTTAAGTTGGGGCGATCTAGAGATCAGGGCGGCATTTAAAAATGGCGCCCCGATCTCTTCTGCAGGAAATGAAGGTAAGTGCAGCCTTGGCGGGGCATTCCTCACCGAGGCCAGAAAGTGTCCCGTTTGATAGCGGGATCGTTCTCGGCGCTGCAGGCGCTGAGAAACACACCCGCTAACCGCGCCCAAAACGGGACTCTCTTTTTCTCCCAGCTAAATCATGCCCTACATCCTTGTTCAAAAAAGGCTGTAAAAATAAACCCAGCAACTGCAGACCAGTTTAATTTCTGTGGTGAGAAAACTTCTCAAAGGTAATTGTGACATGGACAATTTTTTTTTGAAAAAGCAACGGAGAGGGTTGATGAGGGAAATGCAGTTGATATCACATAATCATAGAATCTACAGTGCAGGAGGCCATTCAGCCCATCGAGTCTGCACCGGCCCTTGGAAAGAGCACCCCACTCAAGCATACACCTCCTCCATCCCATCGCCCGTAACCCAGTAACCAAATTAACCTTTTTGGACACTAAGGGCAATTTAGCATAGCCAGTCCACCTAACCCGCACATCTTTGGACTGTAGGAGGAAATCGGAGCACCCGGAGGAAACCCACCCAGACACGGGGAGAACGTGCAGACTCCACACAGTCACCCAAGGTCGGGAGTTGAACCTGGGACCCTGGAGCTGTGAAGCAACTGTGCAAACCACTATGCTTACCTGCTGCCCCCCTCAGGATGTACATGAACATAGGGGTGTCAGCCACGGCACAGTTGGTAGCACACTCATATCGGAGTCAGAAAACCATGGTGTCAAATCCTACATCAGAAAATTGTGCTTGTGTAAGATCTCATGGCACTTTTAAATCCAACGTGGATTCATTAAGGCAAATTCATGTTTAACTAACTTGGTGGAGATTTTGTTTTGAGGTGGTAACATAGAAGGTCGATAAGGGCAATGTCATTGATGTGGTGTGCATGGATTTTTAAAAGGCATTTGATTCAGTGCCCCACAATAGATTTGAGTGTAGCATTTTAGCTCACGGAATAAAAGGTTGAAGGAGCTAGGGCTTTTCTCATTGGAGCGAAGAAGGAAGAGAGATGACTTGATAGAGGTGTACAAGGTGATGAGAGGCATGAATAGAGTGGATAGCCAGAGACTTTTCCCCAGGGCGGAAATACCTGTCACGAGGGGACATAATTTTAAGGTGATTGAAGGAAGGTATAGGGGTGATGCCAGAGGTAGGTTCTTTACAGAGTGGTGGGTGTGTGGAATGCACTGCCAGCAAAGATAGTGGAGTCAGAGTCATTAAGGACATTTAAGCGACTCTTAGACAGGCACATGGACAGCAGTAAATTGAAGGGGTGTAGGTTAGGTTGATCTAAGATTAGGATAAATGGTTAGCATAACATCATGGGCCGAAGGGCCTGTACTGTGCTGTACTGTTCTATGTTCTAGGCACTTGGATAAGAAGTTGGCTGAGTGCCAGAAAGCACAATAGTTTGGGGACTTCCGGGTGCGGTGATGACCAGCTAAGTCGCACGTTTCGGCAGCTCCCGGTGGAACGGACTTTTGGGCTCTTAATAAGAGCCCCAACGGCAAAAAGCACTGTGCGGTAAACCAGAAGGGAATCCCCCCTGGACACGGATGGAAAAAGGAGAGGATAGTGGCCGGATTGCGGTGGATCCTTTAGAGCAACGGCAAGGAAGGCAAGCACGAACCAAGATGGCGTCGGAAGGTGGCAGTTTAATATGGGGCCCTGAACAACACGAGTTCTTGAAGCGCTGCGTGGAAGAGCTTAAAAAGGAGATGAAGGAGGAGCTGTTGGCCCCGATATTACAGGCGATTGAAGGGATGAGCAAAAGACCCAGGAGCAGGAGCTTCGGGTCGTGAAGGCAAAGGCTGCCGAGAACGAGATACAGGGCCTGGTGGTGAAGACGGAGATGCATGAGGCACACCACAAACGGTGTGTGGAAAGGTTGGAGGTGCTGGAGAATAATGCGAGGAGGAAGAATTTGAGGATTCTTGGTCTTCCCGAGGGTTCAGAGGGGGCGGACGTCGGGGCATATGTGAGCACGATGCTGCACTCGTTAATGGGATCGGAGGCCCCGACGGGTCCGTTGGAGGTGGAGGGAGCCTATCGAGTTATGGCGCGAAGACCGAGGACTGGAGAAATTCCCCGAGCCATAGTGGTGAGGTTTCTCCGATATAAGGACAGAGAGATGGTCCTCAGATGGGCAAAGAAAACTCGGAGCAGCAGGTGGGAGAACGCGGTGATCCGTGTATATCAAGATTGGAGTGCGGAGGTGGCGAGAAGGAGGGCGAGCTTCAATCGGGCCAAGGCGGTGCTTCATAAAAAGATCAAATTTGGAATGCTGCAGCCGGCAAGACTGTGGGTCACACATCAAGGGAAACACCACTACTTTGAAACGGCGGATGAGGCATGGACATTCATTGTTGAAGAGAAATTGGAATAAGTGGGTTATAAAAAAGAACGTTTGAGACAAAGTGGTGGGGCGAATATGGGGGGGCGATGAGGGGGAAAAAGGGGGGAGAGATGATTTGTAAATTGTTAATCCTGCGACCCGGTAACTTTTCTCTCTTCCCCATGTTGTGGGGAAGGGAGGGAGGGAGGTGGAGGAGCTGGGGGCGTCGGCCATTGGGGGCGGGGCCAAATGGGAAGCGCGGGCTTTGTTCCCGCGCTATGATAATTATGGCGGGAACAGGGAAGCAGGAAGGAGGGGGCGTCGCACAGTGCGAGCCGAGGTCAGGGGGGGAAGCCGAGGTCTGCCAGAGTTTGCTGACTTCTGGGAGCAACATGGGTGGTGCAATTACGCTAGTGGGGGATCTAGCCGGGGGGGGGGGGGGGGGGGTTAACTGGGTTGCTGTTGCTGGGGAGAACTGGTATGGGGTGGGGTGGGCGGGGGACGCCGCCTGGGGGGGACACAGCTACGTGGGAACCGGGTGAGGAGCTGGATAAAAAAAAGGGGATGGCTAGGCGACAAGGGGGGGGGGGGGGGGGGTAAAGAGCCCACCAACCCGGCTGATCACGTGGAATGTGAGAGGGCTGAACGGGCCGATAAAGAGGGCACGGGTACTCGCACACCTAAAGAAACTGAAGGCAGATGTGGTTATGCTACAGGAGACGCATTTGAAACTGATAGACCAGGTCAGACTACGCAAAGGATGGGTGGGGCAGGTGTTTCATTCGGGGCTAGATGCGAAAAACAGGGGGGTGGCTATACTAGTGGGGAAGCGGGTAATGTTTGAGGCAAAGACCATAGTGGCGGATAGTGGGGGCAGATACGTGATGGTGAGTGGCAAATTACAGGGGGGGGCGGTGGTCTTAGTGAACGTATATGCCCCGAACTGGGATGATGCCAACTTTGAGGCGCACGTTAGGACGTATCCCGGACCTAGAGGTGGGGAAGCTGGTAATGGGTGGAGATTTTAACACGGTGCTGGAACCAGAGCTGGACAGATCGAGGTCCAGGACCGGAAGGAGGCCGGCAGCAGCTAAGATGCTTAAGGACTTTATGGAGCAGATGGGAGGAGTAGACCCCTGGAGAGTTAGTAGACCTAGGAGTAAGGAGTTTTCGTTTTTCTCCTATGTCCACAAAGTTTATTCAAGGATAGACTTTTTTGTTTTGGGAAGGGCGCTGATCCCGAAGGTGACGGGGTCGGAGTATACGGCTATAGCTATTTCGGATCACGCTCCACATTGGGTGGACTTGGAGATAGGGGAGGAAAAAGAACAGCGTCCACCCTGGAGAATGGACATGGGACTGTTGGCGGATGAGGGGGTGTGTTTAAGGGTGAGGGGGTGTATTGAAAGGTACTTGGAACTCAATGATAATGGGGAGGTCAAGGTGGGAGTGGTCTGGGAGGCGCTGAAGGCAGTGGTTAGAGGGGAGCTGATATCAATCAGGGCACATAAAGGAAAGCAGGAGGGTAGGGAACGGGAGCGGTTGCTGAAAGAACTTCTGAGGGTGGACAGGCAATATGCGGAGGCACCGGAGGAGGGACTGTACAGGGAAAGGCAAAGGCTACATGTAGAATTTGATTTGCTGACTACGGGTAATGCAGAGGCACAGTGGAGGAAGGCACAGGGTGTACAGTACGAATATGGGGAGAAGGCGAGCAGGTTGCTGGCCCACCAACTGAGGAAAAGGGGAGCAGCAAGGGAGATAGGGGGAGTGAGGGACGAGGAGGGAGAGATGGACCGGGGAGTGGAGAGTGAATGGAGTGTTCAAGGCATTCTATGAAAGATATGAAGCGCAGCCCCCGGATGGGAAGGAGAGAATGATGTGTTTTCTAGACCAGCTGGAATTTCCTAAAGTGGAGGAGCAGGAGAGGGTGGGACTGGGAGCACAGATTGAAACGGAGGAAGTAGTGAAAGGAATTAGGAGCATGCAGGCGGGGAAGGCCCCGGGACCAGACGGATTCCCAGTTGAATTTTACAGGAAATATGTGGACTTGCTGGCCCCGCTACTGATGAGAACCTTTAATGAGGCGAGGGAAAGGGGGCAGCTGCCCCCGACTATGTCAGAGGCAACGATATCGCTCCTCCTAAAGAAGGATAAAGACCCACAGCAATGCGGGTCCTATAGGCCTATCTCCCTCCTGAATGTGGACGCTAAGATTCTGGCCAAAGTAATGGCAATGAGGATAGAGGATTGTGTCCCGGGGGTGGTCCATGAGGACCAAACTGGGTTTGTGAAGGGGAGGCAGCTGAATACGAATATACGGAGGCTGCTAAGGGTAATGATGATGCCCCCACCAGAGGGGGAAGCGGAGATAGTGGTGGCGATGGATGCCGAGAAAGCATTGGATAGAGTGGAGTGGGATTATTTATGGGAGGTGCTGAGGAGATTTGGCTTTGGAGATGGGTTTATTAGATGGGTACAGCTGCTGTATAGGGCCCCGATGGCGAGCGTGGTCACGAATGGACGGGGGTCTGAATATTTTCGGCTCCATAGAGGGACGAGGCAGGGATGCCCTCTGTCCCCACTATTGTTTGCACTGGCGATTGAGCCCCTGGCAATAGCATTGAGGGGTTCCAGGAAGTGGAGGGGAGTACTCAGGGGAGGAGAAGAACACCGGGTATCTCTGTATGCGGACGATTTGTTGTTATATGTGGCGGACCCGGCGGAGGGGATGCCAGAGATAATGCGGATACTTGCGGAGTTTGGAGATTTTTCAGGGTATAAATTGAACATGGGGAAAAGTGAGTTGTTTGTGGTGCATCCAGGGGAGCAGAGCAGAGAAATAGAGGACTTACCGTTGAGGAAGGTAACAAGGGACTTTCGGTACTTGGGGATCCAGATAGCCAAGAATTGGGGTACATTGCATAGGCTAAATTTAACGCGGTTGGTAGAACAGATGGAGGAGGACTTTAAGAGATGGGACATGGTGTCCCTGTCATTGGCAGGGAGGGTGCAGGCGGTTAAAATGGTGGTCCTCCCGAGATTTCTTTTTGTGTTTCAGTGCCTCCCGGTGGTGATCACGAAGGCTTTTTTAAAAAAGAATTGAGAAGAGTATCATGAGTTTTGTGTGGGCCGGGACGACCCCGAGAGTGAGGAGGGGATTTCTGCAGCGTAGTAGGGATAGGGGGGGACTGGCCTACCGAGCCTAAGTGAGTACTACTGGGCCGCCAATATCTCAATGGTGTGTAAGTGGATGGGAGAAGAGGAGGGAGCGGAGTGGAAGAGGTTGGAGAGGGCGTCCTGTAGGGGGACTAGCCTACAAGCTATGGTGACGGCGCCGTTGACGTTCTCACCGAAGAAATACACCACAAGCCCGGTGGTGGTGGCCACACTGAAAATTGGGGCAGTGGAGACGGCATAGGGGAAAGACGGGAGCGTCGGTACGGTCCCCGATAAGAAATAACCATAGGTTTGTGCCGGGGAGAATGGATGGGGGATTTGGAGCATGGCAAAGAGCAGGGGTAACACAATTGAGAGATCTGTTCGTAGATGGGACTTTTGCGAGTCTGGGAGCGCTGACCGAAAAATATGGGTTGCCCCAAGGGAATGCATTCAGGTATATGCAACTGAGGGCTTTTGCGAGGCAACAGGTGAGGAATTTCCGCAGCTCCCGACGCAGGACAGTGTGATCTCAAAGACATGGGTGGGGGACGGTAAGGTGTCAGACATATATAGGGAAATGAGGGACGAGGGGGAGATTATGGTAGATGAGCTGAAAGGGAAATGGGAAGAGGAGCTGGGGGAGGAGATTGAGGAGGGGCTGTGGGCTGATGCCCTAAGTAGGGTAAACTCATTGTCCTCGTGTGCCAGGCTAAGCCTGATACAATTTAAGGTGTTACACAGGGCGCATATGACTGGAACACGGCTCAGTAAATTTTTTGGAGTAGAGGATAGGTGTGCGAGATGCTCGAGAAGCCCAGCGAATCATACCCACATGTTCTGGTCATGCCCGGCACTACAGGGGTTTTGGGTGGGGGTGGCAAAGGTGCTTTCGAATGTGTTGGGGTCCAGGTCGAACCAAGCTGGGGGTTGGCTATATTCGGGGTTGCAGAAGAGCCGGGAGTGCAGGAGGCGAAAGAGGCTGATGTTTTGGCCTTTGCGTCCCTAGTAGCCCGGCACAGGATATTGTTAATGTGGAAGGAAGCCAAGCCCCCGGGTGTGGAGACCTGGATAAATGACATGGCAGGGTTTATAAAGTTGGAACGGATTAAGTTCGTTCTAAGGGGGTCGGCTCAATGGTTCACCAGGCGGTGGCAACCGTTCGTCGAATACCTCACAGAAAGATAGAGGGAATGGAAAAGAAGACAGCAGCAGCAACCCGGGGGGGGGGGGGGGGGGGGGGGAAGGAGGAATCAGAAGGACTCTCAGGGATGTTATTGTATATGTATAATATGTATAGGTAGTTGTTATAGGTAATTGTATATTGGATTGTATTTTTTGAGTGTTTATTTTGGACAAGGCAGTTGCCATTTAGTTTTGTTTTTGATTTTGTTTATATATTATTTATTTCTTTGTTTAAAATTGGCCATTGTTATTTATATTGTTATATCGCTGTGTAAAGGATACACTATGTACTGTCATGTTTGGCCAAAAAATCTTGAATAAAATATATTTAAAAAAAAGAAAGCACAGTAGTTGTTCAGATTGGAGGAAGGCTTTAGTGGAGTTCCTCAGGAAGTCAGCGTTGGGATCCTTGTTCTTCCTGATATATACTAATAACCTGGACTAGTTTTCAGGGCTTGATTTCAAAATTTGAAGATGTTACAAAGATTGGAAATGTTGTCAACTATGATGAGGATGGTATTGAACTTCAAAAGGACATAGATATATTGTTGGATTGGGCAGACAAGTGGCAGATGAGGTTCAATGCAGAGAAGGAGTGGCACGGTGGCACAGTGGTTAGCACTGCTGCCTCACAGTGCCAGGACCCGGGTTCAATTCCAGCCTTGGGTGACCATCTGTGTGGAGTTTGTACTTTCTCCCCATGTCTGCATGCGTTTCCTCTGGGTGCTCCGGTTTTTTTCTCAACAGTCCAAAGATGTGCAGGTTAGGTAGATTGGCCGTGCTAAATTGTCCCTTAGTGTCCAAAAAGGTTTGGTGGGCTTACTGGGTTACGGGGATAGGGTGGGGTTGTGGGCCTAGTGAGGGTGCTAGTTCTTCGGGTCGATGCAGACTTGATGAGCCAAATAGCTTCCTTTTGCACTGTAGGAATTCTATGATTCTAAGTGTGAGGTGATTCATTTTGGCAGGAAGAATATTGAGAGACAGTATAAAAAACAGAGAGAAACTAGAAAAGAGGTGCAGGAACAGAGAAGTCTCAGTGCATATGTACATAAGTAATTGGAGATAATAGAGCATGTTGAGAGAGCAAGGGTTAATAAAGCATATAGTATCTTAGACTTTATTAAGAGGGGCATTGAGTATTAATAATAACTTATTGTCACAATTAGGCTTCAATGAAGTTACTGTGAAAAGCCGCTAGTTGCCACATTCCGGCACCTGTGCGGGGAGGCCGGTACAGGAATTGAACCCGCGCTGCTGGCCTTGTTCTGCATTACAAGCCAGCTATTTAGCCCACAAGGCTGAGTACAAGAGTAAGGAGGTCATGTTGAACTTGTACGAGACAATAGTTAGGTCTCATCTGGAGTACTGCATCCATTCTGGGTGCCATACTTGAAGGAAGGCATTTGAGTACAGAGATTCACATGATTCCAAGGATAAAGAGCTGTCGTTATAAAGATAGATTGGAGAGATTTGGAACTGTTTTCCTTGGAGAATAGAATACCGAGTGGTATGGGCAGGGTGAATTGTGAGAAACTGTTGCCACTCAAGAGAGCATCAAGAAATAGAGCGGCACAGATTCAAAACATTTGTAAAAAAAAAAAGAGTAAAAATTCCAGATTTCAACCACCACAAAGGGTAGTTGGGGTCTCGAATAAACTCCCTGAGAGGGTGGTGGAGGTAGCCTCGATCAAGATATTTAAGAGGGAATTGGATTGCTATCCGAAAGAATGTGCAAGGCTGCAGGGATAAGGCAGGGGGAGTGGGACTGGATAGAATGCTTTCAGAGGGCCTGTGCAGATTTGATGGGCTGATCGGCCGCCTTCTATACTTCCCTCGAGATCCTGCGACTTCCAAAAGTTGGTTACAGTGCCAAACAACAGATTTGCAAGCTCACGGAATAAAAGGAACAGTAGCAACATGGGATATGGAATTGGCTGAGTGACAGGAATCACAGAGCTTAGTGGTTAGTGTGTGTTTTTCAGGATGGAGGAATGTTTGTGGTGGAGTTCCTCAAGGGTCAGTGTAGACACCCTTGCTTTTCCTGATATGTTCATAACCTAGACCTTGGTGTACAGGGCACGATTTTGAGTTTGCAGATGATACAAAATTTGGAAGCACTGTGAAGGGCGAGGAAGATATAGAACTTCAAACTTCTTTGTCACAGACAAGTTAGTGAAATGGATGGACAGATGGCCGATTAAGTTCAATGCGGAGAAATGTGAAGTCTTTCATTTTGGTAGGAACATGCAGAGACAATATAAAATGGAGAGTAAAAAGGCAGTAGCAGAGGGACCTAGGTGGAAATGTGCATAGGATTTTGAAGTTTGCAGGACACAATAACACAAGAAATAGAAGAAGTGGACCACCAGGCCCTTCAAGCCTGCCCCACCATTCAATATGATCGTGGCTGATCTATGCCGGCCTTAACTCCTAATGACCGGCCCTTTATCTTGTAGTTAAGTCCCTTTATACGAGGCTCTCCAACTAGTGAAAAAATCTCACCATCTACCCTGGATAAAAGCAAATTACTGCGGATGCTGGAATCTGAAACGAAAGAGAAAATGCTGGAAAATCTCAGCAAGTCTGGCAGCATCTGTCAGGAGAGAAAAGAGCTAACGTTGAGTCCGATTACTCGCTTTGACAAAGAGTCATCGGACTCGAACGTTAGCTCTTTTCTCTCCCTACAACACTGCCAGACTTGCTGAGATTTTCCAGCATTTTCTCTTTCGTTTCACCATCTACCCTGTCAAGCCCCCTCAGGATCTTGCATGTTTGAATAAGTTCACCCCTCGGTCTTCTAAACTCTTTCAGGAATACAGAATATTTAGTCTCTCTTGATAGGACAACCTGCTCATCCCGGGAATTAGCCTGGTGAATCTCCTTTGGACTGCCTCCAATGTCACTTTGTCCTTTTTTAGGTAAGGGGGCCAAAAGTGTTTAGGGGCTGGTTTAGCACACTGGGCTAAATAGCTGGCTTTTAAAGCAGACCAAGGCAGGCCAGCAGCACGGTTCAATTCCTGTACCAGCCTCCCCGAACAGGCGCCGGAATGTGGCGACAAGGGACTTTTCACAGTAACTTCATTGAATCCTACTTGTGACAATAAGCGATTTTCATTTCATTTCACTGTATGCAGTATTCCAGGTGAGGCAGGTTGAAAGTGTGATTCATAAAGCATACAGTATCCTAGGCTTTGTTAATAGGGGCTTAGCGTACAAGCGCAAGGTTATGTTGAACTTGTATAGGACACAGCCTCAGCTGGAGTATTGTGTCCAATTTTGGGCTCTGCACTTTAGGGTGTGAAGGTACTGAAGTGCAGAAAAAGATTCATGAGAATGGTTCCAGGTTTGTGGAACTTCAGTTATGAAGATAGATTAGAGAAGTTAGGACTGACTTCCTGAGAGAAAAGAAGACCGAGAGGATTTTCGATGGAGAGATATTCAAAATCACGAGAGGTCTAGACAGAGTAGATAGGGAGAAACTGTTCCCACTTGTGAAAGGATTGAGAATGTGAGAGCACAGATTTAGAGTAATTGGTAAAAGCAAAAGCAACATGAAGAAAAACCTTTTCCCAGTTAATCGTTCAGGGTTTGGAATGTACTTCCCGAGAGAGTGGCGGAGGCAGGTTCAACTGAGGCATTCAGTAAGCTATTAGATTGTTATCTGAAAAGGGTTACAGGCAGAGGGCAGGAGAGTGCAACTAATTACTCATTTGGAGAGACGGTGTAGACACGATGGGCTAAATAGCCTCTTCATGTGCTGTAAAAATTGTGTGTTGAGTATCCCACCAGCGTATGCCTAGAATCCTTCAAAGACATCCGATAACAAAGTCATCCAAGTTTCCTTCCTTGGCAGCTTTGAAGTTCCATTACCATACAGGGGAGTGGCGACCACGTTTGGACAGTAGCACCTGAGCTTTGTTTTCACGGAAAGTATTTCACTCTTCCAATTCTTTCCTAGTCGGTTGAAAGCAGCTTTACCTATTTTCACATTGAGCTCTTTGTCTATGGCTCCCTGGAGACAGATGGAATTGTCCAGATAGATTAACTTCTCTACCATGGCAACTTTGATTGGCATAAACATCTGTTTGTTTGTTGGTTTTCTGATATCATTTTCTTTATGTTTATGGTGAGTCCCCACCCCCTCAGCCTGATTGTTGGTTAAGTTAATGAGGTGTTGAAATCCTGTTATGTTGTCTGATGCCATCAGCTAGACCAAACCTGTAAGGTGACCATCACTGATCCATTTCAATCCAAGATTATCCTTGGTTGACTTCCTTAATGACCAGCCAATGATGACAAAAATATAGGGGAAAGGATGCTTGACCCCTGTCAACGTATGGAACCAGTCACTGTAGCCATCCTCTGTCCTAACACAGCATCTGGGATTCTTCTAGATCTTCTCAATAGCTGTAACCTTTCTTGATGGAATGCTGATATGAGGAGAATAAAAAAATCAGAACAAAGGCCAACAATGTAGGCTCTCAAGGGGATGGTTTAGCTCAGTGGGCTAGACAGCTGGTTTGTGATGCAGAATAAAGCCAGCAGCGCGGGTTCAATTCCCATACCAGCTTACCGGAATGTGGCGACGAGGGGCTTTTCACAGTAACTTCATACTTGTGACAATAAAGGGTTATTATTATTATTATTATTATTATTAAGGGCCATGGTGAAATCAATAAAACTGATGGCAAGAGGGGCTTGATATTCTTGGCAGTTCTTGATGCACCAGAGTGTAAAGATTTGCTCGGCTCAAGAGCATTTTGGTTTGAAGCCAGCGGCTTCCAGGTCAAAGAACAAAGCAAAGTACAGCACAGGAACAGGCCCTTCAGCCCTCTAAGCCTGTGCCAACTATGCTGCCTATCTAAACTAAAATCTTCTACACTTCTGGGGTCCGTATCCCTCTATTCTAGGGGCTCTATTCTAGAGGAGAATAAAAAAATCAGAACAAAGGCCAATGTAGGCTCTCAAGGGGCTGGTTTAGCTCAGTGGGCTAAGACAGCTGGCTTGTAATGCAGAACAAGACCAGCAGCGCAAGTTCAATTCCTGTTCCAGCCTCCCCGAACAGGCGCCGGAATGTGGCGACTAGGGGCTTTTCACAGCAACTTCATTGAAGCCTACTTGTGACAATAAGCGATTCTTATTCTTATTTATTATTATTCCCATCCTATTCATGTATTTGTCAAGATGCCCCTTAGACATCACTATTGTCCCTGCTTCCACCACCTCCTCCGGCAGCGAGTTCCAGGCACCCACTACCCTCTTGTGTAAAAAACTTGCCTCGTACATCTCCTCTAAACCTTGCCCGCGCACCTTAAACCTATCCCCCCTAGTAATTGACCCCTCTACCCTGGGAAAAGGTCTCTGACTATCCACTCTGTCTGTGCCCCTCATAATTTTGCAGACCTCTATCAGGTCGCCCCTCAACCTCTGTCGTTCCAGTGAGAACAAACCAAGTTTATTCAACCTCTCCTCATAGCTAATGCCCTCCATACCAGGCAACATCCTGGTAAATCTCTTCTGCACCCTCTCTAAAGCTTCCACATCCTTCTGGTAGTGTGGCGACCAGAATTGAACACTATACTCCAAGTGTGGCCTAACCAAGGCTCTATTACAGCTGCAACATGACTTGCCAATTTTTATACTCAATGCCCCGGCCAATGAAGGCAAGCATGTTGTATACCGTCTTGACTACCTTCTCCACCGGTGTTGCCCCTTTCAGTGAACTGTGGACCTGTACACATAGATCTCTCTGATTGTCAATGCTCTTGAGGGTTCTATTATGTCTTGACCATCCATTACGTCTTGAATACAGTTAAGGATCATGTAGTGTTGATAGGAGAATTACTCTCCTCCAGTTGTTACGCTCGGTGAGCATTTGTTTTGGAGGATACATGCAATTGACGCATCTTTGCAGTTCTGGGGAGCAATGCCAGTGTCACATACCTGGTTGCAAAGTTGACATAGCCACTGGACAGTTGCTTCTTCTCCAGCTGCTTTGAACATTTGAGTGATAGTTTCTACAACTGGAGATCTGTTATGTAGAGCAGCAATTGCCTTTCTCACCTGATCGATTTTCAGTGAGCTTCTGTGCACTTATTGAAAGCTTAATGGGTGGGGAGGGAGGGCTGATCAACTTGAGCTGCGTTGGCCGGAATAGGTAGATTGAGGACCATCTTGTTCATGCCCATTGTGATAACCTGTCTTCACCTTTCAAGACGCAATGATTGGCCCCATCTTTGCTTTCATCCTGCCTGTAACCTTCTTTCTGATTTGAAACCATGGTCTCATTACACTGCCGTCAGCTGTGCCTTCTGCCACTTGAGCTGGTTTGTTGATCCATTCTCGATAGCCTTTTTGAGCACGCCTCTTCACCTCTCAAATCTTTATTTACCGAGGCTTGTTTCCCTTTTCTGCTCAAGTACCTTCCTTTCTTTTACAAGATTCCATGTGTTGTCATTGATCCATGCTTTCTTCAAAAACGTTTAGTCTTCCCCTGCTCCTTCCATTGCTACCTTCAGGTCCTTCCACCATTCTACTGTTCCAAGCATGTTCCGGGACATCAACTCTGTTCGCACGGGCAAGTTGAAATATCATCAGCTTTGACAAAGAGTCATTGGACTCGAAACGTTAGCTCTTTTCTCTCCCTACAGATGCCGCCAGACCTGCTGAGATTTTCCAGCATTTTCTCTTTCATTTGAAATATCATCTTCAGTTTATAGTGTAATTAAGCTTGCTGGTATGATAGCTCTTCAATGTCTTTGATTGGTTCTTCTGCCTCTTCAATTGGATCTTTGTCATTACCAAACGGTGATCCCGAAATATGGCTGCCCCTTTATAAGATGCTGCAAACAGGTAGTTCTCTAACTCAACCCTGTAGCTCGATGATCAACTTGTGTTTGAGTCAATCGAAATCCGTGTGATTTTGTGGGTGTCTTTCTGTGTGAAGAGGAGCCAATCTTGAACCACTGCCCCATTTTGATTCTTCGCCGAATTGCTTTTTAAATTTCCTAATCTTTGCTTTCAGACAGCATCTATTCAGCATCTTGCCATTCGAACCTCCCCATGCGCATCTTTTATTTTGTTCCTTGTCTATTTGTTCTTCCACCAGGAAACATTTTGCAATTTAACTTCTCAGCCCTTAACCAGGTCTTTTTCCCACCCTCCATTTCACTTGCTCAAAGCCCATTATATTTCAAATACTTCACATTTTTTATTCACTCTTGGGATGCAACTCACTGGCAAGGTCAGCATTTACTATCCAGCTCTAATGGCCCTCACGAAGGCAGTGAGTGGTGAACCTCCTTATTGAACCACAGCAATCCATGTGGCGTCCATGTTGTCACAGAGGGATTTCAAGGATTTGATCCAAAATCCAGGTTCTGATGAAAGGTCACAGACCTGAAAGGATTACAAGTGTTCCCCTCTCCACAGATGCTGCTAGACCTGTTATTTCACACACAGTCAGATATGTACATGTATTATATGGAAAGTAGCAGGTACACTTGAGACCGCAGGCGGTGGCCAACCCTGACAAAGGTCCCATGCTCGGGGTTACGAGCCAGAACCCAAGGCAGAACCAACAAACTTTCAGTGGTGATGACGAGAGACCTCAAACCTTGAGAGACAATGCTGTTTACAGGTGAATGGGGAATCCTTTGGTTTAGGAATGACACGCCTAAGGGATACATATGAGGAAGGCAACGGAATAGCGCCTCGTGCATTATTTTCCCTCCCAGTCAGGACCTGCTCATCAAATTAGGAGCAACTGAAGAGGAAGGTGGGCGTGTGGGAAGAGAGAGAACAGAACTGTGCCTAGGTAGGGTGGTCTCTTGAAGGGGTGAGCAGAATGGTCTCCTTCTGCCCTGGTGGGATTCAATGATACAGGTGGAGGTCCCCTAGTCCCACACAGTGGAGTGGGGGGGGGGGGGAGAAAGAGGTGGGAGGGAGGTATCAGGTGCGGGAGGTATCAGGTGAGGAGGTATCAGGTGAGGGAGGTATCAGGTGAGGGAGTATCAGGTGAGGGAGGTATCAGGTGAGGGAGGTATCAGGTGAGGGAGGTATACCTCCCTCCCTCACCCCCACCCCACCCCTCCTCACACCCACCCGAACCCCCCTCACCCTAACCCCCCTCACCCCCACCCCCCCCTCCTCACCCCCCAACCCACCTCCCCCCCAACCCCACCTCTCCCCCCTTCCTCACCCCCACCCCTCCCCCTCCTCACACCCCTCCCCCCAACCCCAACCTCTCCCCCCACCCCTCCTCACACCCCCCCCACCCCTCCCCCCCACCCCTCCTCCCCTACCCCTCCACACCCCCCACCCCTCCCCCCTCCTCACCCCCACCCCTCCCCCTCCTCACCCCCACCCCTCCCCCCCTCCTCACCCCCACCCCCTCCCCCCTCCTCACCCCCACCCCCCTCCTCACCCCCACCCCCACCCCCCTCCTCACCCCCACCCCCACCCCCTCCCCCCTCCTCACCCCCACCCCACTCCTCCCCCCTCCTCACCCCCACCCCACCCCTCCCTCCTCACCCCCACCCCACCCCTCCCCCTCCTCACCCCCACCCCACCCCCTCCCCCTCCTCACCCCACCCCACCCCTCCCTCCTCACCCCCCCCCCCCTCCTCACCCCCACCCCCTCCCCCCTCCTCACCCCCACCCCACCCCTCCCCCCTCCTCACCCCCACCCCACCCCTCCCCCCTCCCTCACCCCCACCCCAACCCCTCCCTCTCCCTCCTCACCCCCACCCCCTCCCACCTCACCCCCTCCCTCCTCACCCCCACCCCCTCCCTCCTCACCCCCACCCCCTCCCTCCTCACCCCCTCCCTCCTCACCCTCCCCCTCCTCACCCCCTCCCTCCTCCCCCACAACCCTCATCCCCTCCCCGCCCCCATCCCCACCCCCCCCACCCCTCCTCACCCCACCCCCCTCACCCCCCACCCCTCCTCACCCCCCACCCCCTCCCTCCTCACCCCCTCCCTCCTCACCCCCACCCCCTCCCTCCTCACCCTCCCCCTCCCTCCTCCCCCCACCCTCCTCACCCCCCCCCCTCCCTCCTCACCCTCCCCCTCCTCCCCCCACCCTCCTCATCCCCTCCCTCCCACCCCCCTCCCTCCTCCCCCCACCTCCGCATCCCCTCCTCACCCCCCTCCCTCCTCACCCCCCTCCCACCTCACCCCCCACCCCCCTCCCTCCTCACCCCCACCCCCCTCCCTCCTCACCCCCACCCCCTCCCTCCTCACCCCCACCCCACCCCTCCTCACCCCCACCCCTCCTCACCCCCACCCCTCCTCACCCCCACCCCCCTCCCTCCTCCCCCACCCCTCCTCACCCCCACCCTCCTCCTCCTCACCCCCACCCCTCCTCACCCCCACCCCTCCTCACCCTCACCCCCCTCCCTCCTCATCCCACCCCTCCTCACCCCCACCCCTCCCCACCCCCCTCCCTCCTCACCCCCTCCCTCCTCACCCCCCTCCCCCCCCTCCCTCCTCACCCCCACCCCCCTCCCCTCCTCACCCCCACCCCTCCTCACCCCCACCCCCACCCCTCCTCACCCTCACCCCTCCTCACCCCTCACCCCCCACCCCTCCTCACCCCACCCCTCCCCCTCCTCACCCCCACCCCTCCCCCTCCTCACCCCCTCCCCCTCCTCACCCCCTCCCTCCCTCACCCCCACCCCCCTCACCCCCCCAACCCCACCTCTCCTCACCCCCACCCCCACCTCTCCTCACCCCCACCCCCACCTCTCCTCACCCCCACCCCCCCAACCCCACCCCCACCCCCCCCAACCCCACCTCTCCTCACCCCCACCCCAACCCCTCCTCACCCCAACCCCACCTCTCTCACCCCCACCCCCTCCTCATCCCAACCCCAGCCTCCCCTCACCCATCAATAACTCTAACTGACCCCCGCCCTCACTCTCGCTGTCTGAGGCTTTCCCCGCGTTGGCTGTGAAGTAGATGGAGACGGACTCGGTGGAGTCGTCGCTGTCCCTTTGGACTCGTATCTCCGCTTCTTCTTCCTGGCGCCCTTGGGCTTCCTCAGGCCGGCCTGCTTCTCCACGATGGACTGGATGCACTCCTTGAGGAGGACACCTCGGCCTTCAGGCCGTCCAGACAGCTCTGGATGGAGTCGAGGTGCCAGCGGATCTCCAGCTGCTCCTCGGTGGGCCCGCTGGCGGCGGGGGCCGGGGCCTGGCTCTCAGCCTGGGCCTCGGTCGGGGTCTGGGTGCCGGCCTGGCTCTGGGGCTGGAGGCCCTGCAGCACCAGGCGGCTCTTCTCGGTGCCTCCAGAAGGTAGTAGACGCCCAGGAAGCCCGAGGCCAGGCCGGCGGCGGCCCCCGCCACCAGGCCGAGGGACCTTGAACTTCTCCTGACTGGACATCGGCCCGACGAGGGGAGGGGGGGATCTGTGCGCCGCGACCCCCTCCCCCGCGCGCGCGCAACCCCCTCCCACCCGCGCGCGCGCAACCCCCTCCCCCGCGCGCGCGCAACCCCCCTCCCCCGCGCGCGAACCCCCTCCCCCGCGCGCAACCTCCTCCCCGCGCGCGCGCGCACACACGACGACAACAACAACCCGCGCGGGCGAGTGAGCGCTCCGGCACGTGGTGGGGCCCCGCCCCCGTTGCTAGGGACGGGCGCGGGCCACGTGCCCCGTCCCGCCGCGGCAACGCCGAGAAGGGCCGCGGCAACGCCGAGAAGGGCCCCGCCCCTCCCCCCCCCCCCCTCCCCTGCGCGTGCGCCGCGAGCGAGCCAGGCCGCGGCAGGGGCGCCCGAGCTGACGGGCGTTGGACTGACGGCTGCCCCGATGGTGGGCCTGACGCCGAGACGGAGCGGGAGGAGGAGGAGCAGGGGCAGTCAGGGCCGTTCGGCCCATCCAGCCTGCTCCCGCCACTCGCCGTGATCGCGGCTGATCTTCGAATTCAGTGCCCTCACACCCCTCCCTCGAATTCCTTACCGAGGTCAGTGCCAGGAGTCTGGATGACCTCACCTGAGTGGTTCAGGTAAATTAATATGTAGAAACACACATAGTAAATAGGGGCAGCAGGAGGCCGTTCGCCCCTTCATAGAATTTACAGTGCAGAAGGAGGCCATTCGGCCCATCAAGTCTGCACCAGCTCTTGGAACGAGCACCTCACCTAAGACCACACCCTAACCCAGTAACCCCACCTAACCTAAAGGGGCAATTTAGCGCGGCCAATCCACCACGTCTTTCGGGACTTGTGGGAGGAAAGCGGAGCCACCGGAGGAAGCCCACGCAGACACGGGGAGAACGTGCAGACTCCACTCAGATCAGTGACCCAAGCCGGGAATCGCACCTGGGACCCTGGAGCCATGAAGCAACTGTGCTACCCACTGTGCTACCGTGCCTCCTGTTCGAGCCTGCTCTGCTATTCATTATCAGCATGCCTGATCATCAAGTTCAATACCCTGATCCCAATCGCTTAATCCCTTTAGCCCCAAGAGGTATATTGAATTCCTTCTTGAATTCACACTACGTTTTGGCGTCAACTACTTTCTGTTGTCGTGAATTCCACAGATTCACCACTCTCTGGGTGAAGACATTTCTCCTCGCCTCAGTCTTAAAAGGTTTACCGCTTATCCTCAAACTATGACCCCTAGTTCTAGACTCCCCCACCATGGGATCATTTGTCTGAATCTACTGTCTGACCCTGTTAGAATTTCTATGAGATCCCCTCTCAGTCTTCTGAACCACAATGAATATAATCCTTCATGACTTGGTCTCTCCTCATATGAATGACGGCTGCTGATGGTCGGCACCGCCACTTCGACCCGAAGGCCGTAAGACACATGAGCGGAATTAGGCCACACGGCCCACCGAGTCTGCTCCGCCGTTCGATCAGGGCTGATACGCCCCTCATCCCCATTCTCCTGATCCCCTTCCTAATCAAGAACCTATTTTTTTTTGTAAATGAAAAAAAAAATGTTTTTAAATCGGGTTTTCATTTTCGTACATAGCAAGGGCGTATAGTGTGGCACATATATTACATAGTGATAAATCAATCCGAGTCGGCATGGTGGCGCCGTGGTTAGCACTGCTGCCTCATGGCGCCGAGGACCCGGGTTCGATCCCGGCTTCCTGTCCGTGTGTAGTTTGCACATTCTCCCTGTATCTGCGTGGGTCTCACCCCCAGAACCCAAAAAGATGTGCAGGGTAGGTGGATTGGCCAAGCTAAATTTCCCCTTAATTGGGAATAAAAAAGAATTGGATACTCTAAATATATTTTAAAGAATCAATCCTAGTCTACTGCACGTATTTACATATTTTCTATCTGGGGAGGATGGTTTCCCCTCACCCCCCCCCCGCACAAGATGTGGTCGGCGCATATGCCTCCTTATTTTATCCCCCCTCCCTATCCCCCCTCCTCTCCCCCCTTCCCTTTCATTAGTACTTGGGGTCATTCTGTGGGCTCCCCCACTCCCCTCTGCTGTATTGACTGTTGGTTACAAACAGATCCTGGAACAGGTTGGTAAATGGCTTCCACACCTTGAGGAAGCCCTCTTCCAACCCCCGGTTGGCAGAACTTTTGATTTGATTTGATTTGATTTATTATTGTCACGTGTTAGTATACAGTGAAAAGTTTTGTTTCTTGCACGCTGTACAAACAATGCATACCATACATAAGGAACGAAGGAGAGACTGCAGAATATAATGTTACAGTTATAGCAAGGTGTAGAGAAAAGATCAACTTAATACGAGGTAGGTCCATTCAAAAGTCTGATGGCAGTAGGGAAGAAGCTGTTCTTGAGTCGGTTGGTACGTGACCTCAAACTTTGGTATGTTTTTCCTGACGGAAGGAGGTGGAAGAGAGTATGTCTGGGGTGCGAGGGATCCTTAATTACGCTGGGTGCCTTTCTGAGGCAGCGGGAATTATAGATAGAGTCAATGGATGGGAGGATGGTTTGCGTGATGGACTGGGCTACATTCACAACCTTTTGTAGTTTCCTGCGGTCTTGGGCAGAGCAGGCTCCATACCAAGCTGTGTTACAACCAGAAAGAATGCTTTCTATGGTAAATCTGTAGAAGTTGGTGAGGGTCGTAGCTGACATGCCAAATCTCCTCAGTCTTCTGAGAAAGTAGAGTCGTTGGTGGGCTTTCTTAACTATAGTGTCAGCATGGGGGGACCAGGACAAGCTGTTGGTGATCTGTACACCTAAAAACTTGAAGCTCTCGACCCTTTCTACTTCGTTCCCATTGATGTAGACGGGCATGTTCTCCACTGCGCTTCCTAAAGTCGATGATAATCTCCTTCATTTTGTTGACATTGAGGGAGAGATTATTGTCATCGCACCAGTTTACCAGATTCTCTATCTCATTCCTGTACTCTGTCTCGTCATTGTTTGAAATCCGACCCATTACGGTGGTGTCATCAGCAAATTTGAAGATCGAGTTGAAAACGTAATTTTCTCCAGTTGGAGAAATTCCATCTATCTCTGTAATTATAAGATAAAAGCAAATTACTGCAGATGCTGGAATCTGAAACGAAAACAGACATTACCGGACAACCTCAGCAGATCTGACAGCATCAGCGGAGAGAGGAGCGAGCTAACATTTCGAGTCTGGATGAGTCTTTGTCAAAGCTATCTACCTCTGTCTTAAAGACTTCTTTCATTGTGTTCCCTGCTTTCAACCTGCACAGGTAAACTCAGCGAGCATCGTAAGATGAAACGGAAATAGCTGCGGACACTGGAACAAAAACAGAAAATGCTGGATAATCTCAGCACTTCTGACAGCGTCTGTGGAGAGAGAACGGGAGCCAAAGTTCATGCTGACTCGTAACGGCTCTCACTGAGCATTATGAGCAGTTTAAAAAAATGTTTTTTTAAATCTCTCCAGACAGCCCATTCTTCTTCCCAACTTAATCAACCTCTCCTTATAAGACTCCAGACAGTGCAGAGGGAGGTCATTCGGCCCATCGGGTCCGCACCGACCGTCTGAAAGAGCACCCCACCCAGGTCCACTCCCCCCTCGTCCATCCCCCCCTGTCCCCATAGCCTCACCGAACCTGCATGTCCCTGGATACGAAAACGGCCAATACACTTGACCTGCATGTATTTGGACTGTGAGAGGAAACCAGGGCACCCAGAGGAAACACACACAGACACTGGGAGAACGTGCAAACTCTGCACGAACAGTCACCTGAGACTGGAATCGAACCCTGCTCCCTGGCGCAGTGAGGCAGCAGTGCTAACCAATGTGTTACCGTGCCTCCCAACTGACAGCTTCTGTCATTCTGTGTCCTGCTTTCACCCTTAATAGGTAAATGCAGTGAGAATCATGCTGACTTGTAACAGTCCTCGCTGAGCATCATGTGCAGTTCTTGAAAAAAAATGTTTTTCCCCATACGGCCCTTTCTTCTTTCCAACATAATATACCTGTCCTCAAAAGAATGATAGAGGTCCCACAGTGCAGAAGGATGCCATGTTTAGAGGGAATGTACGAGGCAAGATTTTTACACAGAGGGTAGTGGGTGCCTGGAACTCGCTGCCGGAGGAGGAGGTGGTGGAAGCAGGGACGATAGTGATATTTATGGGGCATCTTGACAAATACATGAATAGGATGGGAATAGAGGGATACGGATCCCGGAAGTGTAGAAGATTTTAGTTTAGACGGGCAGCATGGTCGGCGCAGGCTTGGACGGCCGAAGGGCCTGTTCCTGTGCTGTACTTTCCTTTGTTCTTTGTTCATGCGCCCATCGGGTCTGCACCCATCCTTCGAAAGAGTACCCTAACTAGGCCCAAGCCCTCACCCTATCAGCATTTTGCTATATTTGTATGCCCGATCCTTTAGTTTAACCTATACTCGAGCGTGTTTGATGGGTCTGCATCACGTGCATAGCCAGAAACTTTCCCCAACAGGTAATTGTTATGTATCTGGGATTCATTCCTGCTGGTAATGTGTCACATGATGTGTAGAGATAAAGCGATGTTTGTGCGGGCTTTGAGCAGTTCGCCATCTTCAATGAACGAGCAACACCCTTAATAAACATCTTATCGTATTCTACAAGAACCCAGAGTTTTGGCACCTTCATGACTTCTCTTCTCGGCAACAAAGAAATAGGCTTGGGTAGGGTGCTCTTTCCGAGGGCCGGTGCAGATTCGATGGGCCGAATGGCCTCCTATGATAACAGGAGAGAAAAGTGTCGACGAGGATTTCTGCAAAACAATGGCTGGTAACAAAATGTTCGTCGACTAGCTGTGGGACGGCATCGGGAGTAACGGAAGATTCTCGGGGCCCGACTTGCACGCACGGACAGACATTGGGCGAAGAAGCACTGTGAAGGTTCAACAAATTTCTCGGTAGCTACTGTGAGCGACAAGACCGACAGTGGGGGAGGACTTGCTGGCATTGAAGTGAGTGAGGTCTGGGCGTCAGAAATTGTCCATGAAACGAAGGTACACGGGCTGTGGGGAAACGGAGATTTTGAAGTCTGCCGATTCTGCACAGGCATGACTCGGCGAATAGGCAAAATACTCAGGCAAAAAGGGGAAAGATTTCCCAGTTGCTTGTTCAAAGGATTGTTTGTGCCATACTTTCCAATGCAGTCGGAAGGGAAGAAGTGTAGACCCTAGGAGCCAGGATCCAAAAATGGCAGGATAAACAGGTGCCATGGACTCCTTTGATTATCTAACATGGAATTCATAGATTTTACAATGCAGAAGGAGGCCATTCAGCCCATCGAGTCTGCACCAGCTCTTGGAAACAGCACCCTACTTAAGCCCCACACCTCCACCCTATTCCCGTAACCCAGTAACTGCACCTAACCTTTTGGACACTAAAGGCAATTTAGCATGGCCAATCTACCTAACCTGCACATCCTTGGACTGTGGGAGGAAACCAGAGCACCCAGAGAAAACCCACGCAAACATGGGGAGAACGTGCAGATTCCACACAGACCCAAGCCGGGATTCGAACCTGGGACCCTGGAGCTGTGAAGCAACAGTGCTAACCACTGTGCTGCCCATGAAGAAAGATACCCATTGTTTTTAATACCTAATCAGATTGCAGAGAACCTAAAGATCGCAACATTTTTCAGCTCAGTTGGCCGTAAAACATTTATGCTGCTACAGAATCCTGTTCAACCAGCAAAACCAGGAGTAAAGTCCTTCAGTGAATTGATGAAAATCTTGAGCGACATTTCCCTCCTGAACCGCTATTAAATGCAGAAAGGTTTCATTCCCACTGTCATAGTCAGGAAGAAGGTGAAACCATTTTACAGTTTGTCACGTCGTTAAGAACATTAGCTAGATATCGTGAATTTGGTACAACACTTGATGATACTCTTTCAGACAGGCTGGTTTGTGGACTCTGAAAGCTGCTGTGGAAGTTACCACATCTATGGAGCTTGCACCTGGAGAAGCTTTGAAGCTGGGAGCTGGAGCGAAGATCCACAAAATGGATATCTCACGGAGCAAGGTTGCAAAGTTGCAACCATGTCACCATTGTGCATGAGTTGGACACTCAGTGGGGGAATGGCGGAATAGATTGAATACATGTAAAAACTGTGGCAAGTAGGGTCACATTGCCAAGCCGTGTTGGGCTCAGAAACCTTCTACACCAAGGAGGAGCTAGAAGAACAACAAAGTTTAAAAAAAAAAACAATTCCAATTAAGGGACAATTTAGCATGGCCAATCCACCTACCCTGCACACTTTGGGTTGTGGGGGTGAGACCCACGCAGACACGAGGAGAATGTACAACCTCCACATGGACAGTGATCTGGGCCAGGATCGAACCCGGGCCCTCGGCGCCTGGAGGCAGCAGTGCTAACCACCGCCACCGCGCTGCTCTTAGGACAACACAGTAGAACAATCTAGTCCTGCGTACAAAACAGTGGATAAAGCTCAGGATCACCGAAATGACCGAGCTACTGTAAAAGCTAAAGCTAGGTATTTCGTCATGGCAGGGAGATCAACATTTTTGGTCATATCCAAAACTTGACAGTCATGAAATTAAAATGGGGGTGGATATTGGCACAACATTATCACATCTGAGACAATTTATCATCAAAAGCGGAAGCATCTGCTTTGAAATCATCAAAAATCCTACGGACATACACGGAAGATGCCGTACCATTAAAAGGGTGCATTGTGAAAGTAGAAGCAAACGGACAGATGGCAAAGTTGCCTCTTTACGTTGTTCGTGGAAGCATTCCTGCTCTATTTGGCAGAGCATGTTTGGCTAAGGTTAGGCTTAACTGGGAAACTCAATCAATTAGTGGATTCAAAGAGCATCTTGCAACAACTTCTGAAGAAGTAGGAGAAGGTGTTAGAAGATTTGCTTGGCTCTCTGACTGGAGTTGAGGTACACCGACAAATAATGCCAGACAGCCCACCTAAATGTCTCAAAGCTAGAACCACACAGTACGCCATCCCGCCTAAAGTTAAACAACACTAGAAAGAGTGGTAAGGACAGGAGTCATTGAATCTACTGAATTCCCGTAACAGCCTCCCCGAATGTGGCGACTAGGGGCTTTTCACAGTAACTTCATTTGAAGCCTACTTGTGACAATAAGCGATTTTCATTTTCATTTCATTTTCATCTATGCAGCACAGTAGCACAGTGCTTCACAATGCCAGGCACCCAGGTTCAATTCCCCGTCTGTGTGGAGTCTGCATGTTCTCCCAGTGTCTGGTTTCCTCTGGGTGCTCCGGTTTCCTCCCATAAGTCCTGAAAGATGTGTTTGTTAGATGAATTGGACATTCTGAATTCTCCCTCCGTGTACCCGAACAGGAGCCGTAGTGTGGCAACAAGGGGATTTTCACAGTAACCTCATTGCAGTGTTTTAAAAAATTTTATTGAGGTATTTCTGGTTTTACAACAACAAAATAAACAATGTACATGAATCTATAAACATAGTGAAAAGCCGTCTCCCTCCCTTACAGGTCCCACCTTTATTAACCCCCTACTCTAAGCTAAACAAACCCCCCGCCCCTCCCCCCCCCCTCTCTGCTGACGATTAATTTTCCGCAAAGAAGTCGATGAACGGTTGCCACCTCCGGGCGAACCCTAACATTGACCCTCTCATGGCGAACTTAATTTTCTCCAGACAGAAAGCTAGCCATGTCCAATAGCCAGGTCTCCGACTTCGGGGGCTTTGAGTCCCTCCAAGCTAATAGTATCCATCTCCGGGCTACCAGGGAAGCAAAGGCCAGAACGTCTGCCTCTTTCTCCTGGATTCCCGGATCTTCCGACACCCGGAAAATCGCCACCTCTGAACCCGGTGCCACCCTTGTTTTTAACACTGTGGGTATGACATCTGCAAACCCCTGCCAAAATCCCCTAAGCTTCGGACATGTCCAGAACATGTGGACATGGTTCGCTGGTCCTCCCACACACTTTGTACACCTGTCTTCCACCCCAAAGAATCTGCTCATCCGGGCCACTGTCATGTGAGCCCGGTGAACGACCTTGAATTGTATCAGGCTGAGCCTGGC